>NC_071506.1:129847794-130170294 GCF_027887155.1 Malaclemys terrapin pileata | reverse complement strand
AGGACAGTTCTTGATTCAGCAGTAACCAAAGTGGTATAATTCCATTAAGATCTAATTTAGAAATGTTTTTGCAGATCCTTTCGTTGTGGGGGGGGGGGTGTTTTGTGTGGTGGTGGGGGGAACAAAATACAACAAGGATTCTAACCTTCTGTGGTTTTGAAGCTCTGAAATATACATATGAGGCTATCATTCTAGCTTTGATTACCATAGAGCGATATAGCTAGGGGCTATAATATAAAAACCTATGAAATCAAACTTGATATGAACCATGACAGGCCTCCTTAATGTGCTGATGCTTCAGCTTTCAAGTGTATTCTTTCACTGTATTATACAAAATGTGGATCAAGTGATAAGTGAGTTTAAAAATGATTGTATAAGTTGAGTGCATTGTCATATAGTAAAGCATTTTACCCTGGGGCAACAGATTGTAACTTGATATCAATTCCTCTCTTAAAAGTGCTTGTTGGGTTCTTTTGTACAGCTGCCATTTTCTTGAAGTCTCTAATTCACCCCCTTCCCCCACCCACTGCAACTTGCTATTCAAAATGGTGGTATGTGTGAGCGGGAAAGAGGAAGATAAATACAGCCCTGAATACAGAAATGCTCATTGTTCTGATAGAAGTGTAAAAGGTGGGCTGAGTATTTAGAAATTGGGCACTTGCACATACCTTTCATTTAATATTATCTGCAGTGTGAACCAATTACTGGAAGACTGAACAATGAAATTGAATCTGACAACAATCGGAATAGTAAAGACCTGACTTGGCAAGGTATATTCTAGAATCTTTACCTCTATTTCTCTTTAGTCTCTTTTCCTTGAGATGACTGACTTTGGTGCTTAAATGCAACAAGAGTACTTGTTGATACTTTAAATTACGACTGTGTACTTTCCACACGAATATTCTTACGTCAAGCCCAGATTATTTTTTAACAGAGCGGAGTGCATGAAGTTCTGTCCCCACTGATGAAGTTTGAAAAGAATGTCAATATTAATCCAGCTTTAGCTTTGAGATATTTAATAATCTTCAGTGCATTTTACTCCTCTTTCTGGGTTTTAAGACTTCACTCTAGTATGAGTTGCAATATGATACAGCACTCTGACAACTTAGGTTTATTAACAGTCCAGATACAATGTACTTGACTTAACTTCTTTAAAGCACAAAGTTCCTTTAATATTAAGGATCAAATGGGGAAGATGGGAAGGGGGGGAAAAGAATTTGCTGTTAAAAATGTCACATTGCTGAAGCTTGGAAGTGCAAAACCTGATGTTGACTTAGATGAACTGCGTTTCTTTATACATTCTCCAGTCCCAACGTGAGCCTCAAAATGAAGTATAAGTAGGATAAAGATGCTTTTAGGAAAGAAGAAGGAAAAACAAAACAAACTAGAACACTGGAGCAAAACACTAGAAGTGCTACATCGGCGTAGCTGCGCCGCTGTAGCGGGTCTGGTGAAGATGCTCTAGGCAGACAGGAGAGCACTCTCCCATAGGCATAAGTACTCCACCTCCATGAGATGTGGAAGCTAAGTCCGTGGGAGAGCGTCTTCCACCGACATAGCGCTGGTGTGGATAGCACTTAGGTTGCTGTAAGTTGCAGCACATTGGGCTGTGTGTGTCTTTTTCACACCCTGGAGCAATGTAAGTTAGATTGACTTAAGCAGTCATGTAGACCTGCCCTAACTCACAATCCATACATTCAGAGGTGTCTAATTTGTTTAGGAGAGAAATAACGCCCTCATTATACAGTCTAATTGTTTTTAAATAAATGCATTGAAATGGTACTACTTTTATTTTAAATTGAGCTGATTCATTATGCTTGGCTGTTTCAATTGTAATAGTAAAGGGTTTTTTGGATGTTTAGCATGTTATTCTTCTAAGTTTGGAAATACTCAAAATCTGGTTTCAACAGGTTAAGGGGTGGAAATGTATTGGGTCAGGTTCTCTAATGGAACTCTGACAAATTTACACCAGTTAAGTCAATGGAGCGTTGCCAGTTTACATCAGCTGAGGTCTGTATGGTTTAGTGGCTAGAACAATAGGTTGGGAGTTAGGACTGGTAGGTTCTATTTACCACCACCCATTCCAGTGCTTCACCACCCTACTAGTGAAATAGATGAGAGGTGAGATATGCATGTAAAGCATCATATGCATGTAAAGCAACTAGCCATGAATAAGAATGAAAAGTGAAGACATTAAGGACAAGATTTCCAAGAGTGCTCAGCACCCAGCAGCTCCTATGGATAACAACAGGATCTTCAGAGAATGTTTGTTTGAAAATCTGGCCAAACTTAATATTAATTGAGATGCCTAAATGGAAGCTGAGCTTGTCTTAAAATCTGGGTCCCATTGTGGGTGCTGAACATTTCTGGAACTCTGGACCATATACAATGGGTCATTTCTCATACATAGCTAATGCAGCATAATTCTAAGGCTTTGTCTTCAGTGATGCAAAGTTTTTTGGGTTTTGTTTTGTTTACAAGAAAACAAATGCCCAGTGGGATTTTACAGAAAGATAACATAGTGGAGACAAGGCACTTGTAGTGTTTACTGCAAGGTCAGCACCATAGCTCCTGCCCATGATTGGCCTCACCTAGTTTACCTCTCAGTAAAACTCATGCCTTGTCTCCATTATGTTTTTTTACCATGGGATGCACAGTAGTTACCCTGTCAAAACACCCCTTTTATTTGTCTCGGAAGACCAACCCTAAGGCAAACCTAAAGATATCTTGCAGGGTTAGGCCTCTCTTTCCAACATGACTCTCCTAAAACAGTGTAAAATGCTCGCAGGCACATCAAACTCTGATTCCTCAATTACTGCAGTATTATACTTAATTATTTAGCTTTTTGAACTCCTACACATCAGTCACCACCTACACCACTTTTATGTTAATGATCAAACTCTCTTGCTTTTCAATTCTGTTTATGCAACATTTTAAACAGATTGCTAATGTTATAATTTAAAAACAAGTGGAGCGTGATGTAAGAGTGGATAAATTGTAAGCCTGCCAGTTACAAGGTCCATGTTACCTTAGCCATGTTTCTAAAATGCCAGTCATAAAGCTGGCCAATTGACAAACTATCAAATATAAAGCAATTTACCATGGGAACATTGGCCAAGATTTTCAAAGGCTGCCTAGTGATTTGGGGTGCCCTAATTTCCCGGTGACCCCTCAAAAAGACCTGATTTTCAGACATGCTTTGAACACTCACATTCTTAAAATCAGGTCCCTCACAATTGTTTCAAGTAGAGATCTCAAATATCATTCGTCACTTTTGAAAATATTGCCACTTATCTACTATATTGCCAGAGAAGAGAGTCAAGGTAAAATCCTACTCTATGATGGCAAGGGATGAGAGCACTTTGGTGGCACTGCATTATATGAATGAAAATGATACATAACTCTTTTAATCAGCATATCTCCAAGTGCTTTACAAAGGAGGTAAGCATTATTATCCCAATTTTACAGCTGGGAAAACTGAGGCACAGGGAGGTGAAGTGACTTGCGCAAGGTTTCCAGCCAGGCTAGTGGCTGAATGTAGAAAAGAACCCTGGTTTCTTGAGGGCCGGTCAGTATCCATTAGTACACACTGTTGGTCTATAAATATGAGGAAGGTGGATGGGGTATTCAGGGGTCACTCTTCACATTAGAATGAAGGGCTCAGTGAATGCTGAGAAGACAGAGTTGTGTGCTGCAGCTGAGTGTTTTCTGGTTTGATTAGTGTTATGTAAATAGAGCTGGTTGAAAATGTTTTATCAAAATCAAAACCATTTAGAAAAACACATTTGAAATTCCATTACAAAAAATGAAACATCTTGTTTTGACATTTTCAGAATGGATTGCTTCGATTTTTCATTTTGAAATGACTTTTTGAAATAACATGCTAGTTTTTATATTTTGTTTTAAAAGTTAAAGGCTGAAATTGGAACAGAATGTTTCTGTTTGATCAAAATGTTTCAATGGATCCAAAATATTTTTATACATTTCTTTTTATGAAATTTTTATTTATTTATTTATTGGAAAACCAGAAGAAACAATTTCAGAATTATAGAATTTCCTGTGAAATGGAAAATCTGGTTCTTCCCTGGATCTAGATATAATGCTAGAATAAAGTAATTCTAATTGATTTAGATGGACTCTTCTTGATTTTATAACAATGCCTCAATGTGTCTCTCCAAGTAAGCATCTTTCTTCATGTAACACCAGATAGCATTAATAGGGGCTCAAAGAAGTATTCCCAAACTTTCATCGTATTGGAAGGGTGGATAGCTAATGTGCGCGCTTTGGGGCTGGTTCATGTGGGGGAAATAGGATTGTTGGTGGTGGGAGGGGGGACAGAAGGGTGTGGGGAGGAGAAGCTATCCAGAAAGGCTTGCCCCAAAAGAGAAGCAGTACAAAGGCAATTTGCATTAGTGCTGCAATGAAATAAAACCTATGTATCATAACAACTTGATTGTAAATTGAAATTGCCCTGGAACATCATTGCAATTGGGCCTTGCTGCAGATTCATAAGGTTGGAATGGCTGCAGCTCTGCTGAGTGACAAGAGCAGCACAGGTCTCTCACATTACACATACACACAAACAAAACTGGTTGAGGTGATGGTTGAGGGGTTTTTGCTGGCTTCGCAAAGAAGGAAGATCGCCTTGTGCCACTGTAATTTCTTATCAAAAAGGCTTTCCTCTTGGCACCAGCAAGCCATATGGTCGCAAAGGACCATGTGATCATCCATCTCAACAGAAAGAATGTGGAGGAGGAATCTCTACAGGCTTTTTTAAAAAAAATGTATGAAGTTGCACCTGCGTTGTTACGATCTCCCCTTCAAATCTCAGAGGAGACGCTCCTTACATCCGTGTTTGGCACAATCTGCCTCTTTCCATGCAATAGGTATATAAAATATAGAACTGATTATGGTGAGCTGTAGAACAGCAATACCATGGCAATAGGGGCCTTTGAGCGATCCCATACACAGTTTTTGTACTGTTATAACTATGTTGGTTTATGAACTGATACAGTTAAAACGGCACAATCCTCTATTGTGGTCACATCAATGAGCTATACCAATATAAACACATTTATATGAGTATGACTGCTGTAGCAAGCCCATAGGGCTATCTTGCCTTTATTATATGCCATATATTCTACCTTTATAATATTCAGCAGTAATGCAAGGAACCTACAGGCTTGTATCCTGTAAGATATTGGCTTCAGCAGTTAGCATCAGGCTTGAGGCCTATGAACTTTGGCACAGATAAACAGCCCAACAGAAAACCCCACATATTGGGGAGCTGAAAATAGTGTGTTTTAAGGGGAATTTCTGACCACAAGAATGAGTCCAACCACAGGAGTGTCATGGTGATGAACTGATGTATATAATAACAGGTCCGTGAACTACATCCACAGATACCTAACCACAAGAGGGCCATGGCAATGAATTGATATATATGATAATAATTTGAGATCATTGATACATTAACCTATAGGAGAAGGACACTCCAACATCAGTAAGGTGAGGAAACACAAATAAGGAAGAGGGGATAAAACGCCTACTGATTATGCATCAGGTATTGTGGTGTCAGCGTAACATGTTAGAAAAGTTGCATCCCAGCCTATGGGCAGTAGGAGAAAGAGATGTAGCCCTTGGGAGGTGCCAGAATTATGGCCACTGGTGATGAGGGGGATGGTGATGGTGATGAGGAAGATGATGGCTCACATTTCAGGTTGTTCTGCAAGGGGTGGTGTGAGTATATGGATGTACAGATGTACATTCTGTAGTCTCTCTATCTACCTTCCTGAGTTGGAGTGTATGTGACTGTGCTAAATGTATTAATAAACTATTTGTAAATATAGAAGAGTTCCAATAGTATGAGTGTTACAACTGTGCACATCAGGGTTCCCAACTGTATAATCATTTGAATAACACTGATCCTGATCCTGGGATGAGAACCTGTCAAGCCTCAAAGAGATAACTAGGAATTCTTAAGTATTCAATACAGTTAAAACATAATCTATAGATCAGGCAACAGTGTCCACACTAGAGGGCTGTACCATTTTAACTAAAATGGTTTCTAAACGGATATAGTTATAACAATACAGATTCTCCCTGGGTTACGCCAACCTGACTTACGCAAACCGACACTTACGGAAAAAGTTCAGTAAGTTCCGTAAGTCGTTTTTTTGTGTTTTTTTTTTTTGTTTTTGTTTTATTTTTTTTGCGTAATTGTTGGGTATACATCCCTGACTCATGCAAAATTTGACTTCTGCAAGGCGTTCCGGAACAGAACACTTGTGTAAGTCAGGGAGCGTCTGTACGAAGACTGGGTAGAGTAGACTGGCCCTTAGAGAAACTCGAGAGATTTTTGCAATGAAGTGGTGGAGGGAAAAAGAAAATGCATGTAGAACAGATACCGTGGGACTGCTCAGTAAAACAGAGGCTACTGCAATGGCCACATTTGCCTGCAGTAAGATGGAGTCTGTATGAATATTGAATTTATAAACCAATTCAGGGAGAAAATGGAACACACACAGGGCCTTTGCTTACCTCAAACAGCCTCCCGTTGCTCATGGTTAGGCTAGTGTTTGGAGTGTGACATACTTGAGGATGTGTGGGTTGCTGTAAGTTCCCATTTATGTAGATGAGAGCTCTGAGGTAGAGCTGGGGATTATTGCAACACAGAACTCATCAACTCCAGGATAGAAGGGATAAAAGCCAAGCTCCTAAGAAATGTTGTTGGGGTGGGAGACTTTAAGTAGAGCAGATCTGCCTTTTAGGATTAAGGTAAGAGGACTGGGTGTAATTGTGGTTCAAAAGAACTTTACTCATACCTACTGGGGAGATAATAAACTGTAGTGAATGTTTTGCTGTGCTTTATGAAAGTTTATGAACCATCTAATTTATTTTAAATTTAAACATGGGCATCATTCCTCCATACTTTGGAGAATACTTGGATTTGGTATTTAAATATACTATGAGCTGAATTCATGCTACCTAGAGATAGTTTAAATATTTGTTGTTGTTGAAAAAGATCTTTAAAATATTCCCTCTTTTCATAATTTTCTGTTTTTATAGATGATGCTTGAAAAGAAAAAAAATGTTTGTTTTTCCTTTCCCCTCCCTTTCCTGTGGCAAAACAGGGAAAAGGCGGGACGGAGAGGAAATGGGAGGAAAAAATGAAACATTTAAAATTTTTTTTTTACAAATAAATTTTAATACGAAAAATTGTTTCTCTTCTAATCTTGTGGAATACAAATGATTTCAAGATTTTTCACCAAAAAAACTTTTAATTAGCTCCATTCCTATCCTTGTCACCAGACCCAGGCCTCCTTCTCCCCATAAACAGAATACCAGATCTCTGTTGCTACACATAAATAATAAACAGGTGCATAATTCTGGCTAATGCCAAAAATTAATGCTGGATGTATGTAGTCCCAACAAAGTATTACATGGCAAACTGTCCAACCTTTGTTTATTTACGGTGTATCCCATTGCTATAGTCATTGCTACAGAAGCCATTTAAACTGAATGCGTAGTTGGCATCTTGAGCCACACACAAGGTGTTTTGCCATATGTATAAACCCATTCATGGCAATCTCTGATTGCAGAGGAGCTTAGAAATACAGAGCTCTGCAAATAAGACTCTCTAGAAACAGCTGCACATGCAGTGGTCTTGCAGCAAGACATCAAACAATGGAACAAGATCAAACTCTTGCAGTGTAATGGATGAGCAAACACGTGATTTACTTATACTCTCAACTATTCAGTATGGCTCTTGTTTGAAGGATACCATTGGGCCATTGTTGGCAGCAAAGCACTTAATTGGGGAGGCAAAGGTTTCCTATGATGATTTTTACCTTCTGGTTCTGACTGGTGCTATTTAATGGCTTTCACTTGTGAATTACATGGCCAAGGGCAGTCCCATAAATGGACAATGCAAATCAATTTCCCACTATAGCTGGTTTATTGACATTATAAAGCAAAAGCTACGCAGGGTGTCATTGCCTTTTGCCATGTTTCTGTCAAATCACTCAAGCTAAACTGGATCAATATAGGAGGGGAGACCTCCAAAGGTGGTGCTGGTGTTACGTTAGGTGGTACATTTCTCTGAGTTCTTATTAAAAAATTCCCAGTCCCGGTGTTGGGAGCTCAAGCAGCTTAGTGCCACCTGTCTCTCTGGATAAGATGTAAAACCAAAATCCTGACCATTAACATTCAAGATGATGATATAGGATCTGATCCAAAGCCTAGTGAAATCAGTGGAAAGACTCTCATTGGATTCAATGGACTTGAGACCTAGCCCATAGAAGATTGAAAGTGTTAGGCCCAGTGTCCTGACCAAATTCCACTTCCAGTTGTGCCTGCCTAAATTCCACCTGGAAACCTTAGGACTTGGGTAAACAACTCTTCTCTTACTTTTGTGTGGTGGGTGTTTTTTGGTAGTTGTTGAACAGCTGGTTCATTTCATCCGTCACAGAGGTGGAAAGTTATCTGTGCCTAGTCTGAAAATCACTTTGGAGCACTTCAAGGGTGAGCATTTTATATAGGAAGTATAAGATCCGTGTCATTCAGGGTGGAAAACTGGGGTGCAAGGAAACTGTATGTATGCATGCATATTTTATATAGGCATCAAATATGTGGCAGGGGTAGTGATGTTCTTCTAAACCTCACTTACAAAATAAGCTCCATCTCATTGAAATGTCAGAATGAACCCCACTTCAATAGATTGTGCAAATATTCAACATATGATCATGCCATATTCTTAGGGCTCCACTGGGTTCCTTGGGCTTTTCTCCACTTCATTTGGGTTCTTTTACACCCATGAAGTCTGCTGGGCTTGGCTTCACCTTGAGGAAATTCAGATGCTTTGGGGGGCTTCTTAAGCTTGGCACCTGATTTTAGGGAGCAGGAAATAATTGGTGGTTCTCTGCCAAACCCACTTGCCTACTAGTGGCACCAAAACTAGTGGTCACTCAGTCAATTATCAATTATTTCACTGCATAGAAGGAGAGGAAGTATTATACTATGAAGAACTGCACAATGTGGCATATGAGTTAATTAAATGAATGGGACAGTTCATGCATCTTGGAGCTATTTTGTTTCATGTTCTTTACAAACTTTGGGTGAAGTCAATGCATTGGTTTGCTCTCAGTTCATTTACATGGTTTTCTTTGTAACCATGATGGTTAGACATTTATGTTTTAATGAAAGCTGAGATCCTGGAGAACAAGAACACAACTTGAGAGAAATATGCTGTGCCACCAACCTGGTATGCAGTACCATTGCATACTGTTGGTGTATGAGCTTTGACATAATTATATCATAGACACATTTATATTGGTCTAGATTAATGTAAATGTAAATTTCTATTGATGTAGATAAATGTTTTATGTAAATACTATAAAGTGTATGAATGTGTGCACATAAATATATTCACACTTAAGCATATTACACATGCATATTTATGGAGACACTGTTTGGGGCTCCATAGTTAAAGTTGTTAATTGTTTTGCCCTTAATCCAGGGCTGGAAATTGTATGGCAGGCCATGAATGCTCAAAAAATTGGGGTTGGGGTGCTGGAGGGGGTGCAGGTTCTGTCTGGGGGTGCGGGCTCTGGGATGGGGCTGGGGTTGAGAGGTTTGGGGTGCAGGAGAGTACTCTGGGCTGGGACCGAGGGGTTCGGAAGGGGATCAGGGCTGGGGAAGGTGTGCAGGTTCTGGCTGGGGGTGCAGGATCTGGGGTGGGGCTGGGGATGAGAGATTTGGGGTGCAGGAGGGAGCTCCATGCTGGGATTTTTAGAGAGCAGGAGGGGGATCAGGGTTGGGGCAGGGACATGGGGAGAGGCTCAGGGGTGCAGGCTCTGAGCAGCGCTTACCTCAAGCGGCTCCCGGAAGCACTGGCATGTCCCTTCTCCAGCTCCTACACATGGAGCGGCCCCCAACCCTCGGAGCAGGGCCATGCTGCGGCTTCCAGGAACTGCGTGGTGTGGCCCCCTGCCCCGACTAGAGCACCGGTGTGGCCCCCAACCTGGCTCTCCAGCGGGAGCTTATGGGCCGGCTTAAAACGTCTCAGGCCATAGTTTGCCCACCCTTGCCTTAATCACACTTTTGAATTGCTGCTTTATGTATGGAAAATTGAGTGAGTGAGATCTTAGGCACTACAGTGGTCACACTTAAATTCGTTCACTTTTGAAATATTCTTCAAGAAATTGTGATATTCTTTACACATTAAAAATTCACTTTTTTTATTGATATCGATGATTCCAGTGATATTTCCCATTTTAAGTGACCAGCATTCAAACTAAGCTCATTGTAAATTAATAGGTTGTAACAATCTATTGTAAAACTATTTCCCAATCACATATATAGATCCCCCATTATTGGACCTGGATCCCCTTCCTTTTAACGCCATTGTTTGTTAAATACTTGTCTTCCAAGAAGGAATTCTGTTGACTTTTCATTGCAGCTGTTCTCTCATGACTTGGAATTGGGGGTAATGCAAATAAGCCATAATTTTTAAATGGGTGTTTGAGACAATCCATTACAACTAGCAGAAAATGAAACAAACTTGTTCCATAGTTTTTTTTCCACACTGGAGTTCTTCCACTTCTGTTACATTATGCTGATATCAGTTTCTCCACTATCTTATAGCATCTTAGACAAAATGTCCTTGTATAAAAATATTGGATTCTCTTAAGTCCTCCTTTTCTGGCATTCAAACTTTGTTTTAGAAACAGTATTTATAACAATCCTGAGTGGCGCCTGTGATGATGTTGATAAATATCTTTGATATATGGGAACAATAATTATGCCTAAAGATTTGAGTAAGTCGTCTTGGCACAATTAGTTGTCTGTGCCATATGGAAATGATTGCAACCAAGGATTTTAGAATGGGAATCTGTTGTTCAAAATGACTTGCTTTTTATGCTCGATTTATGCAACTGAGTATTCACATGAGTTAATATGTTTTCCTGTTTCTCTTAGGCCTTGCCTGATGGGCAATTTTTTTTAAACTGTTAGCTGATTTGATTGAAAAGCTCCATTAAGAAAGACTAGGAAGAGCCTAGCCTACAGCATGACCAACTAACACTCCTGTCAATCCTGCATCTTAATGGGCCTTTCCAATCTTGTTAAGCGATCTTGATTAGGTTAACTTGATTGGAAGAACATATCCTTTATACCCATCTAGACAGTCTTACTGCGACCTTTTACGCCTTGACGCACACAAAGTGAAATTGCTGTATCTTATGGAACTATCAGAATATAGCTAACTGAGGTATGACTCTTGGCCCTTTGATCGTATTAAATTCTTTACTTATCCATGAAATGCCAAGAAATCTGCCACTATTGTACCTTCTCGGTGAACAGAGGCTTTCAGTCTCCAGAGCATTTTATCTGGCAGTGATCATAAGAACCTTTTTTTACATTAGTATTGGCATAATCATACCCAGGAGGGTGCACTCTTAAATGTTTTTGCCTTTGAACCACACCTTGCCTATTGCAGCTGTAAAGGTCCCTTTTTCTCCCTTTGCTCCCAATTGAAAGTAAATTAGTAGGTCAGCAATACTGCCTATGACAAATGGGATGTAAAGCTTGTTAGATACTGAATCATTCATCCTTATTTGATGCATTTAGTTCCACCGATACATTTTGGTGGGATTTGTTATATCTCTGCCAAGATCCTCTCGGCAAACAGCCTTTTCTTGGCTCTATCAGCTTCTTTAAAAAACCATGTTTCTTGCTATCTGGTGGTAGCTGTTTGCATAAATAGAGGAGATATTGCCCTGGCATTGGGTGTCTTTCAGTATGTGGCTTGCTTCAATGTACACTGCTTTCCCTTCTCTTTTGTCTTTCTAGTCCCAGCCGTTTCTCCCACTGAATACCAAAGATTCTCCAAATAGGGGGAGGGAGCAGCACCTGCAAAAAGACACTTGCAATTTTCCTATTAAATCTTTTCATTAGCTGAGAACAATAATTTAGTACTTTTTAAAGCTGAATGTAAGGTCTTTTTTATTTTTTTTATTATTATTATTTTACAAATTGCTGACTGAGCAAGGTGCCTTGCTTTGACATGCTAGCAAGTTAGTTACTAGTTGTTAGCAGTGTGCAACCTGTGATTGACAACGGAGCAATAAAGGAAACGTATACCCTGCACCAGCATCCTAATCTACAGTAGTTTGGTATGTCAGCATACATCACTCTATGCCTTTCACGTTAGTCTGCTGTTTCACTTGAAGTTCTGTATGGTTGGATAGCCATGCTGTGTACTGACAGTTTAAACAGCCTAACTTGTACACATTTGACATGGCCTGCCCCGTCATCTTGTAAATTGTGCCTCGCTGATGCCTTGTAGCTATAGAGAACTTATTTGATTATTGCTGATCCGAGGTACTAAATCAGCCAATTTCCACCTGCGTTATGAGATCAGTCTGAAGGTGTAATAACCAGCTGACCGCTTTGCATAAGGATTTCAGCTTCTTCCATACTGGATGACTTGTATGTGTGCAGATTCTGGTTGCTGTTGTCTTATTCCTAGAGTGATACATTTACCCATCTCTCCCATACCAGCTATTACTCAAGAGTTTCATCTCCTGTTCCTTGTGCATGTGCACTACTTCCTCTATCATTGTTGGCAATCCTCACTAGAAACATGGTTTTGAATTCTTCAACTAGTTGCCTAACAGAGAAATGCCTACTTCAGGTAACTATTGAATCTGTGAGTTTTCTGCACAGGGTGTCCACTGCTCTGCATTCCTATCTGCTGTGGCTCATCTGGTGGATACTGGCAAGACTTCTTGTTTTTGATTTCCTTAGAGTGAAAAATATTGAGCTACCAAAACAATAGCCCTTGTGAAAAGCAGTTTTATCTTTCTGATTGCCCGATAAACTTTTGGTTTCATAATGTAGGCTGTGTCTATGCTGGGAGACATCTCCAACTGATAAAAAGTCAGAGAAGTAGCTGCACTGGTTCAAACTCCTACTGAAGACGGGCTAAGATATGATCTTTTTTTATCAGTGATCTAGCTGGGGCTAGCCACACTGGTGCAAATAGTGGATTTGTTTGTCTACCCTCAAGGTTTGCACTAGTGCAGCTACAACAATGGTTGAAATGTGAGCAAATCCAGTATAAACAATGTCAGTGGGGGAGAGAGAAAAAATTGTGATCGGACAGTTGATTGGAGGATAGTTTTGACTTGTATTTGAGATGGCGTGGCACATGCTGACCTTCATTTTATAAAACCCCTAGGTCTGATTTTTTCAGAGGTTCTGAGTGCCCAAAACTTCAGTTGAAGTCAGTGGGTGTTGTGAGAACTTCATAAATTCAAGTTCTTTGAGATCTACTGCTCTGCACAGAAAGCCTTTAGGAGCATTCAAAGATCCTTTGGTGTCACTTCAATCTCTCCTGTTCTCTGCCTGTGCACACAGCAGTTCAGTCTCCTGAACAGAAATGCTTTGTCTAGTCTAACACAAGTTATTGGGCTTAAGTGCTTTGCTAGATCAGGCCCCTGTTGAGGAAGCTGAGCTGGTACCAACATTTCCCCCTCCCATTAGAGTTCAGAATGGAGGTAGGAGGTGGGTAGGTCAGGAGATACGTGGTCCAGAAAGGAAAGTTTTTCTTATGATAGTAAAAAAATATATATATATATTTTCCTCTTCTAGATGATGGGTTTGAATTTTCATTCCAGTGCATGTGCCAAGCGTCCATTGAAAGTTGATGTGATCCTTAAGATGTGAAGGACTGGGGAGGATTTGGGGTGGGAGGGAGAAAGAAGGGAGTGTGTATGTGTATGTATATATATATCCAGGAATGTGAAGGTGGTTTGCCCTGCAGTCAGAGACTAAAAGCTTTGCTGCAGGAAGGATCTGTCTACTTCAGGACTGAGAGTGAACAGAACATGATTTCATTATGCTTGCTTGTAGCCAGGGGTATGAATTTAGTTCTCACTGAATAAAATTTACTTGGAAATTTTAAAAGGAAAATAAAAAGTGTACACTGGCCATCTGTTATGCTGCATGTGGATGGCCAACTGCACTTAAGTGGCAGTTGGAATATGCACAATGACCTGTGCGCTTAAAAGTCCTGACATGTCCCATATATTTGTTTGTTTTTATTGATGCAGAACAAACAATTTTCAAACAAACTGCAGTGCATCGCTCGCACAATGTGCTATCTTATACGTTAAACCTTGTAAACAAGCCATGCCCTTTGTGCTTGCTTTATTTATGTCAGGTTAGCATATATCGGTTCAGGTAGTCATGCTGCATAACTATAGAGGAATGTAAATGATGTTTCTTGATACATTGAATAGCAGCCTAGGAATATAAATGATATTTATGAGGAAGCTGGGAGTGCTTTAAATATTGTGAAACCGCTGACTTTGATACATTGGGGATAATGATGCAGAAACACTAGGCTCTTTGTAAACTGTTTAATGGCAACAATTTTCTAAATCAAAGCAATCTACACTTCCCCATTTACAATTTCATCTCTAACTACTACAGTCTCATAAAGGGGTTTACAGCACTGAATCTTTAGCTTCTGTGAGTGGTTATCTAGCACTTTGATGCAATGGCATTAGCTTCAAACCATTTGAATATTTTATCTTTGAAATTTTATACACTTTTTTCTGGTATCTTTTATGCAGAAATGAGATATCATCATTAACTGATGCAGATTTTTATTTTTGAAGCTCTATATTAAAGGCAGCAAAATTACACTTCCCTCCCCCCCCCCCAAGGCATTAATTCTCTGAATACGAGTTAGATGTTAATAGTAATATGTTTTTAAAAAAATAATGCTAATCTTTGCATTTTTCCACAATGCAAAATTATGTGGATGAGAGAGTCGGTACAAAAAAGCATTTATATTGCATCTCTATTACTCTTAATGTCGTACTAATAGCAAAGTTCAATCTGCATGTTAACTTTAGTAGTTGCTATGTCTTAAGCATTCCCTAAAAGAACATTTTTTTTAAGTGAATGCCAAGTAGTCTAATTATATTAATTGGAGTATGTGTTATCTGAATTCCATAAAGCCAGTGTTTATTCCTATCAGCCTGTATTTTTAAAATTCACTTCCAGTATATAGGCACATGCATATGTGAGTGTGCACAAACTCCTCTATAACATTCTCTCTTATATTTTTGGACAGGAAAGGAAAAGTTTTAGTTCCCAGGTAGCACTAATAGTTCATCTTAATTCATACTGTCGGCCAATGCAGGATTGTTCCCTGAAGAACATTCTCTAATGTTGTGTCTAGACTAGTTCTAAATGTCTCAAGTGATGTTTCTACCCTTTTTCCCCAGACAAACTCTTCCACAGTCTAACAGATCTCACTGTCAAGAAGGCTTCCCCTTTCACTCAAACTAAATCTTGCTTTTAAAGGAAACTGACTTCTTTTCTTCCAAAAGGTTACAGATTACTTTGCCTATGTCTTTTTGTTGTCTGCCATCTGTGGCATGAAAAGTACAGTAAATCCATTTTAAACCTAGGCTAGACATCTAGCAACATAGTATGCTCTTTTATAGTCTGTGGTCTGCCCTATAAACTTTTATTTAAATATTCTCCCTAGTGCTCACAAAAATTTAGAGAATATGAAATATGCATTAGAGTTATTTCCATCTAAAACACATTGAATGCAGAAGTGTCTAATAAAAGTAATACATCAATACTTAAGAGTGGAGATTTATGCCTCTAATTCAAGTCTCTTAACACTTGAATGTGCATTTATTTATTTTATTTTTAAAGTGTTGGTGAGAATTGGCACACATAAGTAGAAGTTAGATTTGTACATTTAATTTCAGTTTTTTAAATGTAAATGGTTGTGTACAATCCATTTCTTTTTCCAAATAATTGTGCTTGTATTCTCTGATGTGCTCTCAAGCAATTACCATAAACATGATCTCTTTTGAAAAAGGAGCTTTCCAGCTGACTCGGTGGCCAAGTGTCTAAACCACTTTCTCTTTAGTTCTGTGTACACTATTTCCACTGGCAAGAGACCGCAAATCTTAATTTAGTATTTATAGAAAAAAAAAAAGCCACCAGTAAAAGGTATTGTATTGTTGTTTACGCTAATGAGAATGGATAGGGGAACTCCATGGAGATGACCTTGTGTTGGTTTTCACTCATCCTGCTGAGTAAGATGTAGAGGGTTTTAAATGATTATGACATACAGCTCTATCACTTATATCTCAACACTGAGGTGATAAATGTTTCCAAGTCTCAGAATGTTGGCGGGAGTGGAGGAACATTTTTTTTTCTTATGTAATTTTATAAGAAATTACTTATGTACTTTTATCTACATAAAATGGCATAAGAAAATAAGACTAGATCCTACAATCTACATAAAATTAGGGCTGGAACCTGCATTCTTTACTCAGATAAGTCGTTATCTAGACTTGAAGAAGTGGAAAGACACCCAGCACCTTGGAGTGCTGGTCAACAGAATGACTTGGAAATTTACTGGAGTATAAAGCACTTCACAGAACACAGAAGCGCAGTGCAAGAATTTAAGAGATAATAAATTTAGGGGAGAAAGAATAACATACAAATTCTAATTATAACTCAGGATATTCAGGAACCTCTTGTATAAGAACATAACTTAAGAGTTTCCATACTGGGTCAGACCAATGGACAGCCGAGTATTCTGTCTCTGATGGTGACCAGTGCCAGATGCTTCAGAGGGAATCAGCAGAACATGTGATTTTCTGTGATCCATCTCCTGTCATCCAGTCCCAGCTTCTGGCACAGATTTAAAGACACCCAGAACATGGGATTGCATCCCAAACCATCTTGGCTAATAGCCATTGATGGACCTACCTCCAGGAACTTTATCTAATTCTTTTTTTGAACCCAGTTATAATTTTGGCCTTCACAACATACCCTGGTGATGAGTTCCACAGGTGACTGTTCATTGTATGAAGAAGTATGAATCTTATGAAGATTCAGATAAGTTTGTCAAGGTAAGAATCCCACCACTTTCCTGGTGGTAGTAATGCTGTGTCCAAATGGCTCACTAATGGTCATTTCTTTAACTAAAGCTGCCTCACAGTGGACATGCTCAGACATAGTGTGTTTTATTGCTGCAGCTGCTGAATGTTTCCGGCACTGAGGTCACTCCTGGAAACGGAACGTCCTTACTGTTGGCACTTCCAGACGTGAGGCAGAATTTTCTAAAGTGTCTTAAAAGGTCTAAGTCCCATTTTCAGAATTGAGCGAGACAGGTTGGAGCCTAAGTTCCATTGACATAGTCACTTTTGAAAATGGGACTGAGAAGACTAAGTCATGCAGAGACTTTTGAAAATGTGTGGATCATCACTCTGTGTGTCACTCGCAAGTTTAGAAAGTCTGAGTCAGTGCAAAGTATTGGAAACCAATGCAAGCATAGTTGAAAGTTCACCAGGTTCAATCATGATTTGGCTTTGCGGTCTGTTACTGTCCCTTTTTTTTTTTTAATCCTCCGTCATTTTGACTTTACAGTGCACTAGTATAATTTATACAGCTACTGTAAGGTATGTCTCCTTGCCACGCCAAGAGTCCTAGATCATTGCGATATAAGAAGTGACTCAATCAATCACTCCCCTCCCCTTACTCTGCAGAAATTTGCATTCAACAGTTTCGTTGGTTGTATGAGAGAGATTGCACAGATGGCGGATTACTTGGCCCATCTGCCCCACCCATACTACAGCTCAGGCTTTCTGCTACGAGTTTCTTCATAATAATTTCATTTAGTCTGCTATTGCCACTAGAGCTTGATGTGCATAGTGCAAGTTACTGCAATAGAAGGAAAAATACTACCATATTTTTCCACTAGCCATGGTGACTGTCAATCGGTGTCTCTTTTGTCCATAGCAAAAATATTTTGGAATGAGTATTAAGTCTGGCTTCTTGTACTTGACTGTGAATCTCTTCTGCTGGCTGAGCAGGTTAATTAGTGCTCTGAGTTTATTTGGATTATTCTGCAGTTCATTTAGGGGAAGGCTGCAGTCCTGTCTTTGGAGGACATCTATTTGGAAACTTACTAGATTTGTGAGACTGTCTCACATTTCTGCTCACCCCCAGAGATGTCAGCACCCTAGTACTGCTATGTGTTTCCCAATATTGACTTAGGGTGACCAGACAGCAAGTATGAAAAATTGGGACAGAGTGTGGGGGGTAATAGGTGCCCATATAAGAAAAAGCCCCAAATATCAGGACTCTCCCTATAAAATCGGGACATCTGGTTACCCTATATTGACTGCACTGGGGTGGTATTAAAAAGATTATCCAAAATGTGCCCAATATGGAAAAAAAGTGCTGTGACACACACTTCGGTTTTCAAAAGTGGCCTTTAATTTTGGGTGCTTCCATGACAGGGTCCCCAACTTGAAACACCTAGAACTAAATTTTGAGAGGACATGAGCACCCAGAGCTTCCAGTAACCTAGATGGAAATTTTGGCTGTTTGGCATTTCTGAAAACCCAGGCCCAAGTTGGACACTCCGTATCAGTGGCCACTTTTGAGAATATTCAGCCTTGTTGCCAGTGATTTGTGCTTCAAAGAGAAAAGAGTGACTCTTTTTGTGAGTTGCAGTTGATTTACTCTGCAATATTGTATAGTTTCTGTAACTGTAGACAGAGGTATGTAGAGTTTGGTGGTATTTTGTGCGTCTCCCTTATTTTGTTCAATGTTTTGCTGCTCCCAAACATGAAGTCTTCGTCTTCATAATACTTACCAAGCCTAAACTTGAGCTGGACATTTATATTTATAAAATACTTTTTTTAAAAGTTTAAAAAATTACACACACTTCCTCCCCCAACCTTCACCCACCAGTGTTAAATCACATTGGACCAAACTCCTTCCTGGTGAAACTCAATGAAATAAATGCCGAAATCAACCGAGAAATCAATTTGTCTACATTTCTATGTTGCATCTTTGTGTTCATATCCTTCCCATTTATGAATTTTCACACATTTTTAATATTTTAATTAGAAAATCAACATAATTGGAACCTTGTCAAAACATTTTTCTTAAAAAGCAAATCATGCTTTTACGGAATTCATTAAATTGGCTTATGGAAGATGTGGCCTGTGATCTTGTGCTTTGCTAGACCTACTGTTGGCTTGATAATGTGTACAGCAATATCTTCTGGAATGCTGAGTGGTGCCAGTGTTCTGTAATCTGTCTTATTTAATGCAGTGTCTATAGGTTACCAGTCATTACGAGGAAAGAAAATTGTCTTATCTGTCTATGTATCTGCATTTTAACTGCATTTGCCTGATAAGTCAAGTACATACTCTACCATATAAATTCACAGGGGATTTTTATCAATTAATTTCAGTTCTTTAGGAAAATATAGTGAGGGTATATATGAACCTTTATGGTAATTTTAAAACAATGTGAGCTGAAAACAGATTTATTAATGGATGTTATAGCAACTTCAAACACATTATGCATTCTTCTATGGTGTGTGGTAGACAGAAGCAAGATGAACTCTCTAATCACTTCAGATTAATGGAAATTATTTTCTCAGCTCATGTCATAACAGAGAGCATCACCAATCATGCATTCTTTCTTTATCAAACTCCTAGGATGATACATTATTTTGTTAAAGTTAAGTTATTAAGGTGTCTGCTCCATGCTGTAGTGACAGTGTCTGTACAAAATACTTGTGCGGTAATTCAATGGTAAGAGAATGCTGGTTTTCCATCAGTGGCTTTCTGGGTAATAAAAAGGTATTGTTTTATTAACAGGTCTTTGGAGCAATGGTAGATGAAATAGGTATGTAGGATTGTGGTACTTTCTTGTTGTTGTTTGGTGAAGGTCTGTATTATCTCGGCCACACTGGCACCAGAAGGCTAAAACAAAACTTGGTAAACCAAGATGGTCTTCAAATTAATCCTGCATTGCTCATGGTATTTTTGTTGTTGTATTTTATCACCAACTTTCCTTAACTAGTGAAAGTTAATCACGAAAGTTAATCCAGTACTTTTGGTGGTATAAAACTCATATAAGACCTTTTAAATTTTGTACTGAACAGAAAATCCTGCCCTGTAATGGGTGATTTTTAAATGTAAAGTTACTGCTTAGTAAGGTCCTAATCCTGCAAAGCATTTAAGCATATGCTTCAGTTTTTAAACACATGAGTACTTTCATGCTGTAGTGCTTCCCTGCATTGGAGTTTCTGACTGTTGCCAAGTGTCATTTCTGCATGGGTTTTGCATTTCCCTCTCCCCCCGCCCTCCCGGTGCTTTGGTGTGAGCCCCATTCATCCAGGTAAAAGAGACCTTTTCTCTCTCTCTCCTGGTCAAATTTTACATAGGCACACAACCATAGGGTTTTCACCATCCTGTAGCCCTTGACTGGATGAGTAAATTGCTGAGAACAAGGTGATCATGAGCCTTTAGTCTACTCTTATTTTTCCTTGATTTACCTGAATTCACCTCTGCTTTGACGTGAGGATCTTCACATAAGTCCAACAGGCAGACAGCTACCTCACAAAGCCCTGTTCCAGACAGCTGCCTCGGAAGCCTTAAGCATTAGGGTAATCAAAGTCAATGGGAGTTTTTCCTAATGACTGATATTTTCTCCTTACAACACCCCTCTGCAAGCTTCTGGTGGTCTGAGGATTGAGTTTCTCTGTCCACTTGTGTCCTCTGTGGTGCAGTAAAGAGCTGCTTCTATACCCTATTCTCCTCCTGAAACAATTTTTATGCTTCTCTCTCATAGGCCCTCTAGCAAAACAAAAAATGTGTGCTTAATTATTCTCAAAGTTATATGTTAAATATGGCATTTAATCCTAAACAGAGATTTGAACTGAACACTTACTACTCCATGGCATATGGCTACATTAAGATAAAGAAAAAATGTAGTTTATAGTAACAGATGGATTGGAACTATACTTGGATCTGTTGAACGTTTTTTTTTTTTTAATATTTAATTTACAATGAATCTTTAATATATCATTTAACTAAGTGTTCTGTCATATTCTCTTTAAATGTATGATGCCTTTTCAAAATAATTGTCTAGGAGATTTCATATGAATATTGAATGGTTAAAATTAAACAGTCATTGGGATATGAAAAAAAGTAATTTCACTGAAATTTTATGCTTCACATACTTTGTGCAGTTTGGAATGTTGCATTTAAAAGAAAATCAGTTTTATTGTCTTTCCTGCATGCCAGAAAATGAAGAGTGAATAGAAACAACCCTAGTGACAATGCAAAGCACATGAAGCAATTATGGTACTGAAACATTTTTGTTTCTTAGCACTGAAGTCCAACAATATTTATCAAACATCATAAGATGACTCAGTCAGTAGTAGCTGTCACCTACATATATATATTTTGCGAAGAAGTCAGTTATCAAGCATTAAATCACCATTGTCAGTCGTGTCTGTAATGACTCCTGTGTAATTTCCACAAAATTACCTGCACTACACTTGTTAAAATATTTCATACAAAGTTTATTTTTAATTTCAAAAGACTATTAAAAAAGGAGAGAGAGAGAGCGAGACAGTGAATATGGCAATTATGCAGCTTTCTGATTTATACCCCACACTGCTTTGCCATTGGATTTATACATCTTAATCATGATTGTAACACCTGGGGCCCATTAATGCTGGAAGAGAGAAAAAAATTAAAGCTATAGTACCTGTTATAGGCAGGCCTCTGCTTATTAAACTCTGCATTCACTGTTCTATTCAATATATATCTCAAAGAAGTAGTGAAGGCCAGTACAAGAAATGTTGGGTTGCAGGTACTAATGTCCTTGACCTGTCTAGACCCAAATAAGAGCATAAGTGTTTACATTTATTAAGCAATTTAATTTTCTTTTAATTGAAAATTACAAAACATATTCTTAGATAAACAGGGTAGGGGACTCTTTTAAATGTCCAAAGGGAGGTGATAAATGATTCAAGTTAGAATCGAGAAATAAAAGAGGATGAGTTTAGGCCAACGACAGGTGTTCATACTAGTGTGTTACTTAGTTGCAAGTCTAGACATCATGGGAGTAAAACTCTGAGTGGCCAGTCTATGACAGTGCTCCCACCAATGCAAGTGCAATGGGATAATTCCTGAAAATGCCCCATTTAAAGAAGGCCTCAGCAGGGCCGGCACAACCCATTAGGCAACCTAGGCAGTTGCCTAGGGCGCTACAATTTAAGGGGCGGCGAACGCAGCGGTATTTTGGCGGCGGGACCTTCCGCTGCCTCTGTGGGGGGCGGCATTTTGGGGCGGGACCTTCCGCCGCCTAGGGTGGCAGAAAAGCTCCTGGCCCTTAGTAGTTTTCTAACCTTGCTTAGGGGAGATTGGTGCTAACGTTTGAGAATAAGTTGTTTAGAAAATTAGGTGCACTTCTGCACATGCTTACCTTGACTCAGATAAGACTTGCTGGATAATTTAGATGACACTTGGGGAGCTTCCTAAGTTAAGTGGCTGCTAGATGCGGAACGTGCCCCTCATGTTTTTTGCTGTATTGCCCTGGAAGAAATCTAACTGTTTTCAGAATTCAAATATATGCAGTCATTTACAGTTATTAGTATGTATAGAAGCCACAAGCGAAATTGTGCTAAACACTATATAAACACAAAATAAAAGGTAGTCCTATACCCTTCAGTGCTGACCGTCTAAGTACACAAAACAGACAAAGGATGCGAGGGGGAAAAACAAGGACAGAGAGGGAGAAGTGATTTGTTCAAGATCACACATCAGGTCAGTGGCAGAGATGAGAATAGAACCGAAGTGTGCTAAATCCCAGGCCTGGTCTACACCTGAAACTTAGTTTGACTTAGCTTCACCACTCAGGGCATGTGAAAAATTCACCTCCCTGAGAAATGTATGTAAGCCGATTTAAGCTTCAACATAGACACCGCTAGGTAGATGAAGAATACTTCCATTGACCTAGCTAATGCCTCTCGAGGGGATGGATTTACTACAGTGAGGGAAAAAACCCTTCCATCACTGTAGCAAGTGTCCACGCTACAGCAGCAACAGTGCCACTGTAGCACTTTCAGTGTAGACATACCCCCAGTACAGCACCCTATGCACCAGACTGCATTACCTCCCCGTTGACTTCAGTGCGTCTAATCACATGTAAAATTCAGCACATTCATAAGTGTTTGCCCTATTGGGGCCTTTGTGTGTATCCCAGCCACTGCAACTGGAGTGGAAAAGCTTGTCAAAGGTATTTCTGAAGCCATGAAATGACACATTATGGGTAGGGAGGAAGGAAGTAAAAATGACATTTTAAAAAAAAAAGCAGAATGATACGCTTTTAAAATTAAAGGGCTGAAGCAAATTAATCATTTTAGAACTGCCCACTGTTTAACTTACTGCAAATGGCTCTTTTTTATCAAATAATTAAATTAAGAGAAAAAATGCCTTTCATCATAATAAACTGAACCACATAATCACTGTGTCTAATACTGTGTCTACCAACCAAACACTGAGAGATTGACTTGACCAATTACTATAATCCTCCATATGGTGGCTGGACTTGTTGGGTGTCCTAGAAGTCATCCCTGCTCAAATTCAATACAGGATCCTTCTGATTCATAGGCAGCAGCTATGCCCAGTGAAGGAAAAGTGCGCTTGTTGGTGCTGCATTGAATGCGCTGACATGCTGGGAGCATTGCCTTCTGTTTAGTAAAAATGAGTGGCTCTTTCTTTAAGAAGCAATGTGGTGGCTCAGAGTTGTGCTTCTTTTTATGTCAACTTTATTTTTAACACAGATTTTTTCCTGTGTAACAAGCAATCTTGGACCATGTCCCTGTAGGCTTCTCTGCACAGGCGCAGGGTTCTTCCAGTGGGGAGCAATTTGCAGAATCAGGGGCCTGATCTGCAGTTTTGTTGGTGTCAGCAAGCCGCTGCAGAAATTTTAATTAATATATCTAGTGTATTAAGACAACAAATTTAGGCAGCAGAGGGACACACCTCTGAGCTTTTTAATCTTAATTTCTGCTTTTTATATAGTAAACCAGAGATGCATTTTGAGTTTCTGGACAGGCCCAAGAGCCAGGGAATGGAGAGAGCAGATAGGTAGATTTAAACAACTGTAGTTGTTCACCACTTGAATGTTAGATCCTAGTTATCTCCTTGTATTGAGTCGAAACCTTTCCTCCCTTTTGTGTTATCACTATGAAAAATATAAAGATGAATCCATCAACACAGACACTTCCTTATCTCAGCTGAGCACTAGGGTTACCAGGATCAAGGCTGGCTTCACACTTTGGCATATTTTATTTTCTTTAGATTTTTTCTTAAGGAAAAAGCAAACAAGGAAGGGACTGAGTGATTTAAAGCCTTTTTTTTTTAAATCAAATCAAAACAAAACAAATTTACTTAGGTGGAGAGATTCTAAATGCTATTATGTGGAGTTTTACTATTAAGTTGGAAACTTAAGTGAGCACAAAGAACAATTAATTTGTAGAACTCATTGCTGTGAGATGTTGTGATGGGCAAAAATATAACTAGGTTCAAAAAAGAACCTAGATAAGTTCATGAAGGTCCATCAGTAGCTATTAGCCAAGATTGTCAGGGATGCAACTCCATGCTGATGGTGACACTAAACCTCTGACTGCCAGAATCCGGGAAGGGAAGACAGCATGGTCACTCCAGCTTCCCTGTTCTGTACACCACCCATGATGCTCTGGTAGTGGCCACTGTCGGAGACAGGGTACTAGGTCCAACCCAGTATGGCCGTTCTTATGTTATTAATATATCCCTGCATTCCCTACCCTGAAGTACAGTTTGCTAATTCATTTTGTACTTCTGTGCAAAGTGTTTCATAAAATGTGAATTCCAGTCACGATTCACTGTTTGCTCCAATTCTCCCCTGCTCCATTTGTCCTTCATACACTTTTCCTCCTCTTCCCCTCCACAGCTTCCCTGTTCTCCTTTCTCAGCCTTTGTCTTTCCAGTTAGCTAATCCCCTTCTAACTAAACCCCAACCAAAAAAATAAAGACAAAAACAAATTGTGGCACTAATATGATGTCTGCAGGCCCTCATGTGGCTCACTTTGCTTCTGTTACATTCTTTCTCTTCCCTCCACTTCCCTGCCTTTGTCTTGTCTTATTAGACTGCAGACTCTTTGAGGCAGGTACTGTCTCTTACTACGTGTGCTGCACTGAGCCCAATGGGGGTCTGATCTTGGTTGGTCCTTAGGCACTCCTGTAAGAAACATAAAAAATATACAAAAGGCATAAAGTTCAGATGCTGTTAATCTTGGCCCCGTTGTCAAAAGTGGCTACTGATTTTGGATGCTTCTGATTTTGGGGGCCAAATTGAGAGACTTCGGATCTGATTTTTCAGAGCTGAGGAGCATCAACAACTCACTTTGAAATCAATAGTACCTGTGGAAGCACAGCTTCTCTGAAAATCGGAGTAATACAACATGGAATAGAGTCAACACAGAATGCCAGAATTCTGTAGGTTATACTCTCACCCAAACTTCTACAATAATGTAGGGTTTTTTTGTTTTGTTTTTTGTTTTTGCACTGAATCTACTTTGATAGGTAGCAAATATTTTGAAAGATGTATTTTTTAAGTCCCAGTTCAGATTTTTCCATGCATTAAAGTCTTTGTCTAAGGAGACCTATGGAGTTTTCGAACAGAAGCGTTCCAGAATCCAGATTACTATATCTGGGTCTCTTAGCTAATTATTATTATGGCTTTTCAGTTAAGACAACATCATTCAGTTTCTGGAAAATAACAGTACCACTCAGGTTAAAATAATATATAATCATAAAACAAAATGGTGATGCAGTTGGCTCTTGAGCTGTCACTTTAGTCTTTAAAAAAATGAAAAATAAATGATGCTTGTTTGATTCACAAACTCTCAGATTAATGCTCTTCCACCTTCTCTCATGTGTGAGTCACAGCGCAGGTGCTGCATGTTGTTCAAAATGAAATGTGTCACTTGTGTGTGTAGGAGGGAGGACAGCAGGGAGGAGGTACAGTTACATTAGAAAAAAGGACTGTTTTGTAAAGGAGTAAGGCATTGGAATATAAGGTATAAACCAAAGCTTTTCAAGCACAAAAAAGATACCCACAAGGAACCATGCTGCACTGCCTGATGGTTAGAATGTAGAGAGAAGCAGATGCAGTTCATTCAGTCAGCTATCTAATCTTTTCTATATTGCATGGAATATAAAGGAAACAGTACAATCAGATTTATGTCCCTGGAGTTTGGGAGTTGTCTGAAATTTTGGTTTTAGAATTGTGTGGTGTTTTGTTTTTTAAATAAGTTGTTTTCAGTGTTGTTGTAGCCATGTTAATCCCAGGATATTAGAGGGGCAAGGTGGGTGAGGTGATATCTGTTATTGGAACAACTTCTGTTGATGAAAAAGCCAAGCTTTTGACAGGTCTGAAGAAGAGTCTCTTTCACTAGGAGAAGCTAGTCCAAAAAAAGATATCACCTCACCCACCAGGTGTCTTTATTTTTTTTAAAAAAGTAACATTCAAACTTTTTCCTTATTGTACAATTCTTTTTAAAAAATCTTATATATTTTTTTACAATCTAGTTTTACTAGTCGGGATTGCATTTGGTTGCTCGCGGGGGCCAAATTCTCTGCTGCCATAATAACTCAGCTGATTTCAGTGGTTTTAAAAATGATTCCATTCTGAGCCTATGGGGAGTGAAGAGGCCCAGAATTGATAGTATAAAATGAGAGGCGTGGAAAAGGTCAGGAACAAGACGAGGTGAAAAGAGCCACTTAGGATAAGATCAAGGGAGGAGCCAAGCAGGTGAACAGTTAGAAGTTTGGGAACCATTTCACTTCAGTTTGCCAGCCGATCAGGCCATTTGCTGCAGCTCCAGAAACGAAAAACAGGTGTACCCTGCAGGTGGTGCATGGTTTTTAAGAAAACGTCTTCCATTTTAAGAGGTCTTTAAATCAGTTCCCCAAAGCTCTATTATTGTTCATGCCAGTATTCTGCCTCCCACCCCGCAGGTGATATTTGAGAAAAGTCAAGGTATTTAAACATTGACTTCTTTGTTAACAGCATGCTTCTGGCATAGCACTGTTTAGCACAGGTGTTTCTGTAATTGTGATGCAGTGGGAAAATTCACGGTATGCAGTGATTCTCGCACTTTCCACCTGTATGAGGTGGTGGCAGGGGTAGAGTCAGCAAACCAGAATGTAAACTCAACAACAGCCACAGGCTTCTTCCTGCATCCTCCAAAGCTGCTTTGTCCAGCTGTGTTTCTGCATTGCTACAAATAATCAATCTTGAATTTTAAAAGGATTGAAACCACTTTATATTAAATTAGCTTTGAAAAAGGAACTAGACCATCAGTTCTCAACCTGGGATTTGTGGCCACTCTGCCCTTCTCATATGGCTAAATGGAAAAGAGAGGGTGTCCCAAATAGATCTTGGCCACATGGTAGGGAAATGCCAGGGAAGTCCTGGTATGGCAAAGGTTCCAACCTTCTGACCTAAGCTACACAATATAAAAATACATTGCCTTTCAGATGAGAGATAAAGCTGAAGCCCTGACCATATGTGCACATCCGTGGACCTGTGGACTTTGATGAATAGCTAAGAACTCTATTCCTCATGTCCTGGGTAAATTCCAACTCAGGTACTCTCATTCTGGCCTCTAAATTTCCCACATGGTTTCAGTTGCCTATGCTGTTTGCTTTCTGCCATGTATTATAGCTGGGATATCATGCACAACCCTGACCCATCCTGTAGGCAGTTGCACTGCAGTAATACTGTGGAGATTGATACATTTCAGTATACAAAGCACCCACAGTTGAAAAGAAGGTTGAATAATCTGGTTCTACTGGGAGAAAACCCCTTTAGAAAATACTGTGTCCTCCCATATGGGAATAACAATGACAAGGTATTCTCTGCCTCCTTCCCTCCCAGACCTCAATGGGGCTATGGTGTGATGTTGGATAAGACTCAAAAGCATATAGATCAGAGGTAGGCAACCTTTCAGAAGTGGTGTGCCGACTCTTCATTTATTCACTCTAATTTAAGGTTTCGCGCACCAGTAATACATTTTAACGTTTTTAGAAGGTCTCTTGCTATAAGTCTATAATATATAACTAAACTATTGTATGTAAAGTAAACAAGGTTTTCAAAATGTTTAAGAAGCTTCATTTAAAATTAAATTAAAATGCAGATCTTACGCCACCAGCCTGCTCAGCTCGCTGCCAGCCTGGGGTTCTGTTCACCTAGGCCGGCAGCGGGGTGAGTAGGGCCTGCGTCCGGGACCCCAGATCTGGGGGTGGGTGTTTCAGGGGTCAGGGCAGAGGGCTGGGGGTGTGTGGGGGTGTGGCGGGTTCAGGGCAGAGGGCTGGGGGTATGGTGGTGCAGAGCAGAAGGCTGAGTGTGTGGGGGGGTTCAGGGAAGAGGAATGGGGCTGGGGGGTGCAGGGCAGAAGGCTGGGTGTGTGGGGTGAGGGGGTTCAGGGCAGAGGGCTGGGTGTGTGTGGGAGGTTCAGGGCAGAGGGCTTGGGGTATGGGGTGCAGGGCAGAGGGCTTAGGGTATGGGGGGGTGCAGTGCAGAAGGCTGAGTGTGGGGGGGTTCAGGACAGAGGGATGGGGCTGTGGGGGTGCAGGGCAGAGGGATGGGTGTGTATTGGGGTCAGGGGGTTCAGGGCAGAGGGGTGGAGGTGCAGGGCAGAAGGGTGGGGTGCTCGGCTCGTGGGGGTGCTCCCAGCCCCCTGCCCTGAGCGGCTCATGGCAGGGGGCTGGGAGGGATATGCCCTGTTCCACCCCCTTCCCCCAGGCTCCATCCCTACCCCTCTCTGCGTCCCCTACGGAGCTGCTTGCATGCTGCTGCTCTCCCCGCTTCCTGTCCCCCCTTGCTAGCGCCATCAGCTGATTGGCCAGGGAGGGAGAGGAGGCGGGGCAGGAAAACACCACACTGGGGGAAGAAGCGGGGAAGGAGGGAAGCTTGGCTGCCGCAGAACCAAGCTGCTGCATCCTGCCCCGCAGGGGAGAGCAGTGGGTGGGGGAGCTGAGTGGAGCTGGGGGCCGGGACCGCGGCAGGGAGCTGCGTGCCACTCAGAATCGGCTCGCGTGTCGTAGGTTGCTGACTCCTGATATAGATCCTAAGGCAGCTGCTGTAGGACTGAGAAGTACATGATCAGGGATGCCCACTACCAGGACCAGCGGTGAGCACTGTAGAATTATGGTCCTGGAGCTCAACATCCTGCTTGATGTGTAGGGTGAATTAGAAAAGTTCCTGCTCATGTTGTCATTGCAGCTTTAAACAAAAAATGCCACTCTTCCTACAGCACAGGTAGAATTGGAATGATAAGGTTTTAGAGTGTCTGTGCGTGCGCGCATGCATGTAAAGTATCTACCTGACAATCAGAGAAGCACCTTCTCACTAATGCCCTTAAAGTGTGCAAGGGTAAATGGGAAGCCTTATTAAGGGCCTTAGTGAGATGGTGTTTCTCTTTCTAACGTCAGGCCTACATTTCACTCTAGTGTTATAGCAGAAGTGCGGGAGAATCTCTCTAACCCACACTATCCTGCACTGCAAATTTATAATCCATACAGCATGTTGGTGACATCCTCCACCTTTCTGTGAGTTATTAGTAGATGTAGCAGTGAGGCCTTGTGTTTACTGGTTTAGCAGATCTCCTGTTCTGCAGAAATAATGTAAAGTTAGGGTTACCATACGTCCGGATTTTCCCGGACATGTCCGGCTTTTTGGGCTCCAAATCCCCGTCCAGGGGGAAAGCCCAAAAAGCCGGACATGTCCGGGAAAATCGGGACATGCCGGGCTGGCCGGGCCGGGGGCTCGGGGGTCGGGCCGGGCCGGGGGCTCGGGGGTCGGGCCGGGCCGGCGGAGCGGGGCCGGGCCGGGGGCTCGGGGGCTCCAGCGGGGCCGGGCCACCGGTGCGGGGCCGGGCCGGTGACTCGGGGGCCGGGCCGGGGACTCGAGGGCCGGGCCGGCGCCGGCGGCTTGGGGGCCGGGCCGGCAGTGCCAGGCCGGGCCGGGGGCTCGGGGGACGGGCTGGCGGTGCCGGGGGCCGGGCTGGGGACTGGCGGTGCGGTGCCGGGGGTGCTCGGCCGGGGGCCGGGCCGGGGACCGCAGTGCTGGGCGAGCCGGGGGTGGTCAGCCGGGGACCGGCGGTGCGGTGCCGGGGGCCGGGGGTGCTCGGCCGGGGGCCCGGGGGCCGGGCCGGGGACCGCAGTGCTGGGCGAGCCAGGGGTGGTCGGCCGGGGGCCGGGCCCGGGGCCGGCACCCCAGGGCCGGGGCCAGCCTGGGCCGCGCCTCCTCCCCCCACACTCTCCCTTACCTGCTTCAGGCTTCCCGCGACTCAAATGTTCGCGGGAAGCAGGGGAGGGGGCGGAGACTTTGGGGAGGGGGCGGAGTTGGGGCGGGGCTGGGGGCGGGGCCGGGGCCCCATGGAGTGTCCTCCTTTGGGAGGCACAAAATATGGTAACCCTAGTAAAGTACCCCAGAGTGCTAAATTCTCTTTCCATTTCTGCCCCCCTTCCAACAAACAAAACAAAAACCCAATTAAACAACTACTAAAGAGCAGACACTCCATCAGTCCACCAGGGGCCTTGTTGTGGTCAAGCTGGTGAAGTGGAAGGCACCTGGATATAGCGATTGCTTGAGAGTACAAACCCCTCAGATATATTGGATATTAGGAAAAACTTTTTCACTAGGAGGGTGGTGAAGCACTGGAATGGGTTACCTAGGGAGGCGGTGGAATCTCCTTCCTTAGAGGTTTTTAAGGTCAGGCTTGACAAAGCCCTGGCTGGGATGATTTAGTTGGGGATTGGCCCTGCTTTGAGTAGGGGTTTGGACTAGATGATGACCTGAGGTCCCTTCCAACCCTGATATTCTATTATTCTATTCTATGATTCTATATATACACAGAGAGAAAATAGATCACATAAATAAAAAAAATACTAGTAAGCCCAACCTACCATTGATGGTAGCGATCAGTCCATCTTGTGATACATCACGGCTGTTCTTTTTGCATGTATTCACTTACTGGGTAATTAGTAATGTCAGTAAAATTCTGCTGTAATTTGGTTCTGCACAGGCTCTATTTTGTTGTCTGTCTTCTTCAGAAGTTAGGTCAAAACAAGACCTTTTTTGTTTTCTAGCTAGCTAATGCTATATGCATAGTATTCTACACCATTCAATTACAAGGAATAGAGGCAAGGAATTAATTCTGAAGTGGCATCAGTGTGTCTATCTTTTCTGATGTCCTATCTGTAATAAGCAAAGTTTACACTAAGGACTATATATATCCGATATAAACGAGGGGCAGATTTACAGCTTCAAAAAAGATTAGACTGTCCCTGACACATGAAGCTCGCAAAGGCTCTGAAACAGTAATTTGTCAGCTCCTCTGTTGCATCTTGGGATACACACTTTTGTGATTTTTAGTAGGGTGTTTAGCAGGATTATTGTGTGTGCTTAAGAATAATCTTTAATTAGATGGCATGTTGAAATCATTCTTCATGAAGAATGAAGTTGAAATGTAAGTAGCATTATGAAAAACCTTAAATACTAATTAACCCAGTATAACTATATCGGTATACAGATGGTCTTAATATAGTTTAAGACTTACAGTAGCTGGCTTCTTTCTGTTTCTTCTTCAGCCCTCGGCTTACTCTGTCAATATCCTTCTCTTTGGAGCTGGCAATCCAGTGCTGTGAACTTCCTGAATGCAGTGTTGAGTGCAACCACTGCATTCATTTTTCATTTGTAAACTAGGTCAGATTTTATTATGGTTGGTCAAAAAAGAAATGTCCATCAACCTGGTTTTTGTGACTGAATGAAACTGTTTTTCATCAGAAAACAAAAAGTTTCCTGCAGTTTTTTGACCAAAATATTGTTTACAGTTGCTGGAAAGAAGAAAAAAATATGCTGTTTGGTTTTGACAAAAAGCCCAACATTTTAATTTTTCCACAAAAGCCAGGTGTTCTGTGGCACAAAGTTCAGGTTATCTTTATTCTGGTTCACAGAGCTCAGAATTAACACTGTACCTTCAGACACCAGACACCAGCTGTGTTTCCTAACTAGACTCAACCCCCTGCCCAACAAACACCCATTAGTCTGCACAGATGCAAGTATCTTTAGCTGCTGACAACTTTACTGGTGCTCTTAACCCTCTACTGCGCCATGACTTAAAAATAAAAAATCGACAACCATTTTTAAGTGTATTCTTGCCCTCCGCCTGTTATTTTGTTAAATAACTATATAAAATATTCTCCCTCCCACCCACTAGCATGCTATTTAAATATCTTTTAAAAAAGTAAAATATACTTTAAAAAAATTTACAGGGAATCCCCTGCTCCCTCCACTCTCCAAAATTTCAACAAACAAAATGTGAAAGTCAAATAAAGGGCAAGGGACCCAGGAATATCAGAACTGTCCTACTTAATCAGACTACTTGTCCATCAAATCCAGTATCCCGTCTTTGACAGCGGTCAGTACCAGCTGCTTCACAGGGAAGTGCAAGAATGGTTTTATGCTGCTGCCCATCACTACAGTATCTGAGCACTTTTCACATAAAATCAGTAGCATTAATGAAGTTCCCAGTGGACCTCATGGAGTCCAACCTGGAGTAGGCAGTTATAGGATGACCTAGCCATGGGGAAAGTTTCCTCCTAACTCCTGTTAGAAGCTGGTGCAAACATGGAAGCAGAAAGTTGGTAGTCTTTCCAGAACTCTTTTTTGGTTGTTCTTTACTTTCCTTTTTTTTTTCTCCTCTTTTGTTTACTATTATAATTCTGGTTTCTCATAGTATCCACTGGATTATCATATTATCCATAGAAATACCCAGCCATTTTTTTAAAATCCTGCTAAGCTCTTGGCCTCAGTAATATCTTATGGCAATGAGTTCCACAGGCTAAATGTGTATTTGTACGGGGTGAAGGGAGGAAGTATTTTCTTTTATCAGTTTTAAATTTGCCTGCTGAACTTTGTGGGATGTTCTCTTGTTCTTGCATCATGAGATAGGGACACTAATGATCTTATTGTGCCAGATATAACAATATTCTGCAATGTCCTATTTAAACTTTATTGAATTAAGTTTAATACCTTTGGGGTTCATTGTATTAAAAATGCAATTATTTATGTGTTATGAGATTGTATGTAACTTCTCTAGGAGGAGGGGGCATACTAATGTAATTCCTCTGGTTATCAGCCATTTGAAGCTTCACCCTGGGGAAGGGACCAGTTGTCTGGCTAATTACCTATTCAGTCTCTTCAAAGGTTCAGACTGGATTCCCTAAAGACCAGCAGAGAAACAAAGGACTTTGGGATAAATGCCTGAGTTTAATGACTCGGTGCCTTCGTTCTGATCCAGCAAAGGGACAGGACCTTGTTCTGGCCAAGGAGAGTGCTCCAGTCCTTTGGCAAGGGTTGGAAGGAGCCTTTGTGGAAATGGGTGTGTGTATATGATCTTTAGTAAGTTTATATGCATGCATATAGGTTCTTTTAAGTTTGTAATATGCTTTCTCTGTAGTGCTTTTACCTTAAGAATAACATATGCTTGCCTAGAAAGAGCTATGTCATAACTTATAACTGTAGCAATTGCACCCTGTACCATCTTTGAGGAAAGCAGAGAAGCAGGTCTGCTTCGGCAGACTGCCTTTTGCTGGGAATAACACAGTGAAGGCAGGGAGCTGTTCATCTTGGAAATACTCCCAGGCAGGAGGAAGAGGTGCCCGGTCTCCACCCAAGAGAGGTGGCGCCCCAGGGAGGTGGAAGTCTGAGAGTGAGTGCTCTTGCTGGACCACTGAGGGGAGATATAGGTACAGTGGCCCTGGACAGTGACACTTGTGAAAATGCCCTGTTGGAATGAAAGAAAAAGGTGTTTAGTGTGTTACTTAAAAAGGGGATGAAGATAGAAGGCTATGTCTTCACTGCAGGAAAAAAAGTGTGTGTTTTTACACAGATATAGCTTTCTGGTTGTAAAACCCTAGTAGAGACATAGCACAGGTAGTTTGCACTTCAATATAGTTAGTTGAGCTTAACCTGGAGTTTACCTTGCCTAGCAACATTAGGGGGGGGAGGCGGGAGTGGGAACCTATAGTGCCTTTTCACCACTAAGATTTTTACAAGATAGCTGTCTTCAGGGTAAAAACAGACTTTTTTTTTTTTTTTCTTCAATGAAGACCTAGCCATGGACTGGGACATGTGAGAGGAGAGAATGAGTGACGTGCCCTAGGGCCTGCCTACTTAAATGAGGTGTGGTTCTGAATCCCTGGTAGGTTGCTGAGATCTGACCAGGGCGGTGGTTTTCGGTGCTTACTAAAGAGCCTATAATTGTTTTTATTTGCATTTTGATAGAAGTTTTGCAGTTGGTTTCAATGGGTACAGGATCAGGGCTCAAATGTCCCCCATTACTAAAAAGCGAGTCTCATTAAATCAAACAGTGACACAGAAAAAAAGACAAACTTGAAAGCTTCTCTCTCACCAACAGATGTTGGCCCAATAAAAGCTATTACTTCACCCACCTTGTGTCACTACAGAAAAAAAGAGTAAAAGACAGAACAGTAGAATCTAGAGATGGAGAAGTCAGTGCCAGGCCTTTCCTCTTCCCAAGGCAGGGCAAGACTGTTCCCAAAAATGTGTTCTCCAGTGCTTTGTCCAATTCTGCTTTAAATGACTCTAGCAATAGACTATTGATTTTTCTTCCTGCTAAATTTCTTTTGATTTGCTTCTGCTTTCATAGTGCTCACAGGCTCATTGTGTCTTTTCGTTGGATATTGCTTGACCACTTGAAGCTTGCTGTTTTGGAAGGGTAAAGCAGAATCAAGAAGGAAGTGATGGGATGGTTGTTTTGGCTGCTGTGTTTTTCTACCTCGCCATGCCGCAGAATAAAGTAGAGTGAATTCTTCATAGGGGATTATGCTCTTTTTGCCCTACATAGTTAAAATGAGAGATTTATAGAGTTGAAGGCCAGAAGGGACCACCAGACCATCTAGTCTGACCTCCTGTATATAACATGAGCCAGCATCCTCACACTAAACCCAAGGACCAAAATTAGACCAAGTATTACAGCCCTTAGGAGACTAAACTATTATGTGTCACAGGCAGAGAGTAGGATGGACCGTGGTGCACCGGTGCCCAAGGCCCCTGCAATGGCAGGGGAATATTTAAGTGAGGTATACCCAGATTATTCCAGCAAGTGACCCTCTCCCCCCTCTCCCCCCGCTGCAGCTCCAGGGTCACTGCAAGTCTGACTTAGCCATATGTGGGTTGGGAAGGAATTTTTCCCTATCTGTTAGACCCTGAGCACATAAGCAAGAACCAGCCAGTTAAGCATGTGAAAGAGAGAATGTTCAGGGATTTCTCAGGATATCAGGCCACCCTGCCCAGTGACCCATCTCCGGCTGTGTCCCTCTCTGATGCTTCAGAGATAGGAGACCCAAAAAAAACACTCAAACCCTCACCAGAATACATTGGTGAGAAAAAATATAGGCCTGGAATCTACAATAATATCCCTGGAGGCCACTTGCATGGATCTGATTGTGAGATTAAGGCTGTGGAATTTGCCAGGGCTTCCATTTAAAAAATGTATTTACATCTCCAGCTGAGTCATGCTCCCTATGTCCATTCTCAGCCAAATAGTTCTCAGGTGGTTGGAGCAAAGTGTGCTAATGGACACTAATGGTGTAATGGACTCTCAAGTGCTCATACCATTGTACGTACAAAAAACTCTAAACCAAGCCCAAATCAACAACTCCACTGTCAATAAGAAAATTACAGTAAAAATACTAATTGTCCTACATGGAACTGATCCATAGCCCATTGAACTTAATAGAAATATCTTCATTGACTCAGTAGGCTTTGGATCAGGTCCTGAATTCCCATTAACAGGAGATACTTCTGATTCTCTCTGTTTTCATGAATTCTAATTGTCTCGATGGCAACAAATTTCACAATAATTTAAAGCATTTCACCGGGCACAAGCATGCTTCATAATTCGGGGATACATTATCCACAAGCTAATATGAAATATAATCCAAGTAAAAAAATAAAATAAATAGTAGCCTCCGTACATTAGAACCCAGAAATATGGAGATAATTGTTTAAAAATAAATAAATATGCACTGTAAATTCCAGTTACTGTTATGAATACCATATGTTTTAATTATAAAAGTGATACTTTGGCAAGAAACAGCAAGTGCAGTTACCAGTTCTGTGATAGGGAACACGTTGGCTCAGCAATGTTCATAGAGGCACATTTCCTAGGAAAGCACAAAGTCCCATATCCTATGGAGGAGAACCTATTTATGTGCAAACGTTGTTGCAAGGCATAAAACTCTACTTTATCAAAGAGTGCAAACTTGTAAATCCACTGGCTGCCTTTAAAAATGACTTACTGTGCGTGCTTAATAGCCAGACTGAGGAGTGATCTACTCAGTTAATTGTTTAGAAACCAAGATACTTTCATCAGGACAACTGACTGAGGATATATATATATATATATATATATTAAGATGAGGGGAGGAGATTAACATTTCAAAATAAATATCAACCTATTGCTGACAAAAATCCAGCGTCACTAGAGTTCTGGAGTTGTGATCTGTTTAGAATTTTATTTGGGGTTCCCTTGATTTATTTTGTTTGAGTAGCAAAGAAATAGAGAATATTGTGTTGAAAAGGATTCCGGTTTGTACTTTATCAAAGAGGGTGGGGCTGTTTTTGCATTACTTTTTTTTAAATCAGCAACTGAATGAGACCAGCAGGACTGAAAAGAAAAGAGACAAAGACAGTTCCAATCAGAAACATACCACCAATAGAGAGAGAGAGTGAGAGAGATGTCAGAAGTGCCTACTAAGCCTTTCTTCTCAAGTATTCTAGGACAACCTCAAATGTCAGAAAGTGCAGCAAACCTGGTACTTGCTGAATTCATTATGAAATGAATAAATTGAAAAATCATGTGGGGATAATGTGAATACTAGGAGGGCTTGTGCAACTGAAGTAATCCCTGGCTAACAGGTCTGTGTTTTTACATCTTGAAATACAGTTTGAATTTTGTTCTCTATCAACCGATGATTTAAAAGAGTGTGTGGGTGAGGATGTTACCTTAAAAGAAATGGAACTCTATACAAAGTCCCATTGTGGCAGCTTGTGAAATAAGGGAATCCAATTCTGGCCCTACATTTTAGCAACAGTTTTGTGGGAATTTAAGCCATGCAACTCCCACCAACTTCAATGAGACCCGTGAGTCTGTTCACCATTATATTTTGCCCATCTTGTGCCAGTGAAACTGCATTGATTTCCGTGAAATTGCAATGATGTAAAACTGATGTAGCGGGCAAGAGACTCAGACCCAGTTTGTCTCAATCCCTTGGAAATGTAGGCCTCCAACATAACATTTGGAAAGGCATTTTCTCCTTTTCTCAATACTGTTTTTCTAGGATTTTAGTGTAACCTAACATTAGTGCTCCATTATTAGGCTAATTAAGAGCCAAATGTGAAGCTGTAGAGTATAGGAATTGGGTAGTATCTCTTTAAATCGTTGGTAAGGCATTTAGTGGACTGGTTCCCAATCTTCCAAAATAGAAGGTTTATTAGAGGGCTTACAAACCATTTAAAGGGATATTACCCAATTTCTGTGCACTACACGCTTAATATTCTAAAAAGAACGAAGACACAAGAGATGTATGTACTTTATCTGGTAAGCACTAGGTGAGTAGCCCCAATGACTTCAGTGGGACTACTCATGTGGGTAAGTGCTCATCAGGGAAAGTAAAGGCTGTATAACCTGGTCCTGAGAATAGTTCTGTATCTACTACATGGGTGAATTAGAAATGATGGTACATTTGAGAGCAGAAATAGCCTTCATCTCAAACAAAGAAAACTATTGTGAAGGTCCAATATAAGCTTAGATCAAGAGACATGATGGTTAAATCTGCTGTGATGTACAAAATTCCACATACTAAAAGGAACATCTCACTTTTGCATCCAGCCAACCTATGCGATTTCCAGGACAGGTGGGACGAGGGACCATTTAAGATTCCTGGGTATGAGAGGGAAGGTTTGCCAAACACACTCTTTCGTTGTTTCTGTAGCTTCAATACACATGCAGGCAGGTTTCTGCCAGAGTTTTATGTCAGAGAGAAAATTGCATTCTGTCCAATATAGAATGTTTTATCCAGAGCATTGATGACTTCCTGAGGGTGGAAAATATTCCTTTAGTATTTTCTTGTTGCTATTTAAATAATGGATCCTAAATCCATGTTTAAATTTGGGGTAGCAATCATTAGTAAAGGGGAAATAAATACTCCTTTTATGGTGCACGGAGTCCGACTCCAACTTGAACTGCTTAGTAATTTCAGCTCCGTTCTGCTGCTGAGGAAATGAGAACCTGAAATCTACAAGGTAAAATGCATCATCTTTCATGAAATGTACAATTGATACTGAGCTGACAAAGTGCACTATATTATTAAATGGTTGATTTGCCTTGGCATTTCTTTAGTGCTGTGTGTGACGATCCTTAAGGGCCTTTCACACAGTGAGAAATGTATATTTGACAAGCTTGCTGTATAGCTACCTGTCCTGTACCATGATTACAAATATATAGGGGACTTAATCTCTACCATTTAATCTCTCTGAATACACTGGAGAGGAGATCATGCTGGCATGAAAACAGACAAAAGAACTCATGGCTTCAGGCTGGGGGACTCTTATTTTTTTCTTCATTTATATATTGACAAATGCAGTCCTCTAAATTTAAATAGCAATTTAGGTGAAAACTGCAGAGGCAGGGAACAGTAATGCACCGTATCAGCAACACTGCAACCACAGTTAAACTCTGTAATGGCATGCTGGAAGTTATTGAGCTTTTTATCTGTCTGAGACCATGTTAGTGTTGTATCTAGGATAATCAGAAACAGAAGGAACTAAGAAAGATTTAAAAAAACCAATCAGCTATACCAGCTCTCCTTTTCCAGAAAAGACCCATTTTAAAGAGTAAACAATGGCTGCAGCAGAGGGCAAACCAGGAGAGAGTCATTAAAACACAAGAACAAAAAGAGTTCTGAGCACACAAACCCCACAAGGAAAACAAAACCTTCAAGGTGTGGAAGCCAAATTAAACATAATAAGAGTAAAGGGGGAAAGTCAAGTAGTTCCTTTTGGTCAGTAAACAAACCTAGAGAGAATAGCTTTCCAATGTGTTGATGTTCTGGCAGTTCATTAATCCCAGTGAATTCTTTCTAAAGTTTCTGATGCGTGGATTCCATTTTCAAATATCTCATTAGCTGCTCTATGGATTAAACACTGATGTTCACTAGTGATAACCCATGGCTACTGCTGATGGATGTAATTGGGCTATAATGGATTTTAGCTGCTATTCTAATCTCGCAAAAAAAAAAATTGCATCAGACTGCTCTCTTCTCTCATTCTGAAGTGTTAAGAAGTTGAGTGCCACTAGAAAGAGAGAAGTCTTGAAAGATGTAACATCCTGCCCTTAGGATTCTAATTTTGGGAGGTTCTGAACACCTTCAGCTTTAATTGAAGTTGGTGGGCTCTGTAGGAGCTCACCATGTTTGAAAAATCAACCCTGTGCCTTTTTTTTTTTTTATTTCACTTAACTTCAGATCAGGGCGTGTACCCCTTAAGGTTCATTAGACGGATCAGCTACATTCTATAATATAAAATCACTTACAGAAAGGTTTGAGATGAAGAATGCACAGTTACATTAGTTTCCCAGCAAGATTTGTCCACTGCTAATACGACTTAATACATTAAGTCAACCAACCTAGGCCCCAGATGTGTAGACCCTCATACTAATGTGGAACCCCATTGGTCAGTGAACATTTGGGTGTGTATGCACAACCCTGATCTTCTTGTATGCGTGTGTTGGTGGGTATTTGTGTCTCATGTGCTTTGTGACTTCGAGGAAAGTTAATTCTCCTCTATATGCCCCTGTTTTCCCTCCCTTTGTCTTATCTATTTAGGTTGTAAACTCTTTGGAGCAGAGACTGTGTGTCTTAGCGTAGCATCTGGCACAATGGGGCCCCCTATCACCTGTGGAACCTCTTGGTTGCTGCTGTAATATTACAAAATAATATTAATGAGATGGGCCTGGAGGATCTGAGTGCTCTCTCACCTGTCACTGAAATTGTGCATGGCTGTGGAGAATAGCATTGCAATAGCCTTGAAGCTTCTAAATGGTCATGGACCAACCATGTTTTACCCCCTTTTCTCTTACTGGCAGAGTTATTGCAAGCTGCTACCATTTTTTCAATAGCCTTAATCGAAAACATGGGGAGAGCTGTGTGACCCTCAATGCCAGAGAATAGACAATGGATCCCACAATCCCAGCAATAAGGAGAACTTTGTAATCTTGCAGCATCTGACTGCCAAAGTGACCTTGAGCTAGTTGCAGCTCCTTGGTCAGCAGCCAGCCATGGCATCCCTTGTGCTAGTTGCAAACAAGAATTAGGAAGCCTTGTTTCTGGAGTAAGAACAGGGTCCCTCTAGCAAACCTTTTTCTTTCTTTTTTTTTTTTTTTAAATCCGCATTGTAGTGATGGGTGGTGTGAAAATAATGCAAAATTTCCAAATTGCTGTTCTGTTCATTGTATGCTAGTTGGGCCCAGGAGAGAATCTGCTATCTCCTTCAAATGATTATGCAAATATGACTAAGTATCTGAATACCTATTCTCACTTTTATCCTCTGTAATCTAATGCCTCCCTTGATGCAATACTGTTTCAAATTATCTTCAGTGAGTAATGACTTGCATTTAGCATTTTATACCAAACTGTCATATAGATCATTTTGTGTAATACTTTACATAAATTAGGGATGCTCTCCTATGGCATGGACGCTGCTGCCGGTGTTTTTTTACAAGATTAAAAGTGCAAACAACACAAACCTGGTGTAATTTGGAAACAAACAAACACAATAAAATGGCAAACTTGGAGTCATGTATTACATGTTAGTTACAGTAAATTACAGTGCTATTAGTTGAGGCCATTCAGAGAGGCTATCCCTAAGCATAATTACTTTTCGCAATGTAAAATGCTAGCTCATAGTCATTACCTCTTTTAATGGCTGTTCAGTGGCCTATGTAGAATGGTTGATGGGTCTCTGGAAGCTAGTAGACTGGTGTCCTCATCTCAGAAATACATATGTTAGCATTACTTTCCTTGTTGGCTGACCCAGGAAAGAGGTGAAAGATTGAATGGGCCATGTTAAAGAACTTCTATTTTATTCCTATAGGAGGTTTCTGCAGGTCAAGGTGGAGGCATAGGGTGGAATGCTGTTCAGGGGGAGTTAGCATTGCTGCCACACTTTGTGTAGGAGTAGGCTGTGCTTATCCCTACTCATGGTGGTTAGCAGCTTACCCTGCAAGGAGCCCCATTCATTTAGGGAACTATTCAACAGGGGTAAGGATAGTAGAATCATTTGTCCCTCTGTATCATAAATAGAACCTAGCCTCTAGGCTATGTCATTCTGGCAACTTTCAAAACTGCACTTAAAATGAATTTTATGATTCCCCTTCACAGGAGAGTGTGAGTGAGATTATAATTAAATGGAAAAAACGATAAAAGGAAAAATACTCAGTGTTTCCAGTTTGAGCCTGTAAATTTTTATAGCCTTTTATTTGCTTGAAATAGAAGATTACCCCCCCCCCCCCCCCCCCGGTAGGATACATGTTAGATTGAGTGGTTGTGGGTTTGCTTTTTTGTTTTGTTTTTCTTTATATGTGCTGTGGCACTGTGGGAGGAAGCAAGTCATGAATAATCAACATCTTGAGGAATGACCTATTGCATATGTTTACAACTCTGTTAATGAAGTCTTTGCACAGAATCAGTCACCAAAGCTGACACCATATTGTAGCATGATTCAGGGGAAGTGAACACTTTCTTATTCAGCATAAACTAGTGAATAAGAGTGCTGCTTCTCTTTCTTGTTTTTCTTTAAGTAAAGTTCAGGCTGTTCATAAAAACCTTCGCTACCTACTCAGAAAATTTTTCAGCGTTTTATGTCCAGCCTACAGATGCAGAACATGAAACAGATTCTTTGACATAAATAGAAGCAGGGCACTACAATAAAGGAATATTTTCTTGAAAGGAAGAATTATTAGAATAGGAAATAGTCTCCCGGGGGAGTGGTCGAAGCTCTTTAATCTATAAATGCAACTGAATAAAATGCTTGAATGTACTCTAGTAAACAGTGATGCATTTAGGAGTAAGTTCATCCCAGAGCAGAGGACCTATCCAAGGCCCTATATTAAGTGATGCATAAGTGATGCATAGAGAAGCTTGTAATAGGACTACACTTGGGTGGATTTCACCCATACAGAGTGGGATGGACAAGATGACTTAAGAGTAAAGTGTGACAAATAATTTTTTTTTTCAAGATTCATTGGCAATTTTGAAAAGTTGAAAAAAATAGTTTCAGGCCAAACTAAACTTTTCATTTTAATAAAATTGAAGAGTTTCAATAATGACCATTTAAAAAAAAAATGAAATTTTGGAGGAAAAAAAAAAAGAGGAGTCCGGTGGCATTATAAAGACTAACAGATTTATTTGGGCATAAGCTTTCATGGGTGGTAAACCCACTTTTTCAGATGCACGGAGTGAAAATTACAGAAACAGGTCCAAATAAATCTGTTAGTCTTTAAGGTGCCACTGGACTCCTCGTTGTTTTTGTGGATACAGACTAACATGGCTACCTCTTTGATATCTGAAAAAAAAATTCATTTCAAACCAAAAAATTCAAAATGTGGTGTTTGGAAAATATCATTTAGATTTTTTTCCAAAATGCACAATTTGCCAAATTTAACATGAACTTGCAAAACATTATAGTAGTGGTGAATCTACATTTTTTCACTGGAAAAAATGTCTGAAAAATTTCACCCATCTCTACTTGATAGGTCTCTTCCATCTCAGATTTTCTATAATTCTTGTCTCCAGTGTTCATATTTCCATAGGTTTCATACTGTTGCATGGTTGATTAAAGCATGTGTATTCAGCTCATTTTGTGCGTCTTGGTGATGTTCAATTTTCCAGCTTGACGTGATCACATTTCAAGTAAGTATCCTCCCTAATGCTTAAAGGTGTTGCATACATTAATAATCACTGGATAAAGAAATTATTCACATGTGTTTAAATAGTAGATATGAAAAACAGAACCGTAGGAAAGAGTATATAGTTTGTAACTGAGATGTAAATCAGTGGTTCTAATTGTTTTTAATAATAGAAAAGGTGGAGAGGGTCTTCGCAGGAGAAAACTGTTGGGGGAATGTGACAGGGTCTAGTAGTTTGTTTTAAAGTTGGCATTAAGTAACAAGGTAAGTAATGTAGATCTGGTCAAAAAATAGTGAACATTTTAAATGGAAAACATTGATCAATGGTGTAAACAAAAATAATACCACCCAGCTCTTTTATAGCATTTTCCTTAATAGATCTCAAAGCACTTTATAAATAATGTTTTTTTGTTTGATAGTTATTTTGAAATGTTATACTGCTCCTCTGTTTTCTGAGGAATAAGTCATTACAAATTCAGTTTTAAATCTTTTAACATTAAGCTTGTAGTAAAACACGTTTTCACACAAGCTGTTCACACGCACGCACAGTTCGGATGGATGTCTCCACAAATGGACATGTGCTAAAATGATCTGTTCATGCATAGCATTGAAGAGTTTTATTTGTAATATACTGGACTACCTCCATTCAAGTCCATATAGCTATACCAGCTGAGGTTCTGGTCCACATTATATTAGATTAGTCTCAAGATTTAACATTGAAAGCATTCTCTATTCATAATTTTCTCAAGTCTCCATGGTCTAAAATGGCATAAAGTCACTTTTTAAATAGTTGCTTAATCTTATAATCCTCCTGAAACCCATTTTCATGGCAAAACTCTGACCATTTTTTTATTACTTCTGTTACATAACAAAATATATAGTTGATTGCTACATTCTGAACTGGAGAAAGTAAACCAAATGCTAGAGTGGCTGGAGTGTGTTGCATTCAGAATCCTGCTATTTACACTAGGTATAGCATATGAAAAGTCCTAGTCCTCACTGTCTTCAGATATATTATCCCATGAATACCAGACTGATGATAAATGCCAGAAGTGGAACATTTTTTTGTCTGAAGAAACTTTTGATAGCAAAAGATCAATGTTTTTAATCCATAAGAAACCATAAAGACTTTGGTGATTTTATTTGAGGCTGGGTAAAGTGCTGAGTCTTCATGGTATAGTGTATTTGTTGGACTTTTGTATGCAAAAATGCTAATTTTTTCTTCAAACATAAACAGAGTGGAATTTAAATGAGCTCACAGTAAGTGCTGCACATACGATCTGTTGCTGTTGATATTGTAGGGAACTGGTTTGTTTCATTTCAGTGTTCTTTTGGAAGTAAGGTCATCATCATAACGCAGCCAATGCTGACCAGAGAGTAACATGTACACATAGCAGACTGGAAGCTTTCCAGACCAGAATTTGGCATTCCTAGTTCTTTTAAACTAGCTGGTGACCTCGATCTTTTCAAGAATTTTACACTTGTTTGCAGACCATCACAACATGTTTACCCCTCAATAAATAATATGGCAACATGAAATAAGGGAGGAGTGTGCCAAGCAAATAACAGATCCTTACCCTGGAGAACTTGGCAAAGTACTACTTTGATTACAGTCTAAATACACAATAATTAATTGTCAACACAGTGCTCTGTGTCCTGTGGCACCTTTAAGACTAACAGAAGTATTGGGAGCATAAGCTTTTGTGGGTAAGAACCTCACTTCTTCAGATGCAAGTAATGGAAATGTTGGTCTCTGTCTGAGGGGTTGTAAACAACCACATCTGCTCCAACACCTACAAGATCTTCACCAAGCATTCTCAAAACTACGATACCCACACAAGGAAATAGAGAAACAAATCAACAGAGCCAGACGTGTACCCAGAAGCCTCCTGCTACAAGACAGGCCCAAAAAAGAAACCAACAGAACTCCACTGGCCATCACCTACAGTCCTCAGCTTAAACCTCTTCAACGCATCATCAGTGATCTACAACCCATCCTGGACAATGATCCCTCACTTTCGCAGACTTTGGGAGGCAGGCCAGTCCTTGCCCACAGACAACCCGCCATCCTTAAGCATATTCTCACCAGCAACCACGCACTGCACCATAACAACTCTAACTCAGGAACCAACCCATGCAACAAACCTCGATGCCAACTCTGCCCACGTATCTACACCAGCAACACCATCACAGGACCTAACCAGATCAGCTACAACATCACCGGCTCATTCACCTGCACGTCCACCAATATTATATATGCCATCATGTGCCAGCAATGCCCCTCTGCTATGTACATTGGCCAAACTAAACATTCATACATTGTTAGCTGGTTGGAAAATGGGTGGGGGAGGGGAGGAGAGAGCAAAAAAGGCTTTTGTGAAATGTGTGGATGTAAGTAGTGCGAATTGTTCTAGTGTTGGATAACAAGGTCACTCCTTCCTGACTAATGCATGTGTATAGTTTTTTTGTTTTGTGTTTTTTATAAAGAAGAAAACAAATGTAGAACTCCATTTTACTTAAGTGAGGTTAGGGAGTCCTGTGCCATAGATTTTTTTTTTTTTTTTTTTTTTTTTAATATCAGTCTTCTTAGAAGGGCTTACTCAGGTCACTTATATTGAGGATTTGGTATTCTTTTTAAGTAGGATTGATGTGAAGAAGAACCTCTGCCTGCACGATTGATTTTAGTTTCTCCGGCAAATCTGTTTGAAAATAGTTAGTGTGCAGAAAAACTATACAACATAGAATGGATGCATCAATACAGAATGCTGGTCTTATTTAGCTTGCAGCAAGGGGTCAATATAATATATACATAAGTCTCCCCCATGCTAAAAATTCCTTTTGTTTTACCTTATTAATGTTCTTTTCTGTATTTGTGTTCTGCAGTATCTGCCCATGTCAAGGGTACCATAAGATTGAACAGTGCAGCAGGATTTTATTTTATTTTATTTTTTAGGAACAGTTTAAGGGTCAAACCATAATGTTATACTTCAATTTTACTATAGCACAAACTACAAGAAGTAACTAATGGTTTTGTTGGCAATGAGATTATCGGTGCAAAAGAGAATGGGCCAGCCTCTCTATATAATAAGGACCAAATAGAGGGCAAAGTCTGAGAGTAAGGGATACCAGAAACATAGCACAAACAATTTAAACAGTTTTCCATAAGCTCAATTTCTTAATTCAGCGTTGGAGGTCCATTGTGTGGCAAAAGGCTTACTCCTACCAGATGCTAAGCACTTCGGTCCTGATCCACAAATGTACTTAAGCACATGCTTAATATTAATCATACAAGTATTTCCATCTGCTTAACGCTATGCATGTACTTAAGTGTTCTAATGGATGAGACCAGGGTGTCAGCTCCTTGCAAAATTCGGAAGTCTTTACAACATAGTCAAAAAAGCTCTCATTGACTTAAAAAGTTGGTGTTTGCCCATCGTGAATAAGAATCTGTTGTTAATTTAATAAGGCCTTGTCCCTCAAAGTTCTAATGAAATCAGTGACACTGCTTGAGGAATTTGTGCCTTCCTTACTCATGCTGAATTAGTGCCAATCTGGCCTTTTATTAATATGAGAAGAAGAGCATATGACTTCACAGGGAAGGTAAGAGAAGCAAAAGAACAAGGTTTGAGGGGGTCTTACTATTTTTAATTGGCAATAATTAATAATGAATACCTAGCTCTCGCAGAGTGCTCTCCATCAGCAGATTTCCAAGTGCTTTACAAAGAAGTTATGTATGATTATCTCCACTTTATGGATGGGGAAACTGAGGCACATATATGTTAACTGTATTGTGGTGATGCCTAGAAACCCCAGGCATGGACCAGGACCTCACAGTGCTAGGCACTGTACAAACATAGAACTATGTTCATGTGGTCTCTTGAGAACCTGCTGCTGCTGACTTTCAGAGGTATCAAGCACCAGTTGACTTGAAGTTGAGGTAGGGGTTGCTCAGATGCTCTGAAAGTCAGGATGCTTGAGAGTAACAATGTATATTTTATAAGAGTCCTTGAAGTTGTCTTTTAGCAGGGTCCTAAGGGAGGTGTTGTGGCCCCAGGCTGTTGGGAAGGGAACTCCAGGCAGAGGGGAAAATAAGAGAAACAGGGTAACGCAAGATATCCTGTTGTCCAAGCATACTTTCTCTTTAATGTATTGCTTTCATTTTCCTTCTGTTATTTCTGGCTCATTGCCTATGCTCAGTGTCCATAACAGTGAATTCAGAAATAATCTCAAGATGTTATTATGGCGACCCCTGCACATTCACTGTTTACTTACAGATCTCGCTGCCCCAAGGGAAGCAGTTTCTACTGGAGACTCTGCAGATATGTGAAACCACTGCTCGTATTTCATTCCAGTCCCTTCATGGGATGCCAGGAGCATTTATGATGCTTGAAAAATGCCTTTGCATGCCCAAATTTGTACTAGTGAATATTAATAAAAGGCAATAATTCTCACATGCTTTCTCTCTTCCACACTCACTCTTTCTGTATTCCCCCCTTTCCTTAACTGTTATCCTGGGGATAGGAGGGGTTTTATTACCCACTGTGTCATTGCCAGGAGGTGATATTTCACAGCTGTAGTATTATTGCCTTAAAATGTGACATTTAAGAAACAAACTGGAATAGCCCCGATGATTCTCTTAGTAGCATCCATGTTTAGCTGTCCCTATTTAAATAGTTAGGTAGGCAGTGATAAAGCATATTACCTTTCCAAAAAAACTGCTGAAATACTGAATATGTGATTTCTTGTTGGGAGGGCAGGGAGTAGGGAGAATAACAAATGTGTAGGTCACTGAGGGGAAAGAACATATTGGCCATACTTGGCCAGACTAATGGTCCATCTAGCCCAGTATCCTTTCTTCTGACAGTGGCCAATACCAGATGATTCAAAGGGAATGAACAGAACATGGGAATTAATCAAGTGATCCATCCCCTGTCCTCCAATCCCAGCATCTGACAGTCAGAGGCTTAGAGACACAGAGCATGAGGTTGCATCCCTGACCATCTTGGCTGGTAGACATTGACATTATCTAATTCTTTTTTGAACCCCATTATAGTTTCCCCAGCAATGAGTTCCTCAGGTTCGTTGTGCTCTGTATGAAGAAGTAATTCCTTTTGTTTGTTTTTAAACATGCTGCCTATTAATTTAATTGACTCCTGGTTCTTGTGTTACATTAAGGGGTAAATAACACTTCCTTATTCACTTTCTTCACACCATTCTTAATTTTATAGGTCTCTATCATATCCCCCCTTAGTTGTTTCTTTTCCAAGCTGAACAGTCCCAGTCTTTTTAATCTCTGCTCACGTGGAAGCTATTCCATACCCTTAATCATTTTTGTTGCCTTTCTCTGTACCTTTTCCATTTCTAATATATCTTTTATGAGATGGGGTGACCAGAACTGCACACAGTATTCAAGATGTGGGTACACTGTGGATTTATATAGTGGCATTATGATATGTACGGTCTTATTATCTATCCCTTTCCTAATACACAAAGCAAAGAGGGTGGTTGTGTTGGAACAGCAGGAGAGGAGGTTTTGAGGGAGGGAAAGAATCTTGCCTTATTTTAGGGGGGAAATGATTTAAATTCCATATGCAGATGCTGAGCCCATATTGGAAAGTCAAACATGCATATTTTTGCAGTGGTGTGCTACTCTGTGGAATAGGAAACTATGAATCCTGTTTAAGCGTAAGAAATACATAAAGGATGGACCAGTAAGTTAATACAGTGCCTCTTCCCTTGTGTTAGGCCTGAACTAATCATTAACATATAATAATTATTATTAATAATAATTAATAAAATATAGTCACTAGCAGCCCCATCTGAAATTGTATTCCTGTTGTGTTAGGCACCGCACAGATAGGTAAATGAGAGTCCTTCCCCCAAAGCACTTGTAATCTATATAGGCCAGGGTCAGAGAAAGGAAGCATTATTATCCCGGTTTTACAGATGTAGGATTTAGGCACAGAGAGATAAAGTGACTTGGCCAAGGTCATACAGAAAATCTCTAGCATGACTAAACTAAACTCTGGGTTTTTGGGTCCCCACAAAACCATGCTCTTCACAATTCTGAAAAACTCTGCTAGTGAAACCCATCAGCAATGTATTGAAACAGGCTTTTCTTGTGACCTGAGGCTTCTCTGCAGCCATCAAGTGTCTTCTACTTTTGAGCTCTGGCATTTCCCAGGAAAATCTCATGGACAAAAATAAATCAATCCTGTATATCTGCAGATCAATTTACACCAAAGGCTTGAAGAGGAAGTCAGAGGAAAGAAAAAGAAAAGTGTGCTCATGTGACTGTTAGTTACTCTGTGGGGGAAGTCATGCAAAGATCGTAAGTAGCTGAGCAAATTTTTAGATAAAGTAGATGGGATGGAATGATTGCAGCAACCAATATTAACAGAAGAATCCTCCCTCCACCCCATGCTCCCTACCAAATATAACACACATTGCGGCAACAAATAGACTCATCAGTATTTACTTTCTAATCGCTACATTCTGTGAGATGCAATGTTCACGTACAGTGAAAAGGTTGATTCACAATCAGCTCTTCAGCATCCTAAGTCATGCCAATTAAACTGCTCATCAAATTTCTTACCTGAGGAAATGTTTAAATCTTAGGTCAGTAGCTGGTTATTAATTAGATTTATTTCCCTATACCTTTTAAATTAGAAACTTACTGGATGGTTTTCTATTATTTAAGCAGGCCAAGATTTTCAAAAGTGACTAATGATTTTGCGTCCTGGAAAGGGGCCTGATTTTCAGAAAGGGCTGAGCACCTGCCTTATTAGGAGGAAGGATGACACAGGGATTTGGAGAGACTTGGGGTCTGTTCCCTGCTCCACTACAGATTTCCTGCATGACCTTGGGCAAGTCAAATAGTCTCTTCTTGCCTCAGTTTTCCTTCTGTAAAATGAGGATAATAGCACTGCCCAACCTCACAGGAACAGTTTGAGAACAATACATTAAAGATTGAGACGTGCTCCGATCCTAGGTAATGGGGAGAATATAAATACCTTAGCTAGATATTGAAATCTGGTGCCTCAAATTAAGGCAAAATCAGTAAAGGAAGAAAGATTTGTTTGGTAATTAGATACAACAGAGGGAGAGATGGTATCTGATAGGGATAAAGCTTCCACAGTAAAATGACATGGAATGATGTTAAGTGTTCTAATACTGTAGGGTTATTGTTATATTTAGCTGTGTTCCAGTTCACACTTTTGGGGGATTTATTTTTTTAAACCATTAAAAAATTTCTTTGGTACTCTTAGAAGTTTGGGTGAGGGGCTAGAAAGATCTCATTAGAGTTCGCTGAAGCAATTTTTTCCCTCCCCACTGATGCTTTTATGGCTTTTCCCAATGGTGCTTGACTGTGTGTATGTTTCATATATTGCATTGCTAAGCATAACTGAAGAGCATGTGGGAAAAAATGAAACTCGGCTCAAAGTGCCGATAATTCCAGCTCATTTGTGAGTGATGAGTATGGAATCTGCAAGCACTATAAGAAAATGCAAAAGCAGCTTTTTTTTTTTAAGATAATTTTTCCCCCAGTGTGGAAGTGTAATTCCAGAATGAAATATTGACAGGCTCATAGTATACGTTATCTATGGAGATTATCTTATCTGTTTGGGTTTGTAGCTCAAAATACTGAATTCATAGAGAAATTGTAGCTTGTTTCATCTGGACTCTAGAAGTGGGCTTCATAAAATGAATGACCAGTGAAACTCTGATAGAGTTAGTGCACTAAAAATAGTTGTGTAGTCACGGCAGCACAAGTGGCTAGCTGCCCCAAATAGGTGCCTTAAATCTCAGATGGGATTGTACTGGAGGCAGCTAGCCCCTCTTGCTGCTTGTGCTGCCACGGCTATATGTCTATATTTAGCACACTAGCTCAATCAGAGCTAGCACAGGGATAAGTCCTTGAGCTGAAAATGACACCTTCAAGCTCCAGTGTACACGTAGCGTTAGGCAGAGAGAGAAATGAGGTAGAATCCCCATAGGCTGACTTTCTATAGAAATGCTAGTCATGATGTTGTACCTACATGTACATGTGAGAGAAGCATTTCAGGATATAGAGTGAGGGGTCACAGAACTCAAGATTTTCTCCATTTGTGTGTTTATTAACTTTAGAACTAAATTAACCCTGAAGTATTTTAACTGAACTGAAATAGTTTTTAAATAATTTCTTTTTTTCTTTTAAGCAAAAAAGTGTGTGAGTGTTAGAGCAGGTTGAAGAAAGGGGAAAATGCAAACATTTCAACTAATTTTTTCCTGATTTTTTTTGTGTGTTGAATTTTGACATTTTTATATTTTGAACAGCTCCGTCATTTCCATGGGCTGTTTTTATTTTATGGTACCAGTTTTGCTAAAATTAATTCAGACACAAATGGAATTTCTGGGGGGGGGGGAGGGGGAGTTTGTCAATTGAAACTGTCTTAGTAACTCGTAGCATCATTGTAACACTTGTACTGTCATAAACTGGGCTCTGTGGTAACAGCAAGATCAAAAAAGGTAGCTGTTCACAGTATTTATGTAGAAATCAGTGTAAATGTAGAATAGTTAATTTGCAGCAAGCTGTAGGACTAGGGAAAACACATCACAATGTCCACAATGTGTTCAAATTTGCCTTATCTTTAGAGTTCTGATTCAAAGCCCCCTGAAGTCGATGAAAAGATTCCCAGTGGCTTTAGATCAGGCCTGGTAAGAGGCTGGGCCACATGTCTTCATAAAGATCTTATAGCAAGGAGCCAAGACCTCATACAGCCATATTCCTGGTAGGGACTGGGAATCTACCCATCATCTTAGGGTTTTGACAATATTATCTGAGCACCTCCCAGATAAATTAGTTTGAAATAGTGCTGTATCTACTAGACTCGTTCACCAGGTGATGGGTTCTGTAGGAATAGTAATATTTAAGATTTAGCATAGCAGGAGAGGATATTAGGCATATTGTATTGTCCTTTGGAGAAAGCAGGGACAAGGTAAACCACCTTCCCATTCCTTAATGTACCTAACTTTGGAGAAGCAGTATGGTTAATTGATTGTCCAACTGTGCTATCTGAAGGCAAAGTAAGATGTAAACTATTCTACTCTACTCTGCATAGGTTCATATACACTCCTCATCACCATTGTATATGAGCACCTACCAGTAGTGCAATAATTGACTGATATCTGTCATTTGTCACTTCTTGCTCATTATCTTCTGTGTGTGGTGTAGGGTTTTGTTTGGTTTTGTTTGTTTTAATTTGTACACGTGTGTTTACTGAGCCAGGAGAAAGCCTCTAACCTGTAGGGTCAGTCATGCTCTCTCTGCCCTTACTCTAGTATAGAATGCAAAGAGGAAATGCAGTTCTGTCGTGTGAAACAAATCCATCACAGTTTAATTTTCCAAAGTGAGAATATGCTGCAGTGGTTGGTTATATTGCCTCCCCTCTCTAGCATAACTTGTGGCATGTTGGCACTTGACTGCCTTTGTGTAGACTTTGGGCACTGTGACTAAGACTACAGGGAGAAGGCTGGAGAGGCAGCAGTGACCTTGAATGCATAACATTAGTAAAAATAGTACATGTCATTTCATGCCAGAAAGCAGAAATCTGCAGATAGCATATGTCTAGCAGCTTTGCCATCCCCATCTCAAAATAAATTAGTGTTAAATGCACACAAGACGTCCATCATAATCTCTCATTGTGCTAATAAAATTACTTATCAGCTTTGTATGTATTGTCTACAAGTAGAGTGTGTCATGCACAATGGGTCATATTTCTTGCAAAAGTTCAGCATCACACTTAAAACAATTCATGTATTCACTAAAGGAGCCACCTGTACTTGACAGCATCTTCCCTTATTTTTGCCTACCATTTTTTAAAAACTAAAACAGATTTTAAATAATGTCTTTCTCACCCCAGACTGCTTCCTTTACTCCCTCCCTCTGTGACTGTTTTTTGGAGTCAGTCACTGCTATTCTATCTGGGCATACAGGATTGACACTCTTCTCCTTCCAACATACTGCAACTTCTTGAACCCTCCCTTTCTCCTTTTCTCACCACCCTATTGCCCCTCAGCATCACTGCAGGCTGCTGGTGACATTTAGAAGGTGCTGAACACCTTCACCTACTATTTATTGCGATGGGAATGAAGGGACTTCAGTACTACACAGATTCTGACCCTGAGGGTACGTCTATACTTACCTGCTGGTTCGGCGGCAAGCAATCGATATTCTGGGATCAGAATATTTTTTGTCTAGACGCGATCTTGTCTAGACGCGATAAATCAATCCTGGAAGTGCTCGCCGTCGACGCCAATAATCCTGCTCCGCGAGAGGAGTAGGTGGAGTCGACTGGGGAGCCTGCCTGCCACGTGTGGACCCGCGGTAAGTACCTTTAAGTTTGAACTAAGATACTTTGACTTCAGCTATGTTATTCACGTAGCTGAAGTTGCGTATCTTAGTTCGAACTGGGGGCTTAGTGTGGACCAGCCCTAAGGGTGTGATTGCTAGTAATTTCAGACTCTTATTTTGCAAAGATTATGCATATGCTTAACTTTTGGTTCAACTCAAGAGAATTACTTGCATTGAAACTGGTACATGTGCATCAGTTTTTGCAAGGCCAGGGACTTGGGGTCACATTTTCAAGAGCCCAGCTCCCAATTAGGAACCTAAATAGGAACCCATTTTTCCAAAGTACTCAGCACGTAGCACTTCCCATTGTGACCGTTGGAGTCAGATGTTCAAAAAGGCTTCCCACCCACCCATCAAGCTTGCCTGCAAATCTGGCCCTTTGTTTTGGTTCTGAAGTGGGAGCTGAGCTACTTTCAAAAATCTGGCAGCAATCCTGGACGCTGAGCATTTTGGAAAATCCAGTCTTTAGCGCACATGGCTTTTTGCTGCTTCATTCTCTTCCTATGGGGGAAAGGAATTAGATTTTATATTAGCAGGATAAAAACTCAATAAGCATGCACCATACAATACACATTACTTACAAAACTAGTCAATGAAAAAGCTCACTAGATGAGAAACCCCTACTTCATATAAGAATGGTCTCCATTGACTGCAGTTATAATCTCCCCCCCACCTCCCTTCCCACCCATTCTATTTAATGTTTGTGCACCTATTTCTTTTCCTGATATTTATTCTTAATTAAGTCTTTTCTTAAAAACAAAAAAGTGTGTGCCTTTCGGGGCTAAACTCAATTTAATTAACAATATATTCTGCCAGACTCTCAGATATTATTACACTTGTATTTCTTGCCTGCAAGAGACACTCTTCTTATTTGTACAGTTAACAGACTAAATAAAACCATAAAAAGGGTAATATTTTTAACTCCAGAGTTTTGTTACCCCCACATGCACCTTTTAATGTTTGAAATTAAACAGCAGGGAGATTTAGGCTGAATGTTTCAAGGCCATTATAGTTAGCTATACCTTGGAGATCCATTCAGCACTTCAGTGCTAAAAGAGCACTTAATCCACGACATTGGAGAGACTCTGGGGTGTGCGCCCAACGGAAGGCATTTATTTACCAAATTAAAAGCACAGCAAGTAAAAGCCTGCGTTGTATTTAAGCACATTTTATCGACTCCTATTCTGTTGCTATTTACTAAATTTTTCACTGATGGAAGATGATGAATGAGCTGATTGCTTGGCTTTCCTAAAGGTGAAATGCATCTTCTCTGATTTATTCCTCTCACATTGACAAAACAGCTTTTGGTGTAATTGGAGACTATCCAACTACAGCTAGATTTGTAGAATTCAGGCAGATTCTCTCACTTCTTTATTATACTCAAACAGGTTTAAATCACATAATGGAGATTCTGGCAGGTTTCAGATTCAGTGTCAAGTTCGACATCAATGCCAATATTACATCTAAATACACATAATATGAGTTGTGTATATGTGGTTATATGCATTCTTGCTCTCTGCCTTCCCCCCCCCCCCCCCCGCCACATCCTGACTTAGTGCAAAGTAGCTTCACTGTAGTCAAGGTAGCAGATTTTCACCAGCCAAGGATATTTTCAGTATGCTATGCTAACTTACGCCAGGTGAGGATGTGGCCTAGAGAGAGAGAGTGTGTATGTATATGCACACGAGTTGTATATCACATGGTGTGTGACTGTTTCTATTGTATTATATATGAATATATTTATGGTAATTGAATATTTGTATTAAATATATATTCTAATAGTTTTTCAGTGGTTAATAAGTTACATTTAAAGGGGAAAAGTGAATTAGAGAATATGATAAATAGAAGTAAAGTAAGCACCAAGAATCCAAATCTGTGCTGAGCTCCCAATACCTGCAATGGGAGTTGAATGTGCTCGGGCAGCCCTCCATATTGTCAGGCACTTACTGGTTTTAGTCTCTATTAAAACAACTTTCTGGTAGAGCCATTTGCATGGTTCCTTTTGCAGTTTCTATTAGATATGATGCTATTCTTCAGTTTCTATCCTACAGTCATGCAGAGTTGCTGTGCACCGAAAAACAGTGAACAGGTTTCTTCCCAGATGTGGCTGCATTTCAGGAGCAGATGAAACGATCCCCTCCCAGTGTGTATTTCACAGCTATTGACTGAAGAATGAAGTGCCTCAGGGATGAAAGGTGTTATTTGTTGATGAGGTGGATGGTGTGATACTGGTGTATGCATATAACTTGTTGATAATCAATGGGGTGGTGGTTTACATCCCTTTGATGGTTAGAAACCGATTTAGTTAAGCCGTTGTAGACACAACTGGAGGAGTAAATCTCCCACAATACAGTATGGACCCACACTGCTGATTAAGAAACTGACTTGAGTTAAATTGATACATGGCACTCCTGAAATAAGAGTAGCCACACAAGGAGCTTGCAGCAACTAAAACAATTTAGTTAAATGTGTCCCATTTTCCTATGTAGACAAGACTTAAGACTTCATCTCTTCCATGTCTGGCCATTGATCTCCATATCTGCTTTAGATGTGCCTGTGAAAAGTCTTGGCAGAAAAGAGAATGAGAGAAATAGTCTTGATAGTGGTGTGGCCTGGTGTTTGAGACCTGTCTGTTTCATATAGATGTTTATAATATAGTTAATCCCATAAAACTTCTCCACCTCCAGGAGGTCCTCTCCATCTCTAATTTGTATTAAGTCATTTGTTCCACATTCCTCCCCATCCCTGAAATCCCTTGTGTCATGATCTCTGTCTTTTTCTAGGGTTCATCATGTTATATATGCCTTTTCAGACACCGTTGCTAGCTGAAAGGCTAAAATAGAGCTTTCTGACTTGAGAAATAAGTCTTCAAATCTTAGAACAGAAGTCCTTTCAATCACAGAGTGAGTGATAAACATATTCGATTAATATTGCTTTTCATAGGCGAGGAGGGAGAAATTGAGTCAAATTGTAGCTAGATAACAGGCCAATTTTAGCATCTTGCAAATATGAAATGCCAGTATTGTTCATAGGTTGTTTGCACATCATGTCTGAGTAATGCCTTGTCATCCTCATTGCTTGTCTTAAAAGAGATGGAGAACTTGTTTGTACACATTTGGTAGGTATAGGGCTCAGTCAAGAAACCAGCTTGCTTTCATTTCCTAGCCCAGGGAATTGACCTCAGTATGTGTGCGTGTGTATGTATTGAGATATATAAAGGTATGTTGCAGGTTGACTGAATCCAAGAGTATTTGTTATTTCTTTGAAATGGGCCTTGCGGGTGAATAGGCTAAATGCGTCAGCCAGTTGTTAGGGCATGATTTCACCTAGTTGGTCAAGCGTTTACAAGTTGTTCCCTTCTCTGTGCAAAAACCTTAGCCTTATGACTTCTCTGTAAGGGCTGTAATGTTTAGCTCAGGGTTATGTGCAATGCATATCAGCTCGCTTTCCCTCAATTTGTTTCTCAGTTCATGGTGAAGATAATACGTAAAGTGGAGTTAAACTCCCTGAAGCAGCTCTGGGGTGCAGCATGTGCATCTTTCATATTGCTCATGATTTCAAGTTCTTCCATGCAGAAAAACAATTCATATTTTAGAATTGTACTATGTGCACAAATTTTACTATTAAAGCAGTATTTCCTAAGTCTCATGTAAATACGTATTTTTAAAATGTCAATTACTTTGCCTTGGTGAAAAGAATCAAAGTATTTTTATGACTGACTTTCTATCTTTTAAGCCCTAGAACTTGGGACACTTCCAGAAACATATGGATGAAATTGAGAGTATTGATAATCCTGTGCTAAAAGGGTCCCATCATTTGTAGATTAATTAATTTAAAAAATCATAATTGATCATTTAAAATGGGTGGCTACATGTTCATAGCCTTAAAAAAAAAATCTCTTATTGAAAAGGTTCACTTGTTTTGAGCTGTATCTATTATCTTCTTGCTCTAAAATGGTATGTTTCTCTCTGTCTATATCTTTATATTTTGTTTGTTGTTTATTTGTATTCCAGTTGGAGATACCAACCAAAATCAGGGCCCCATTGTGCTAGGTGATGTACATAGATGTACTGTGACAAAGTTCCTCCTCTATCTTGGTGGGTCCTGCACTTATTGGCAGATTTTCTTGCCTCAGAGATTCACCATGTGGGTTGGGGAACAGCCCAGAGACCTTCCCCTCTGGAAGAACCCACAGTCCAGGTCAGTTGGAAGGTTTGGGGGAACCCGGGCCCACCCTCTACTCCAGGTTCCAGCACAGAGCCCTGTGGATTGCAGCTGTCTAGAATGCCTCCTGTAACAGCTGCATGACAGCTACAACTCTCTGGGCTACTTCCCCATGGCCTCCTCCAAACACCTTCCTTATTCTTACCACAGGACCTTCCTCCTGGTGTCTGATAACGCTTGTGCTCCTCAGTCCTCCAGCAGCACACCCTCTCACTCTCAGCTCCTTGCACCTCTTGCTCCCAGCTCCTCACACTCGCACCACAAACTGAAGTGAGCTCCTTTTAAAGTCCAGGTGTCCTAATTAGCCTGCCTGCCTTAACTGGTTCTAGCAGGTTCCTGATTATGTTAGTGAAGCCCCTGCTCTGATCACTCAGGGAACAGAAAACTACTCATCCAGTGACCAGTATATTTGCCCTCTACCAGACTCCTGTACCCCACTGGTCTGGGTCTGTCACAGTAGCAAGAGAAAATCCCTGACTCAAAGAGTTTACAATATAAACAGACAACTCAAAGAGCGAGAGAAGAGGAAATAGTATTATGCCCATCTTACAGATGAGGAGCCTAAGGCTCAGAAATATGGAGTGATTTGCCCAAGGTCACACACAGTTTGTGACAAAGCTATGGATTGAACAGAGATCTGAGTCCCTTAACCACAAGACCATCCTCTGTCCGAAAGTATTATCCTTTCTCTTGAAATAATTCAAAATGCTGTTGGCTTTAGGAAGTTCTGACAGTGGGGAAATTTCGGAAGCAAATATGCCTGTCATTAAACAGGAAAACCATATTAAATATGGATGCAAACTCTTTGAGATGCTAAAAGTTTTGTTTCTGTTATTTAACAAACTTAATCTGGTGTTATGCACACACCAAAAAAAAAAAAAAAAAAATCAGATCACAGACCACCAGTGGGATTTTTAAAATATATATAGATTAGATAATTTATTTAAATATTTTTTTCTGTGGTTCCATGATTATATCATGCAAATCTTGCCTTTGTTTGAATGTGTCTTTTTAAAAATCATCAAGCTTTCCTCTTCCTGACAGAGTGAAGAGAAAAAGAGAGATTGCATTATTGTTAATTCTTTTGGGAGGTACTATAATGATTGAGACCAAATAAGTAGGTAAATAGATAAATAGTACATCAGGGGTTAGCCATCTGTCTCTGTCTTGGTGAGTCAGATGTCCATTGCAATAGATTTTTGTTTAGCAGCATCTGCTTATTAAAAGTAAGCCAAAAACAGTGTCTTCAAGACTTTTCTAAAAGTTCTTTTAGGATCAGGTTGCGTTTATAAGAGGGAAAGGCCCTATGCACTCTTCTTTTCCTTTTAAAGAGGTGAAAATGCCTTTGGCCCAGGCAGAGTATAGATCCAGAAAAAAGGCTTTGTAAATTATTAATGAGACTATGGTGATCAGCATTTTTTTTTCTGCTGTCAACTCCCAGTGTGAAATGTGTGAGTTGATATGGTCTTAGCATAACTAAAGACCAGACATACACAAAATTGCTAAGAATACTTAAGTATTGGGATAGTTTTCCCTGCTGTTACTGCAGCAATTCCTCAATTTCCTGATGTGTGGTCTAAGGTTCTGAGTTGCAACTCCCGGTGCAGTCCTGTTTGCTATATAACCGCGAGATCCTAATTTAGCTTTTGCGAGAGTTTATTTTAAATGTACAGTATTCTGGAATTAAGAAAGTAAATGTCACTTTTCTTTTGGGCAGGGTGTCTGTATGCTGTCGTTTCGAACTGGAACAAGTTATACTTTTTATTTGCTGACTTCTCGATATGCTTAACATTACCCTGATTTCTTACTAATTTTTTTTTTAATCAGGGATTCACAGGGATTTGAGTGTGGGATCATTCAGAGACTAGCTGGGTTCTAAACACAGCCCCAGTGAGCAGTAGTTTGCCAGGTGGGTTGGTCTGAGTGGTGATTCTGGTGCACTCCTTTTCTTCTGCTCTAGAATCACAGGAATGTAGGGTTGGAAGGGAATGAGTAGAGCGGGACAATTACTTCCCTTGTCTTACATACGACGCTCCAGTTAATACACCCCAGAATGATATTGGCTTTTTTCTCAACTGTGTCACATAGTTGTCTCATATTCAATTTGTAATTCACTATAATTCCCAGATCCTTTTCAGCAGTACTACCACCAAGCCACTTATTCCCAGTTTTGTAGTTGTGCATTTGATTTTTCCTTCCTAAGTGAAGTATTGTGCACTTATCTATATTAAATTTAATCTTGTTGAATTCAGACCAATTCTCCAATTTATCAAAGTTATTTTGAATTCTCATTCTCACCCCCTCACAGCTTGGTGTCATCTGCAAATTTTATAAGCATACTCTCCACTCCATTATCCAAATGATGAAAATACTGAATAGTAGCCAGAGCCTCATTAGATACATTCCTTCCCCTACTTCCTCTTCCTCCATGTGGCAGTGAACCATTGATAACTGCTTTTTGAGTACAGACTTTCAAACCATGTTATAGTAATTTCATCACTGCATTTTCCTAGTGTGCTTAGGAGGATGTCATGTTACATGGTGTCAAAAGCCTCGTTTCTATTGCCTTCCCCCTCTTCTTGCTCCTCTCCCAATCTGCCATTGGTATGATGCACAGTGTCAGAATATCGCAAGGACTAACAATAAACTTTTAGAGCCTTATCCAAAGTCCATTGAAATCAAATAAAATGCTCCCATTGACTTCAGTGGGTTTTGGAGCAGGCTCCTAGAGTTGCCATGTGTACAGCCCACCAAATGGCTATGCTTGGCAGCAGAAACCCCTTACCTAGAAAATGTGTGTCACCCCATAAATTCCAGTCTCTATCAGTCTGCAGAACAAGAGACCCAGATGCTTCTAATCCTGAGCAGAGAGCTGCCTATTAAATCCTTTAGACAGTAAGATTGTCTATTATTTTTAATGATGGTCAAGGACATGAATTTCAAAATGAAGTCTTATCACAATCAAGGCTTAGCTTCTTTTCACACCTGAAACTACAAAGCACTAATGAAGAAGGGCAGCAAATAGGCTACTGCCTGGATTTAGTTAGATCTAATGTATTCCCTTTTTAAGTGCCTTTGTACTTTCTCTCAGGTCTTCCTTGTTTTCCCCGTTATAGTCACCCTAGTGCCATGCTCAAAAATCTTAATACTGCAACTGTACAGAGAGACCCCTTGCTACCAAAACTAGTTTTTATTATTCCTTGTTTTGGAGCAATGCTCGTTGGCTGGGCATTTCAAAGGAGCCTATAGGAGTTAGATTTCAGAGTAGCAGCCGTATTAGTCTGTATCCGCAAAAAGAACAGGAGTACTTGTGGCACCTTAGAGACTAACAAATTTATTTGAGCATAAGCTTTTGTGGGCTACAGCCCACTTCATCGGATGCATAGAATGGAACATACCCTGTTTCCCCGAAAATAAGACAGTGTCTTATATTAATTTTTGCTCCCAAAGATGCGCTAGGTCTTATTTTCAGGGGATGTCTTATTTTTCAGAAATGAAAAATGCCTTATTATCGGTGGATGCCTTATTATCGGGGAGGTCTTATTATCGGGGGGATGCCTTATATTACAACGAGAGGCAAAACTGTAAGTAGGCCTTATTTTCGGAGGATGTCTTATTTTCGGGGAAACAGGGTATATTAAGGAGATATATATACACCTACAGAGAGCATGAAAAGGTGGGAGTTGTCTTACCAACTCCGAGAGGCCGATTAAGTAAGAGGAAAAAAATAAAACTTTTGAAGTGATAATCAAGCTAGCCCAGTACAGACAGTTTGATAAGAAGTGTGAGAGTACTTACAAGGGGAGATAGATTCAATGTTTGTAATAGCTCAGCCATTCCCAGTCCCTATTCAAGCCTAAGTTGATTGTAACTAGTTTGCATATCAATTCCAGCTCAGCAGTTTCTCGCTGGAGTCTGTTTTTGAAGCTTTTCTGTTGCAAAATTGCCACCTGCAGGTCTGTCATTGAATGTCCAGACAGGTTAAAGTGTTCTCCTACTGGTTTTTGAGTGTTATGATTTCTGATGTCAGATTTGTGTCCATTAATTCTTTTGCGGAGAGACTGTTCGGTTTGGCCAATGTACATGGCCGAGGGGCATTGCTGGCACATGATGGCATATCTCATATTGGTAGATGTGCAGGTGAATGAGCCCCTGATGGCATGGCTGATGTGATTAGGTCCTATGATGATGTCACTTGAATAGATATGTGGACAGAGTTGGCATCGGGGTTTGTTACAAGGATAGGTTCCTGGGTCAGTGTTTTTGTTCAGTGATGTGTGGTTGCTGGTGAGTATTTGCTTCAGGTTGGGGGGTTGTCTGTAAGCGAGGACAGGTCTGTCTCCCAAGATCTGTGAGAGTGAGGGATCATCTTTCAGGATAGGTTGTAGATCTTTGATGATGAGCTGGAGAAGTTTTAGTTGGGGCCTGTAGCCCACGAAAGCTTATGCTCAAATAAATTTGTTAGTCTCTAAGGTGCCACAAGTACTCCTGTTCTTTTTATAGGAGTTAGTGACTCAACTCCATTTAAAATGAGAGTTGAGTAAGCAACTCCCTTGAAGTCCTTTACTGGTGTAGCCTGATCTATAGATTATGAATAAGAATTTCCAGTTATGACTTTAAGGGTAGACTGGTTCTTGTCCTCGGATCAGGCCCAGTATTGTTAAAATTATTCTATAGTTGGGAACCCCGATGTGCACAGGTGCAACACTCAAACTATAGGAACTCTTCTGTATTGACAACTATATAATTTATTAATACATTTAGCAAGGTCACGCACACTCTAATTCAGTAAGGTGGGTAGAGATAATACAGAAAGTACATCTGAGCATCCATACTCACACCATCCCTTGCAGAATAACCTGAAATGTTAACCATTATCTTCCTCATCACCGTCACCTTCCTCATCCTCACCAGTGGCAGTCATTCTGGGCCCTCCCAAGTGCTACATCTCTCTCTCCTACTACCCTAGGCTGGGATGCCACTTTTATAATACGTTACGCTGATGTTACCATCTCCAATGCATATTCAACAGGTGTTTCTCCCCTCTTTCTTATTTGTATTTCCTCCCCTTATCAATGTTAAGGTGTCCTCCTTCTATAGGTTAGTGTATTTATGATTTTAACTCATCATATGCGTCAATTCATTGCCATGGTGCTCTTGCAGGTGGATGATCCATCCAAAACCTTCCAGAAGCTGGTGTTAGTTCATGTTCTGTGGTTGGCTGTTGTCATTATGGACAAAATGCCCCCCTACACTCTACTTCCAGTTCCCCAAAATGTATGGGTTACCTAAGTTTATCTATGCCAAGTTCATAGGCCTCATGCTAACTGCTGAAGCCAATGTTTTACAGGATACAAGCCTGTAGGTTCCTTGCATTACCTCTGACTACAATAAAGCGGAATATAATGCAAAGCAGTGACTATAATAGAGGTAAGATGGCCCACTGGGCTACACTGGTCAAGAAATATGTAACAGATCTCCTGAGCTCATCAGGTGTATCCAGAGTTCTGTGACTCTGAGAACTGATGCTACTTTATTTTAACTCTCTCTGAACACAAGCCTCATTCTGGTTTAGTGTCCTATTTTAGAGTTGATCCAAAGCCCATTTAAGTCAACTGAAAAAACTCCCACTGACTTTCAGTTGAGTTCAGTGGACTTTGGATCAGCCCCTAACTCCCTTGAGTGCTGATAACCTACATCACAAATCCAGTCCATCTCTCCTGCAGTAATCAATGCCTGTCCATCTATACAAAGTAATACAGAGAAAATTGAGCTAAAGATGGAACTTTACTAAGTTTTTCTGTTATGGAAATTAGTGGAATTAAATTAGGAGGTAGATTGAAGTCTAGGTGTCATGCTTGAAGTGTTCATGAAGTGACTGTTTCTGGAGCGGTTCCAGTTCTTTCTTTACTTCTGTTTTTGACTGTTTTTTTTCTCTTCCTTTTGGGTGGGATGGTGGTAAGAGAGAATATCTTCCAAGTGACCATTTTAATTAATGAAAGAACATATAGTAAATGCCAGGCTTCCAAATGGTGGTAATTAGCTTTAACTTTTGTCTACTGAGCGCAGAAACACCTATTATTTTAAAACAGAGCTTATGAAAAGGTCTGCAGGGGAAACTTGGGTTAGCTGATCTATTTCACTGAAGCTTGCAACTAATAGGGAGTCTCATGTATTTTTGCTGCCTTTCCCTGTCCTGGTAATACAGAAAATAGATATTTTTAGGACCTATTTCTGGACACCTAGTTTTAAATGCACATTGTACCTCTGCTCTATGCTTGGAGCCAGATTCTGCTATGTTTGCTCATATTAAATAGTACCTTACTTCACAAGTAGTGCCACTGAAATTGATGGGACTATCTGCAAAATAAGGTACTACTCAATGTGAGTAGGTGGAAAAATTCTGGCCTTTATTGATTTATTCTTAATGGCTAATATATCAATTTTATGACCAGTAAAAGAAGAACCTAAAAAAATGCAAATTAAAGATGAGTAATTCCCCTCCAAATGGTGTTTACCCATGAAGCACATGAACAAAATATAACGTCCAGCACTTGCAGTAGGCTCCAGTATCTTAGTGTCCTGTAAAAAGGCCACATTCCAGAACTGTGTTCATATAGAGGCTTATGTTTCAAAATCTTTTATATGTTCTGGACAATCCGATACCATGTGCACAGTAGTAACATTGTAGTTCAGTATACTGGTGAAAATTCAGAAGCAGAGTGTAAGGTATTAGGGAGTCTAAGCGAATTGGTGTAAATTGTACATGTTTCCATCCTCTCTCATCTTGAAAATTCAATCTACATTTTCAGATGTAATTATAAGGTGGTTGAACTCTCATTGGAACAGGGTCAGATTTTTTATTCTGTGTTTGTACAGCACCTAGCACAATGGGGTACTGGTCCAAGCCAGGAGATCCTGGGTGCTACCATAATGCAAATAATAATGTTGTGATGGGGGGGCTACCTGGTCCAGATTTCAAAAGAGCTCAGCTGCTTTTTAGGTACCTAAAAATATGGGCCAGATTTTCTGTTCATTTGCTGGGTGTAAAGCTCTTCTGCAAACCTGGCTGTATAAGTATTTAAATATGATACTGTTGTCGGTATGGCTGTTTCCATATTTGTGTCCTATATTTTTGCATTAAGGGCCTGATCCAATGTCCATTGAGTTAACCTGCAAAGTTCTCATTATCTTCCTGCAGGATTAGATGCTAAAGTCCGGTGAACAGTCCCACATTGTAATCTGTTCTTCCATACTGTATGTTCAGTTTGTCCTTCATTATACACGGTCCCTTTAACAACAGATGCCCTATCTTTGTCTGATTAGTATATGCCTTCTTTTCACTCCCTTCAGCTCTTCCTTCTTAAATTGAAAGGAGCAACTGCTTCCAACCGATGAGCAGGGTCAGCAGAGGACCAGTAGGCAGTGCAGCTATCCTTCCAAATAGACCAAAATAGACCCTTGTCCCACCCACACTTTAGTTCCCAGTGTTTGCTGAATTTGAGCCTTGGTGCTATCTCACTATTATTGCATTAGATTTATTTATATTGAGCCATATCAGGAAAATAAGGTTCTAGACACTTTGTAGGGTGTTTATTTTGATATAGAAACTAATCCTGCTTCACTTTAAGATTCTTCCACTGATCTTTCTTTCCTGGAGATTTGTCCCATGTTTTGTACCTTGGCAGACAGAGTTAGAGGTCATCAGATAGTACATTAATAGAAATAAAAATTTAGACAAAATATCCAGGGCAGGAATATGTGCTGATGCTTTAAATGATAGATGCATGAATTAGGGGAATGTCTCTGGATCAGCTTTGGGATTTTCATTGGATCACTCTCCATGACATCATTTTACCTGCTAATGAAAAACATGGTAGGTGAGGCAGGACAAAAACCCAGCTGGGCATCAGCTGGAAGAGCTGTCAATATAATTGGCACCTTATCCATCAAAGTACTAGCTGAAAGTTGGTGTTTGTTACAGCTAATAAAGCACCATGTGTCTTAACAGTAGAGGAATTGAACTTAAACATCATGCTTGTGGAGTTTGGAAGAAATGGATCTGAATGCCATCCTCAGTAATTTTCTTTGACATGCTGGGGGCGAACATTTTATAAAAATGGAAGGGTACCTGAAGTGTATTGCTCTTCTGTGCAGTGAAAGTGCAGAGGCTCACAAAACACACATGATCAAACTCACTAGTCCAGAAACCCTTTTTACCAAACCCAATCCTTTCATTTTAAATAGGGGGAAAACAGGAATTATATTGCATATCCAGTATGGTTCCCATCAGTTGCTTCCTATAGTGCTACATGATGCTACCTGGAACAGCAACAGCACAGATACCGTCAATCATTGTGGATCGAATGTCTCATATCAGTCTGCCCAAGGTATGTGGCTGCAGAAGGTGAGGTTAGGGACAGAACTGTGAAAGGCATGATTCCCAGCTCTTGCTTGTCTTGTCTGTTTTGACTGTAAGCAGCTTGGTTCAGGGACTGTCTTTTCCTATGTATTTGTACAGCACTAGCATTGGACCCCGATCCTATTTTATGTACTACCACCTTAATTCAACTAACTAGAAGTAATAAACATTGGGTTCTTTAAAGAAAAAAAAAAAACAAATAAAAAAAACCTGTAAGCAATCAGGATCTAAATTTCAAGAGTGAAATTCTGTCCCCATAGAAGTCAATGGGAGTTTTGCACATGACCTGTTATAATGTCAACATGGTAATTATAATTACATATTTAAATCCTCTTTAAGATTTTCTAATGTCTTCAAAACAATAGAATCCCTTATGTCTAGAATCCAATATGTCAGCAGAGCAGTGGGTTCCTTGACTGTAATCTTGTCTTAAAACCACTTGCTTTCTGGTACTAAAGATGTTCAACAGCAATTTCTGTAACTTTTAAAGAAAGTAATGGTCATTTCTGTAATCTACTGTGAATGATCCCAAACAAAAAAACCACAGAGGAGCCCTGTTAATGGTGGTTATTGACCTCTTCAGTTTTCTTCCCTCCAAGGACTTGACTAGAGGCTTGAAATATGGAAATATATTAGTGTTTACTGAAATAGTCCTCCGTGACCCTGCAGCTCTGGGAATTGGTCCCTGCCCACTGCAATGTAAAAGACTTAATTAATAGCAATACAAGGAGCACAGATACAGAACAGTGTTGGCTTGGAATGTTTTGCCACATGTTGTTACGGCAATGACTCAATAAGAAATAGCTAACTAGTGGAATGTGGGTGGGGAAGGAAAGATGGGGAGAATGGCAATTTTACATGTATCATAACTTCAGTAAGCTATCGTGGTATTATTCTATCTACTTCTCTCTTAAAAGTTTTATTTTTAAATCCCTCAATCCCCTATTTACCTGGGTGTTCAGATAGAAAACATAAGCAGGAGAAAATTCAGTAGAACTCCTAAATCCTCTTGCAGCTTTCGCTTGGCACTCCTTTCAGGTCTGCTTAGGAATATTTTGGTTACTTAATTCCCTGACCAATAGTTCTGTATTCTGAAATGTTATTGATGTACAAACTCCTTACTGAACTTGCATTAATTCTAAAATTCATAGTGAATCCAGTCTTGCGGCCGTCAAATTTTCAGGGCTTGACTGCACAAACCTTTTGACATTTGAGGCCAGATATTCAAATCACAAAACTTGAAGGTCATGGCATGTATCGAAAAGGGAAGATTTAAAGGAATTATATTGCATATCAAGTATGATTCCCATCAGTTGCTTGCTGTGATGCTACCTGGAACTGCAACAGCACAGATACCATCTGAAATCTGCTCTGTATTGGGAACAAACTTCTGAGTAAATCTGTCACAATCATTGGTATGTATTATTCATCAAATTATAATGGGAAGGGAATTCATTTCTTGCCAAACCTCCTTACTACACTGTCAAACTGGGAGCATCTTGTTTCAAATCTGGACCTTCCTGTTGTGCTAATGAGGCTCCTGTTTTGATAGTTCATGTTAAGAATATTTGTAGCTTGATTTTGATAGTAGTGGACAATTTGCCTGTAACTGACAAATATTTGCATTAAAGCTGCCCACTAGATATTTCTTATTTCCATTGTGTTCTTTGGACAAGAACAACTAGAAAAAGAACATTTCATCAGACAAGGTAAAGCCTTTTGTCCTTCCCCTGAACAATGTGAAAGTGTGGATGTTGACATTCTCTCACACCAGTCTCCTTCACATCCTTATGAGTCGGTGTGTCCTCCTTGGACACCTGAAAACTTTTTTTATTTATTTATTTTTCTCTGTCACTCAGAGCAAAAACACAACTGTCAGGCTAACTTATCCAGCAGCATTTCCTCATGGAGAAAAAGAAATAGAGGATGTTAATTGGGCAGTACAGCAGGAAGTTCTACTTTAGCTGAGTCCTATGCAAAAAATAGGAAAAGAGAAATATCCTTTTTTAAAAACAATCCGTCTCTAAGCTTGCTTAAGGGAGAGGTTAGATCCTCCCTTGGGATGTTGGCCTGACATTTTGAGAAATGCTGGAGTAGGATGATTCATGTTTCTTTACTCAAAAGAACCAATTTTCACATGGGGAAATGTTCTTGATCTCAAATCTTGCAGAGTGGTCTTTTGTTAACTTGTCTTCTCTGTAAAACTGTCTGTTCTATGGAAGACCAAAGTGCACAGTGCTTAGTCAATTTACTTGCAATCTCTAGGGTAGATAGGGTTTAAAATAATGAAATGCAGTTGATGACTGGCTAGACTGCAACACAAATTATTTTTGCAATTGTTGTTTTTTTGTGTGTGTGTGTGTGTGTGTGTGTGTGTGTAAAAATTGTGAGTGTTTAGCAATGAACTGGTTATATCACAGCCTACAACTTTACTTTTGCTCCTTAATGTTACAAAACCAATCAAACCTATATTCTACCATACTACTTGAATAGTGATACATAGTGGCAAAAATGTGTGATACAGACGGGCCATATGTCAGGTTGTTAAAATTAACCATCTCGTTTCCTTTGTTTCTGCTGTATGGGAAGATGGGCTATAAGGGAGGAGAGGGGGTAGGAGGTTTTTGACAGATGATATGTCAACATGTGAGGCCTTATTCAATTATAGAAGAAATATTAGTAACCCACTTTAGTTCATAATTGGTACAGGTATTACCATCTAGCAAAAGTCAAAGAAGACTGACATGAATTAAACATCTAGTCCCAGCTTAGACATAATTTCAAGTGACTGTTGTTGTCTCCAAATTGTTAAGCAGAACTGTCTCTCTTTTGGGGCAAATGTGAGTTTAAAACTCTAATCATTTGTAACAGATTTCACCCAGTGTAAATGTGTGACTGTCAGAAGGCCACAGCTGAAGGAGTCTAGTTTGAACAAGGACGTCAAGAAATGATCCATGCTCCAAGCAGCAATAGAATCTCATTTTTGGTAGGGGCAGGGGTCCTTAAATAATCATCTAGACATGCTATAGTTTGGGACCTCCGTCCCTTTGCTTTTTGCCTGTTATGGAAAATAACCACCACAGGGTGTAATAGATGATGAAACGGGTTACCTTCTGTAGGTGTTGAATAGGGCTTTGTAGAAGTTATGCTAGATATCCACCTCTGTTAAAATAGTCTAAAGGACCATATTGTCCCCTCCCATGTTAAAGCCTGTGAGATGAAACATTCTTCTGGAAATCCCCCACAATCATTGCATCTAGGAGGGGGCAGGGAGCAGCTCACCCTGCCACAAGTAAGGGTTTGCAGTCCTGTCACCTCCAGACCAGGCAGATTTCTGAGAGATCAGGGCCATCCAGATTGAGACCACGTGTTCTGCACCAGGGTTGGCCCTGGTGGTGGTGCAGCTCCATTAGAGATGCATCACCAGCCCTTCCCTAACCCTCCCCCCTCTCCTAGCCTTAACTGGGTTGGGACCTTTCTGGGTATTTCTTGTCCATATGTGACTTTGGTCATGCTGCTTGTTGATAAATTACTTCGTAGCCACTTGTGTTTACAGGATTTAAAAATATATTTGCCCATTGGAAAAACTGAAGTAATGGATCATTCCTGCTGGGCTTTTAATCTTTGAAGGATTTCCTTAATTTTTGTTCAGGGTTTAGTAACAGCTGTCAGGTATTGAGAAGAAAGGTGGGGGAAGGATCACAAAGGAAATTTTTTATTTGCTCAACCAATTAACTAGAGGGCACTACAGAAAGCTTATCATGTTTTGGTGCAGAAAACAGTGTACGAAGACTATAATAACATAAATGAATTAAAATGCCTTGCAGGTCTCTCTCTCTCTATACTAGTACAGTGTGCTAATATATTTCACTATTTTAATTTTAGTTGCATGGAGGGTAGCATAGCAATTAATTCACAAAGAGGGAGTGAAAAGTTAACACATTGCTTCTTTTTAAAAGTTTCAGAGTAACAGCCGTGTTAGTCTGTATCCGCAAAAAGAAGAACAGGAGTACTTGTGGCACCTTAGAGACTAACAAATTTATTAGAGCATAAGCTTTCGTGGACTACAGCCCACTTCTTCGGATGCATATAGAATGGAACATATAATGAGGAGATATATATACACACATACAGAGAGCATAAACAGGTGGGAGTTGTCTTACTAACTCTGAGAGGCCAATTAATTAAGAGAAAAAAAAAAAAAAAAAAAAAAAACTTTTGAAGTGATAATCAAGCTAGCCGAGTACAGACAGTGTGATAAGAAGTGTGAGAGTACTTACAAGGGGAGATAGTCAACGTTTGTAATGGCTCAGCCATTCCCAGTCCTTATTCAAACCGGAGTTAATTGTGTCTAGTTTGCATATCAATTCTAGCTCTGCAGTCTCTCTTTGGAGTCTGTTTTTGAAGTTTTTCTGTTGTAATATAGCCACCCGCAGGTCTGTCACTGAATGACCAGACAGGTTAAAGTGTTCTCCCACTGGTTTTTGAGTATTTTGATTCCTGATGTCAGATTTGTGTCCATTAATTCTTTTGCGTAGAGACTGTCCGGTTTGGCCAATGTACATGGCAGAGGGGCATTGCTGGCACATGATGGCATAGATCACATTGGGTAGATGTGCAGGTGAACGAGCCCCTGATGGTATGGCTGATGTGATTAGGTCCTATGATGATGTCACTTGAATAGATATGTGGACAGAGTTGGCATCGGGGTTTGTTACAAGGATAGGTTCCTGGGTTAGTGGTTTTGTTCAGTGATGTGTGGTTGCTGGTGAGTATTTGCTTTAGGTTGGGGGGTTGTCTGTAAGCGAGGACAGGTCTGTCTCCCAAGATCTGTGAGAGTAAAGGATCATCTTTCAGGATAGGTTGTAGATCTCTGATGATGCGCTGGAGAGGTTTTAGTTGGGGGCTGAAGGTGACAGCTAGTGGTGTTCTGTTATTTTCTTTGTTGGGCCTGTCTTGTAGGAGGTGACTTCTGGGTACTCGTCTGGCTCTGTCAATCTGTTTTTTCACTTCAGCAGGTGGGTATTGTAGTTTTAAGAATGCTTGATAGAGATCTTGTAGGTGCTTGTCTCTATCCGAGGGATTGGAGCAAATGCGGTTATATCTTAGAGCTTGGCTGTAGACAATGGATCGTGTGGTGTGTCCTGGATGGAAGCTGGAGGCATGTAGGTAAGTGTAGCGGTCAGTAGGTTTCCGGTATAGGGTGGTATTGATGTGACCATCGCTTATTAGCACAGTAGTGTCCAGGAAATGGACCGCTTGTGTGGATTGATCTAGGCTGAGGTTGATGGTGGGATGGAAATTATTGAAATCATGGTGAAATTCCTCAAGGGCTTCTTTTCCATGGGTCCAGATGATGAAGATGTCATCAATGTAGCGCAAGTAGAGTAGGGGCGTTAGGGGACGAGAGCTAAGGAAGCGTTGTTCTAAGTCAGCCATAAAAATGTTGGCATATTGTGGGGCCATGCGGGTACCCATAGCAGTGCCGCTGACTTGAAGGTATATATTGTCCCCAAATGTGAAATAGTTGTGGGTGAGGACAAAATCACAAAGTTCAGCCACCAGGTTAGCTGTGACATTATCAGGGATACTGTTCCTGATAGCTTGTAGTCCATCTTTGTGTGGAATATTGGTGTAGAGGGCTTCTACGTCCATAGTGGCCAGGATGGTGTTTTCTGGAAGATCACCGATGGATTGTAGTTTCCTCAGGAAGTCAGTGGTGTCTCGAAGATAGCTGGGAGTGTTGGTAGCGTAGGGTCTTAGGACAGAGTCTACATAACCAGACAAGCCTGATGTTAGGGTGCCAATGCCTGAGATGATGGGGCGTCCAGGATATCCAGGTTTATGGATCTTGGGTAGCAAATAGAATACCCCTGGTCGGGGTTCTAGGCATGTGTCTGTACGGATTTGTTCCTGTGCTTTGTCAGGGAGTTTTTTTAGCAGATGGTGTAGTTTCTTTAGGTAATCTTCAGTGGGATCAGAGGATAATGGCCTGTAGAATGTGGTGTTAGAGAGCTGTCTAGCAGCCTCCTGGTCATATTCCAATTTATTCATGATGACGACAGCACCTCCTTTGTCAGCCTTTTTGATTATGATGTCAGGGTTGTTTCTGAGGCTGTAGATGGCGTTGTGTTCAGCATGGCTGAGGTTATGTGGCAAGTGATGTTGCTTTTCCACAATTTCAGCCTTTGCACGTCGACGGAAGCAATCTATGTAGAAATCCAGTCTGTTGTTTCGACCGTCCGGAGGAGTCCATGCAGAATCCTTTTTTTTGTAGTGCTGGTAGGGAGGATTCTGTGGGTTAGTATGCTGTTCAGAGGTATGTTGGAAATATTCTTTGAGTCGGAGACGTCGAAAGTAGGATTCTAGGTCACCGCAGAACTGTATCATATTCATGGGTCTGGAGGGACAAAAGGAGAGGCCCCGAGATAGGACAGACTCTTCTGCTGGGCTAAGAGTATAGCTGGAAAGATTAACAATATTGCTGGGTGGGTTAAGGGAGCTACTGTTGTGGCTGCTTGTGGCATGTAGCAGTTTAGATAGTTTAGTGTCCTTTTTCCTTTGTAGAGAGGCAAAGTTTGTCTTGTAAATGGCTTGTCTAGTTTTTGTAAAGTCTATCCATGAGGAAGTTTGTGTGGAAGGTTGGTTTCTTATGAGAGTATCCAGTTCTGAGAGCTCATTCTTAATCTTTCCCTGTTTGCTGTATAGGATGCTGATCAGGTGGTTTCGCAGTTTCTTTGAGAGTGTGTGACACAGTCTCTCAGCATAGTCTGTGTGATATGTAGATTGTAATGGATTTTTTACCTTTAGTCCTTTTGGTATGATGTCCATCTGCTTGCATTTGGAAAGGAAGATGATGTCTGTCTGTATCTGTACGAGTTTTTTCATGAGGTTGATGGATTTCCATTCCATACGGCTAAATGCAGTGCCTTGCATAATGACAAGTTTCAGAGTAACAGCCGTGTTAGTCTGTATCCGCAAAAAGAAGAACAGGAGTACTTGTGGCACCTTAGAGACTAACAAATTTATTAGAGCATAAGCTTTCGTGGACTACAGCCCACTTCTTCGGATGCATATAGAATGGAACATATAATGAGGAGATATATATACACACATACAGAGAGCATAAACAGGTGGGAGTTGTCTTACTAACTCTGAGAGGCCAATTAATTAAGAGAAAAAAAAAATCTTGGAGCTTGGCTGTAGACAATGGATCGTGTGGTGTGTCCTGGATGGAAGCTGGAGGCATGTAGGTAAGTGTAGCGGTCAGTAGGTTTCCGGTATAGGGTGGTATTGATGTGACCATCGCTTATTAGCACAGTAGTGTCCAGGAAATGGACCGCTTGTGTGGATTGATCTAGGCTGAGGTTGATGGTGGGATGGAAATTATTGAAATCATGGTGAAATTCCTCAAGGGCTTCTTTTCCATGGGTCCAGATGATGAAGATGTCATCAATGTAGCGCAAGTAGAGTAGGGGCGTTAGGGGACGAGAGCTAAGGAAGCGTTGTTCTAAGTCAGCCATAAAAATGTTGGCATATTGTGGGGCCATGCGGGTACCCATAGCAGTGCCGCTGACTTGAAGGTATATATTGTCCCCAAATGTGAAATAGTTGTGGGTGAGGACAAAATCACAAAGTTCAGCCACCAGGTTAGCTTGGTGGGTTGTAGTCCACGAAAGCTTATGCTCTAATAAATTTGTTAGTCTCTAAGGTGCCACAAGTACTCCTGTTCTTCTTTTTGCGGATACAGACTAACACGGCTGTTACTCTGAAACTTGTCATTATGCAAGGCACTGCATTTAGCCGTATGGAATGGAAATCCATCAACCTCATGAAAAAACTCGTACAGATACAGACAGACATCATCTTCCTTTCCAAATGCAAGCAGATGGACATCATACCAAAAGGACTAAAGGTAAAAAATCCATTACAATCTACATATCACACAGACTATGCTGAGAGACTGTGTCACACACTCTCAAAGAAACTGCGAAACCACCTGATCAGCATCCTATACAGCAAACAGGGAAAGATTAAGAATGAGCTCTCAGAACTGGATACTCTCATAAGAAACCAACCTTCCACACAAACTTCCTCATGGATAGACTTTACAAAAACTAGACAAGCCATTTACAAGACAAACTTTGCCTCTCTACAAAGGAAAAAGGACACTAAACTATCTAAACTGCTACATGCCACAAGCAGCCACAACAGTAGCTCCCTTAACCCACCCAGCAATATTGTTAATCTTTCCAGCTATACTCTTAGCCCAGCAGAAGAGTCTGTCCTATCTCGGGGCCTCTCCTTTTGTCCCTCCAGACCCATGAATATGATACAGTTCTGCGGTGACCTAGAATCCTACTTTCGACGTCTCCGACTCAAAGAATATTTCCAACATACCTCTGAACAGCATACTAACCCACAGAATCCTCCCTACCAGCACTACAAAAAAAAGGATTCTGCATGGACTCCTCCGGACGGTCGAAACAACAGACTGGATTTCTACATAGATTGCTTCCGTCGACGTGCAAAGGCTGAAATTGTGGAAAAGCAACATCACTTGCCACATAACCTCAGCCATGCTGAACACAACGCCATCTACAGCCTCAGAAACAACCCTGACATCATAATCAAAAAGGCTGACAAAGGAGGTGCTGTCGTCATCATGAATAAATTGGAATATGACCAGGAGGCTGCTAGACAGCTCTCTAACACCACATTCTACAGGCCATTATCCTCTGATCCCACTGAAGATTACCTAAAGAAACTACACCATCTGCTAAAAAAACTCCCTGACAAAGCACAGGAACAAATCCGTACAGACACATGCCTAGAACCCCGACCAGGGGTATTCTATTTGCTACCCAAGATCCATAAACCTGGATATCCTGGACGCCCCATCATCTCAGGCATTGGCACCCTAACATCAGGCTTGTCTGGTTATGTAGACTCTGTCCTAAGACCCTACGCTACCAACACTCCCAGCTATCTTCGAGACACCACTGACTTCCTGAGGAAACTACAATCCATCGGTGATCTTCCAGAAAACACCATCCTGGCCACTATGGACGTAGAAGCCCTCTACACCAATATTCCACACAAAGATGGACTACAAGCTATCAGGAACAGTATCCCTGATAATGTCACAGCTAACCTGGTGGCTGAACTTTGTGATTTTGTCCTCACCCACAACTATTTCACATTTGGGGACAATATATACCTTCAAGTCAGCGGCACTGCTATGGGTACCCGCATGGCCCCACAATATGCCAACATTTTTATGGCTGACTTAGAACAACGCTTCCTTAGCTCTCGTCCCCTAACGCCCCTACTCTACTTGCGCTACATTGATGACATCTTCATCATCTGGACCCATGGAAAAGAAGCCCTTGAGGAATTTCACCATGATTTCAATAATTTCCATCCCACCATCAACCTCAGCCTAGATCAATCCACACAAGCGGTCCATTTCCTGGACACTACTGTGCTAATAAGCGATGGTCACATCAATACCACCCTATACCGGAAACCTACTGACCGCTACACTTACCTACATGCCTCCAGCTTCCATCCAGGACACACCACACGATCCATTGTCTACAGCCAAGCTCTAAGATATAACCGCATTTGCTCCAATCCCTCGGATAGAGACAAGCACCTACAAGATCTCTATCAAGCATTCTTAAAACTACAATACCCACCTGCTGAAGTGAAAAAACAGATTGACAGAGCCAGACGAGTACCCAGAAGTCACCTCCTACAAGACAGGCCCAACAAAGAAAATAACAGAACACCACTAGCTGTCACCTTCAGCCCCCAACTAAAACCTCTCCAGCGCATCATCAGAGATCTACAACCTATCCTGAAAGATGATCCTTTACTCTCACAGATCTTGGGAGACAGACCTGTCCTCGCTTACAGACAACCCCCCAACCTAAAGCAAATACTCACCAGCAACCACACATCACTGAACAAAACCACTAACCCAGGAACCTATCCTTGTAACAAACCCCGATGCCAACTCTGTCCACATATCTATTCAAGTGACATCATCATAGGACCTAATCACATCAGCCATACCATCAGGGGCTCGTTCACCTGCACATCTACCAATGTGATCTATGCCATCATGTGCCAGCAATGCCCCTCTGCCATGTACATTGGCCAAACCGGACAGTCTCTACGCAAAAGAATTAATGGACACAAATCTGACATCAGGAATCAAAATACTCAAAAACCAGTGGGAGAACACTTTAACCTGTCTGGTCATTCAGTGACAGACCTGCGGGTGGCTATATTACAACAGAAAAACTTCAAAAACAGACTCCAAAGAGAGACTGCAGAGCTAGAATTGATATGCAAACTAGACACAATTAACTCCGGTTTGAATAAGGACTGGGAATGGCTGAGCCATTACAAACGTTGACTATCTCCCCTTGTAAGTACTCTCACACTTCTTATCACACTGTCTGTACTCGGCTAGCTTGATTATCACTTCAAAAGTTTTTTTTTTTTTTTTTTTTTTTTTTTTTTTTTTTCTCTTAATTAATTGGCCTCTCAGAGTTAGTAAGACAACTCCCACCTGTTTATGCTCTCTGTATGTGTGTATATATATCTCCTCATTATATGTTCCATTCTATATGCATCCGAAGAAGTGGGCTGTAGTCCACGAAAGCTTATGCTCTAATAAATTTGTTAGTCTCTAAGGTGCCACAAGTACTCCTGTTCTTCTTCTTTTTAAATGCACCCCTCTCTCTCTCCCTTTTACTGCCTTTCTATCTACAATGCCTTTCCCATTTTCTGTGTGTGCATTCTTTCCTCTCTTCATATTTAAGACTTAATTAATGCTCCGAGATCCAATAATGTTATCGTGATGCAACAGACCACAACCATGCTTTCTATGTTTTTCTTATTAATTGCACCTCCATTCAGATAAGCACATATTGGATGGAGGCTGGAACATGCTTTTATGGCTATCCATTATAAATTTTGGGCTTTATATTGAAGCAGAAGCAGCCCCATGCAGTTATGTCTTTCAATTTCAGTAAAGATATTAAAGTTGAAAATATTTATTTCACTTAATCATGTATCTGCAGAATACACCTATTTCCTATAGCCTAGTAAATTCCAAATATATTTGAATTAATCAGAACAGGTCAATAAAGCTACAGGATACATTGAACAGAAATAGTAGTAATAAACAGATTGATTTAATATCCTTGGCAAATACTGATAATAGGGTAAGTAAATACTGTGATGAGTCTCATAGTGTATTAGGCCTCCAATCTTCCATCTCTCAATTGGTCATCCACTGTTAGCAAGAATCCGCAATTCCTTCAAAAGCTTCTATCTAAACTGGATGGAGGGGTCTGTCAGTGGGGAAAGGGTTCCATTATGGCTCACAGTCAGAAAAGGACATGCAATGGATCTGAGCTTTCAACTCCTTATTATATTGGTAATTATAATTAATAGTGGAGACCACAAGGATAATAATTAGGTTCTGTGTCCTTTGGGACATTAAATAAGAAACTACCAGATGTTGCTGAGACCTGATTGTATTACGAGGATGTGTCTGGCAAGTCAATCTGTTTTGGAGAGTGTATGGTAAGGTTTGTACCTGCAGCATGTTTCACAAGTACATTTTGGTGCACATAACTTGACATACTAATTTGTAACATTACTCCTTCTAGAGCATTTTTACTCATTTTGTTTTACTCTGTTGCCTAAGCTTTCCTTCCATGTTGTGTTTGAGTGTGTGAATTCATTTGTTAACTCTGGAGGAAATGGGGGAATATATAAGGAATTTTTATAAGCTATTGCTCTTTGGGGTTTTCAGCTAGGATGCTGTTTCAGAATTAGAATGATTCTCATCTATGGAGTGGGATCTGGGTGCATGAATAATACTAAGGGCAATGCTGCTGCAGATAAATAATGACCAGTACATGGCATGTGGGTTAAGGAAGAGCTCCCCAGCCTACAATGCCATTGCAACAGTGAGTGGGAGGTAATGTTAACGCAGTACAAATACCTTACAGAACCAGAGAGACTACAGCTTGTTATACAAAATTATGCTTGCTTCATGGTTACCTAGTCCCTCCTTCCTCCATTTGCATTTTTCATCCACCTGCTGCATTTTATAATAATCTTAGATTATAAAGTCTTTGAGGGTAGGGGTGGTTCTCTTCTTTTCAGCTATGTGCTTATCCAGTGTCGGCATGCTGGGATCCTGAGTATTGACTGTTCTAAAAATACCAGTAAATAATAATATAAAATGCAAATATATCATTTGATTATTTAAATCACATGTGTATAGAGATAATCACAAAGAGAATGTTACTTATGTCCTTTAAAAACTTTTAGCATATACATGCCCAAGATCACAAAAACCTAAGATATATCAGGTAAGAAAGCAACATTTAAAAAAAAAAAAAAGTGAAAGTTTATATTTTGTAAATTTTCCTTGCATCCAAAACTGCATCATTAAGTTACAGAGAGGTTATGTGCTGTAGTTAAAAACAGCACTAAGTGGAGTTCATGAGATGAAGATTCATTCAACTCAGAAAATGGTCCCTGCATCTTTGAGAAGTAGGTGTTAAGGATTTGTTTAAATAGAATTTTTTCATTTTAGTAAACCGTTCACAATAGAGAGGAGGTCACTAGGTGCTTTCTTTGAATGGCTTCCAAGTATTTGGCTTTCTTAAAGAGACTAGGCCTGATTTACGTTTACACTAGGGCCCTTTTACATCTGTCTGGCAGTGTAAAGGGGTCATACTGTAAATGAGAATCAGTATCTAAAACTCCATCAGCGTCACTCAATCAATGCTGAAGCAACTTTATCCCTCCTGGGTGATGAATGCATACAATTACAGAACAGTAATGCACTTTTAGTAACTGAAGCTTCCTTTTATGAAATTGTCACTTTCTCCACCTCTACTAAACTGCATTCTTAGAAAATGTAACACCCTTAGGAGATGAGGGGGAGGGAATAATAGATGGAGAGCTTATTTGTTTCTGTTCATTTTTGACACCCTGAGTCAGATGCCCAATTCTTGCGAGAATCAATACAAATTGGTTATCAAAATTTCTTAGACAGCTTTGAAAGTTTTGGCCTGTGTGTCATATTTCTGTGGGAATTTCTTTTGTTAAAGTTTGACCCAAATTATGATTGATTTCTACTAGGGTTCAGATGATAAACAGTCTATTAAGGGTAAATAAATGGTTAATCCGTTGTTATGGAGACCAAGTCAATAGGTTGCTTATATCCATGTTTTTTAATCATCTGTAACACTTTCTACTGGTATGCCTTTAACCATCTATACTACTACTGTCTGTGACATCTATTGAGTATCAGAATTTGCTGATTTGTCAAAATTGAAACATTTTGTGAAAGACTCTTCAATTTTGGTTGGACCTTGCCTGCCTGGTGCCTCAACAGTCCAACAGCTGGGCCACTTGGGAACCACAGGTCTTCCAGGGTCTACATCTCTGGGACAGCCCACCAGACAGACTTTCCTGGAGTGAGCCAGGGCTCCATCCTCTTTCATGGAGAATTTCAAAATTTTTGTTCTTAGTTCTGAATCTGAAACCAAATTTTGAAATATTGAAATCCTCAGTGAAACAAAATTACCCTTTTCCTCACAGCTCTACTTACTTCATATAAAGCTTGATCAGAATGATAAATACCTGCTGCTATACTGTACTTTATAGGAATTTAGAAATCTTGCATTGCCCTCTTCCTAATTTATTTCAGTCTAAATTGCATGCCATATAGTGTGGGTTGAATGTATTTCACTGGAATGTGTTAACACTGAATCCTTTTTTTTTTTTTTTAAGTTTGAGATACCCGAGGAAGCAAAAGTCAACTACAGCATTCTTTAACTCAATTTTAATTAGATCGTTAGGGATTTAAGGCTCTGTTGCTCAAATTACACTGTGGCACCTCACTCTTGGCTATTGAGTTTATTTAAATTGCATTTCAAGCTATGCATTACAGCAGAGGTTTTAAGGAAACTATCAGCATGAAAATAAAGGGCATATCTTTGGAGAGCTTTGTCTCATTTTAGGCTGAGGGAATCTGACACTGATTTGCATAGCATCTCTGAGATCTAGATTTATATAGCAGTGAACTATCCATTGCCCTTAATATGGGGAAAATCCTATACAATACCTTGCACATTTATCAAAATTGGCTATATCCCATGCAAGGACACACAGGTGAAGTTTTAACTGTATAATCCATTATTCATTTTATGGGTTGCTGTCTTTTGATGTCTATGGTTAGAAAGACAAATTAATAAAAGCAAAGAATAGTTAACTTTTAAAGGCAATTGGTGATCCAGAGTCTGGTTTTTAGTGAAGCTATGGGTGCTTAGCACCTTTGCAAATGAGGCAGTTAGTTTTCATGTAAGATTTTATAGGTCCTACTATGGATACCAGGTACATTTTATTGTAAAATGTTGGAAGACTAGTGACAAAGTTAAACTTAGAAGTTTAAATATTTCCATTTACAGAAAAATGTGCTGTGAAATGTCACACTAGCTATTCAGCTCTCTAGAATTACGTAGTGTAATGTTTATCATGCCTTTTTAAAATTCTAAAACAAATATTTTCTGCCTAATCATTAATGATCTATGCAAAATTTCTTTAGCACTTTGAACTGATATCATCACTCTATTGCCTGTGCTGGAACTAGACTGTCAGCCTATGTGGATGTACAATACTGAGTCCATTGTCCTTTAAAAACTCTTTTCCCTCCTTTCAAATGGGAACCACTGGGTCTCATAATGTTGGTCACTTAGATTAGTTGGACCCAATTAATTCTTGGCATTACAATATTGGCTTCAATGGACTTATGCCAGGAATGAATTTGGCCTCCTGCCTTTTGTTATATGAAGATTAAAGTTTTCTGTAATGAATTGATTAATTTAAGGGAGACTCTTTATCTATTTCTTCCAGAGGTTGCATTTGTCAGGATTGGATAGGTAAATAGTTGCCAGTCAGTGCCAGTGTGACCTGGGGGGGAAAAAAAAACAAAAAAATCCTGAAAATAACTAATGCAGAGTCTATCTGTAGAAGACTCTTTCTGCTTAATCTCTTGATGAGGTGCCTCTCAGCAAATGCATAGTGGCTTTATGTGATTTCTGACATGTAAAACTGTATATTTTCCAGGATGGAGCAAAAGGTGCAACCGAGCAGCATTTCCAATTAATAAATTGTGCTCAGGAATCTAAACCCCCAAAAGCTGGGGGAGTACAATGGAAATGTATAGTATAACTAAGAGCCACTGTATAAGGTAGGTTGAAACATGAAGAGAGTTCTCTCCCCACCCTTGCCAAGGAGGAGTGGGTAAACACTGTTTACCTAAGCCAGAGGTAGGAATGGGGAACTTCCGTCTGCTTTTAGCAGAGGAATGGTAGCTGTGCTTTCCCTCCTTCCCAGTTCCTCTTTACTTCAACCCTTGATTATAGCCCATCCCATTTCAGCTACACATTTATTCATCTCCACAACTCAGGCGCTATTTTTAATTTACTCATATTTACCAAAACTACCAAAATATCAACTAGCACTCAAGTATTCTAAAGCCAAGACCCTCCTTGATCCCTACCACATGCCTACTCAACCCACCTGTTGAGAAAAAGCCAGGTTTTGTCATTGAAAGATCAAGGGCCAGATCCTCAGCTGGTGTAAATCAGTGCTGTTCCATTGAACTTAGTGGAGCTACGTCCATTTACACAAGCTTGGCCTTTACAGAAGCCCCCCGACTTATGCAATCGTTCCGTTCCGGAAAGCCTTGCGTAACTCAAATTTTGCGTAAGTCGGAAACGTATACTTGTACGTTACGCAAAAATTTCCGCAACTCGAAAATCCTATTTCTGGCTTATGGAACTTTTTCTGTAAATGCGAATTTGCGTAAGTCGGGTCTTGGGTTACCCGGGGAGCATCTGTACATACCAAATTAAGAGAAAAATTCCACAATTAAACATGTCTCACTTAAACCACTATCCTGCTCACCAAACAGGGGCCATGTTAGCTTTCTCTTAAGTGTGGATATTAAATCATGATATAGTATGTACTACTACTTCCTGTACTCAAATCCATGCAACTGTGTTTCTTTATAGCGAGGAATCGCCCAAAGGAATTGCATCTATTTTTGTTTTGTATCACAATATAATGGGAGGTTGGGAAAGAATGTGTGTGAATTATTTGTAAGCATGTGGCTATATCTCCTTTTTTCAGTCAAACTACCTGAAAGGATTAATTTAATTTTCTATATTCCTGAGAATAAATCTCCAGTTAGAGAGAGGTGTCAGTTGTTTTGTATTCTAATAGTCTGTAAGTGAGACATTGCTGTGGACTAGTGTCAGTGTGTTGCATTGAGAGACCTGACTTCAATTTATAGCATAATGATATATGGATAATAACTTAAGTGGATTGAGTTTCTTGATCTATGTATGTAATGAACTGAAAAAAAATTGAATTCAGTAATGGAGATATTGTGATCTGATGGTCCAACAATAACCTCTTGGGTTGTTTATTAAGATATTGTAACTCTGTTTTATCTCTTGCATGCACACCTTTAAAAAGCTAAACAGAAATGCAATATTGTTCCACCCTTACATGCTCGCTCATGTGTGCATGCGCTCGCTCGCTCTCTCTCTCTGCATAGCTGGATACTGCTCAAAAAAGCTTGTCTTTTGTGCTTTTGGAGTTGTACTACCAAATATCCAGATACTAATGATTGAAATGCCATATACATTTTTTTCTGTACTATAATTTACTTTTGACAGTGACTGATTGATGTTCAAGTTTGATTCACAGCCAAGTTACTATATAAGGCATGTAAAGAAAATAAATGTGAAATGCCAACTTTTTAAATAGGTGCAATATTTTAGGTAATATCACAATTAGCATGTGGAGGCATAAGAGCTATTTCTGTGCACAATGAAGACTGTATTTAATAACGTTCTGCATACACCTGGGGAGTGAGGTCTAGCTTTTCCTGTTCCCACTTCCTGCAGCACTAGGGTTGCCAACTTTTTGTTGGCACAAAACCAAACACCCTAGCCCTGCCCCTTTCCTGAGGCCCTCCTGCTCTGCCCCTTCCCCAAGTCCCCGCCACCCGCTCACTACATTCCCCATCCCTTGGGGGGAGCAGGAGGCTCCCATTGGCCGTTTCCTGGCCAATGGGAGTTCGGAGCCAGTGCTTGGGGCAAGGGCAGCGTGTGGAGTCCCATGGTCCCCCCGCCTAGGAGCCGGACCTTCTGGCCGCTTCCAGGGTGCAGCATGGTGCTCCTGGACAAGTAGGGACTAGCCTGCATTGGCTATGAAGCACCGCCCGGTCAGCAGTGCTGACTGGAGCGGCCAAGGTCCCTTTTCGACTGGGTGTTCTGGTCGAAAGTCGGACATCTGGTCACCTTATGCAGCACCTATTCTCTGCAGCCTGTGTTGGGTGGAAGGGGTTGGATAGCTGTTTCATGTCGTGTCAGATGAAACCAATAAATTTGTGGGACTTTGATATAAACCCATATGTTACTCCAAGATCATGCAATAAAACCTTCATTATCTTATTGAATCTCAGAATGAAAGTTTTGACTTAGCCAGGTTTGAGTTTTGAGTTGGTTTCAGTGGAAGATTTTACAACCTCAAGTTTCATTGCATTTTTTTCTACAATTCTAGTATGTGTTTTCTCTTATACATAATGCAAATGGAAGAAATCTGCATTTAGGCCTTGATTCAAAAGAGCACTTAAGTACAGGCACTTGTGTTCTACTGAATTAGGTCCTTATCAGTTCTCTAGATTAGATAGTATAGAGATAAAATAGGGATTGAATTGAGTAGTTTATCAAATTCAGACACTTCTATTGGAAGATGTGTCTAAATCTCCCCTAGACCTCTTAGAAAATCTCAACTTGGATCTCCATAGATAAACTTGGTCTTAGAAAGATTTTCTCCCTAAATTTGAGTGAATGCTAACATGCCTGTAGCATAAATATAGGCAATGTTGTCACAGCCATGTCAATCCCAGGATATTAGAGAGACAAAGGGGAGCTGGGTGGGGAGTGAGGTAATATCTTTTATTGGACCAACTTCTGGTGGTGAGAGAGACAAGTTGTCACGCTACACAGAGCTTTCTTCAGGTCTGGGAGAGGTATTTTAGCTTGCGCTAAATACAAGATCAAACAGATAGTTTAGCATTCACCTTGAATGGTCCCTTAGAACAGTTAGTTTAGCATAAGTAGTTAGCACATATTCTATCTTGTGTTTAGCTGTGATACTCTGAATACCTTTCCCAGACCTAAAGAAGAGATCCAATACAAGATATTACTTCACCCATCTTGCCTCTCTTATAGAATAAATGAGCATTTTGCTTATGTCAATGCACCTTTCACTAACAATTAATTTGCATCAGTGATGACTGTGACAAAATCAGTCCTTGCTTCTGTCTTAATCAGCCGCTCCTATGTTAGAGAATTTAGGGGGGAGGGGGAGGGGACTATTGCTCTTATTGGTAGTTAGCTTGATTTTTAAAGAATTGGGAGACATTGAGAGATGACTGCTCAATGCTGCATGAAAGCTGAGAAACATCAATGTATGTACAAGAGGATAAATAAAACTACCTAGGAAATTCCAGGAAAAGTTGTCAAATGGGGTTAAGATGAAATCAAGGGGGAGCAGATGAACAATTTTGAGTGTTGCATCTGAAGAAGTGAGGTTTTTAGCCATGAAAGCTTATGCCCAAATAAATCTGTTAGTCTTTAAGGTACCACCAGACTCCTTGTTGTTTTTGTAGATACAGACTAACACAGCTACCCCCGATACCTGAATTTTGAGTGTGCCCACGGTGGTGATCTCACAACTAAGGCTAGCCTAGCTAGGGGAAAGTCAGCCTGTTGCCAGAGAAGGATGCCCAAAATGTACTCGTATACATTTCCAAAGTGTTCAGCACCTCTAGCTCCCACTGACATCAGTAGAGATTTGTGGGCTCTTAGTACTTGAGAAAATCAGGTCAGTAATATTCTTGTTACTGGAATTTAGGAATGGGAAAAAATACCTTTGCAGTGGGAGAAAATATTTCCATTTGGGGTACATCAGAAGCAGGAAGCCTGCTAAACCACCAGTGGGGCCACTGGACGAGCGAGATGCTAAAGGAGCACTCAAGGATGATAAGGCCATTGTGGAGAAACTAAATAAATTCTTTGCATCAGTGTTCACAGCTGAGAATGTGAGGGAGATTCCCAAACCTGAGCCATTCTTTTTAGGTGACAAATCTGAGGAACTGTCCCAGATTGAGGTGTCATTAGAGGAGGTTTTGGAACAAACTGATAAACTAAACAGTAATAAGTCACAAGGATCAGATGGTATTAACCCCAGAGTTCTGAAGGAACTCAGATGTGAAATTGTACAACTAACTGTCATCTGTAAATTGTCATTTTAAATCAGCTTCTGTACCAAATGACTGGAGGATAGCTAATGTGATGCTAATTTTTAAAAAGGGCTCCAGAGATGAGCCCGGTGATAACAGACCAGTAAGCCTGACTTCAGTACCAGGCAAACTGGTTGAAACTATAGTAAAGACATGTAGATTAACATAATTTTTGGCAAAGAATCAACATGTTTTTTGTAAAGGAAAATCATGCCTCTCCAATCTACTAGAATTCTTTGTGGAGGTCAACAAGCATGTGGACAAGGGGGATCCAGTGGATATAGTGTACTTAGATTTTCAGAAATCCTTTGACAAGGTCCCTCACCAAAGGCTCTTAAGTAAAGTAAGCTGTCATGGGATAAGAGGGAAAATCCTCTCATGGATTGGTAACTGGTTAAAAGACAGGAAACAAAGAGTAGGAAAAAATGGTCCATTTTCAGAATGGAGAGAGGTAAATAGTGGTGTTCGCCAGGGGTCTGTACTGGGACCAGTCCTATTCAACATAGATTCATAGATTCTAGGACTGGAAGGGACCTCGAGAGGTCATCGAGTCCAGTCCCCTGCCCTCATGGCAGGACCAAATACTGTCTAGACCATCCCTGATAGACATTTATCTAACCTACTCTTAAATATCTCCAGAGATGGAGATTCCACAACCTCCCTAGGCAATTTATTCCAGTGTTTAACCACCCTGACAGTTAGGAACTTTTTCCTAATGTCCAACCTAGACCTCCCTTGCTGCAGTTTAAACCCATTGCTTCTGGCTCTATCCTTAGAGGCTAAGGTGAACAAGTTTTCTCCCTCCTCCTTATGACACCCTCTTAGATACCTGAAAACTGCTATCATGTCCCCTCTCAGTCTTCTCTTTTCCAAACTAAACAAACCCAATTCTTTCAGCCTTCCTTCATAGGTCATGTTCTCAAGACCTTTAATCATTCTTGTTGCTCTTCTCTGGACCCTTTCCAATTTCTCCACATCTTTTTTAAAATGCGGTGCCCAGAACTGGACACAATACTCCAGCTGAGGCCTAACCAGAGCAGAGTAGAGCGGAAGAATGACTTCTCGTGTCTTGCTCACAACACACCTGTTAATACATCCCAGAATCATGTTTGCTTTTCTTGCAACAGCATCACACTGTTGACTCATATTTAGCTTGTGGTCCACTATAGCCCCTAGATCCCTTTCTGCCGTACTCTTTCCTAGACAGTCTCTTCCCATTCTGTATGTGTGAAACTGATTTTTCCTTCCTAATTGGAGCACTTTGCATTTGTCTTTGTTAAACTTCATCCTGTTTAACTCAAACCATTTCTCCAATTTGTCCAGATCATTTTGAATTATGACCCTGTCCTCCAAAGCAGTTGCAATCCCTCCCAGTTTGGTATCATCTGCAAACTTAATAAGTGTACTTTCTATGCCAATATCTAAGTTGTTGATGAAGATATTGAACAGAGCCGGTCCCAAAACAGACCCCTGCGGTACCCCACTTGTTATGCATATTCATAAATGATCTGGAAAAAGGGGTAAACAGTGAGATGGCAAAATTTGCAGATAATACAAAACTATTCAATATAGTTAAGTCTGTAGCAAACTATGAAGAGATATAAAAGGATCTCTCAAAACTGGGTGACCTGGCAACAAAATAGCAGATGAAATTCAGTGTTGATAAATGCAAAGTAATGCACATTGGAAAACATAATCCCAACTATACATATAAAATGGTGGGGTCTAAATTTGCTATTGCCACTCAAGGAAGAGATCTTGAAGTCATTGTGGAGAGTTCTCTGAAAACATCCACTCAGTGTACAGCAACAGTAAAAAAGCCAACAGAATGTTGGGAATCAGTAAGAATGGGATAGATAATATGACAGAAAACATTATATTGCCTCTATATAAATCCATGGTACACCCACATCTTGAATAATGCGTGCAGGTGTGGTCGCCCCATCTCAGAAAAGATGTACTGGAATTGGAAAAGATTCCGAAAAGGGTAACAAAAATGATTAAGGATATGGAACGGCTGCCATATGAGGAGAAATTAATAAGACTGGGACTTTTCAGGTTGGAAAAGAGGCAACTAAGGGAGGATATGATAGAGGTCTATAAATCATGACTGGTATGGAGAAAGTAAATAAGGAAGTGTTATTTACTACTTCTCATAACACAAGAACTATGGGTCACCAAATGAAATTAATAGACAGCAAGTTTAAAACAAACAAAAGGAAGTATTTTTTTCCACACAATGTCAACCTGTGGAATTCCTTGCCAGAGGATGGTGTAAAAGGCCAAGACTATAACAGGGTTAAAAAATTAACTAGATATGTTCATAGAGGATATGTCTATCAATGGCTATTAGCCAGGATGGGCAGGGATGGTGTCCCTAGCTTCTGTTTGCCAGAAGCTGGGAATGGGCAACGGGATGGATCACTTGATGATTACATGTTCTGTTCATTCCCTCTGGGGCACCTGACACTGGCTACTGTCAGAAGACAGGATACTGGGGTCGATGGTCCTTTGGTCTGATGCAGTATGGCCTTTCTTATGTTCATAAGCATGATGGTAAAAATGCCCTGCATACCTTTTCTTTGCTGGTATCTGATGGAAGAATCTGTGTGTAAGACTTCTGTTAATATTGGCAGTAGTTGTGTGTGCACTTTTCCTAGGGTAGAGGTTTACCCAATGTTTTTAAAAATTGCAAAATAAATTAAACATACTGAAATTTAACAGCCCTATGTAGCTGAAGAGTGAGTGTGTGTGTGTGTGTGTGTGTATATGTTGGGTTTTTAACACCGTTCCCAAAAGCACTATCAGCAATTGTACAGCATGCTTATTTCTTGGTTGCAAACAAAACAGAAACTATCTCTCTAGTCCAGTCTGAAGTAGAATGTGAATAACTCAGCAGTAAGCATCTCCTCCAGCGGTTGAATCAGCAGTTGGTCACATCAAAGCCTTCAACCTTAATCATGACAATTGATTTGTGAATTGAGTTGGGGGGAACCAGTTCTGCAGTTCATTCAAACTTATGGGCTCAGTAAATAAAATGCTAGTTTAGCTAAGAATAAGCACTGTACCGCAGGCGCATTTATGAACAGGGTATGACTCTATTATATATATTATTGCCCTGTTACATGAGCAAAACCATTTTGGTCCAAGGTATGATAAGCAGCTATGTTAAGTCAATAATTGTACTTAGGAGGAAATGTAGTTTACACTCATCATTGGTGTGCAAATTGGAGTCTTGGTTTACTGCAGATTAGTTTCCCCCATGGAAGTTTCTCTCTTTGATACATTGTAGCACAGGTAATGGCAGTTACATTCTTGCCAATGAAGCAAGAGTAGCTAGATTTTGAGTCTCTCTCAAGCAGCACCAGTAGCCAGAGAAACGTAAAGTTCAGGTTTTCAGTCAATTTCTACTCTAAAGAATGAGGGGACTGCACTTAAAAAACACATTAATTTGATAACATCACTTTTAATGTTACAGTCAATTGTTAATTGTCCATAAAATAAATCCTATTCAGTTAATCTCATGTATTATGTCATTAGTGATGTCAGTAAAGGTAATACTGGGTTTTAAATACCCTTTCATTTAAAAAAAATAGTTTCTCTTGTTTTTATTCTGTTTGTTGTCCAAAAAAGAGTGAAATGAGCAAAACAGCCATTAATTTTTATTCCTCATTGATTTTTAATCAGTCTGCTTAATGGATCTATCTTGTTAACACGTTGTTTGGTCACAGATGCTTGAAAGATCAGTTTTGTTCTTCTAGAAACATACTGTTTGAAAATTTAGCAAAGCATTCATTGCTTGTTTCTACAAAACTCTGAATTTGGGGATTGACACTGTCATAACTGTAAAGGGAATGGTAATAACTCTCCTGTGTACAATACTATAAAATCCCTCCTGGCCAGAGATACCAAAATCCTTTACCTGTAAAGGGTAAAGAAGCTCAGGTAACCTGGCTGACACCTGACCTAAAGGACCAATAAGGGGACAAGATACTTTCAAATCTTGAGGGGGGGGAAGGCATTTGTTTGTGCTCTTTGGGGGGGAGGGATAGCTCAGTGGTTTGAGCACTAGCCTGCTAAACCCAGGGTTGTGAGTTCAATCCTTGAGGGGGCCACTTAGGGATGTGGGGCAAAATCAGTACTTGGTCCTGCTAGTGAAGGCAGGGGGCTGGACTCGATGACCTTTCAAGGTCCCTTCCAGTTCTAGGAGATGGGGTATCTCCATTATTTCTTTCTTTCTTTCTTTCTTTCTTTGTTTTGGGGGTTGTTCGCTCTTGGGACTAAGAGGGACCGGACATCAATCCATGCTCTCCAAATCTTTCTGAACAAGTCTTTCATATTTCAAACTTGTAAGTAACAGCCAGGCAAGGCGTGTTAGTTTATCTTTGTTTTCTCAAATTGTAAATGTTCCTTTTGCTAGAGGGTTTGTCTCTATTTGCTGTAACTTTGAACCTAAGGCTAGAGGGGATTCCTCTGGGCTCTTTGAATCCGATTACCCTGTAAAGTTATTTTCCATCCTGATTTTACAGAGATGATTTTTACCTTTCTTTAATTAAAAGCCTTCTTTTTAAGAACCTGATTGATTTTTCCTTGTTGGATCTGGACACACAAGGGGGTTGGATCTGGACTCACCAGGAATTGGTGGGGGAAAGGAGGGGGAGTGGTTAATTTCTCCTTGTTTTAAGATCCAAGGGTTTGGATCAGTGTTCACCAGGAAATTGGTGAAAAAGTCTCTCAAGGCTACCCAGGGAAGGGTTATAATACTTGGGAGGGAAATATTCTGGGGGGGGGGGGAGGTAGACAGAGTTTCCCCAAATGACTCATAAATAATTTGGGTGGTGGCAGGAAAACCAAATCTAAGCTGGTAGTTAAGTTTAGAGGTTCTCATGCAGGTCCCCACATCTGTACCCTAGAGTTCAGAGTGGGGAAGGAACCTTGACAGACACCATAGTTTCCCTTTAAACCATTACAGGTAATTTTGTGCATGACTGATTTGAATTGGATTCTTACTAAATGGAAGCAAGATATTACTACATTACAGCATGTATTATGTGGGAGTGTGAGAATAACAGCAGCTAGAAATCCTTTCACCTGGGGTCTTTGGTCTGATATAACTTGAGTTCTCCCATATGCGGAGCATGACCTTTATACCCCAGCTTGGAAAACCTCTCCATGGCTGTTTTTGGAACAGACTTGCCGAATACCCATTCTGTGCACTGTTGGGCCAGCCTATTTCTGACCTGTGTTCCGGCTGTGGGTTTGAAGTATACCAGAAGCTGCCCAGTATGCCTCCCTCAAGGCTTGATCCAAAGTCTGTTGACTTCAGAGGGCTTTAGATCAGGCTTTTTAATTCCCAAGCAGTGCATTAAAATATGAAATAGTACTGCACATTTCTCAGTTAGTCCTCATTAGATGGAATCCTGCACCATGTACTGAAATATACTGGTGAATCTCACTGAGTCAAACATCTCAATTTCTATTTCCCCCCCACCTCCCGGAAGGCATATGTCAGAAAACGGAGGGTGGAGGGTGGAACCCATCTGATAGTCTAACTGGATTTTGTGAAAGAGGAAAATATCAAATTGGCAACAAGTAAACATCATATTGCAGAGCTCGTCCCTAATAGAGTGTGTTTGCAACATTGTCTCATACAAATATATACATATATACACATTTCAAGGTTGATGAAAAATGCCAAATTAAACATAAATGTAGACATAAATTAGCATTTTAAAGAAGAAATACCAGTCTGCCAGTTGCTAATAGCACAGTCAGGCAAGAATGTTTGTTTTTCTTTCCTCTGAGAGCAATAGAATTCTCTATGCTCTAGAAATTATTTTGGGGAAGTTCTGTCACCTGTGCAATAAAGGAGGTCAGATTAGATGATTGCAATGGTCCTTTCTGGCCTTAAAATCTGTTTATCTTTTTTCCCCAGGCTCCGCAACACTAGTGGAGCCTCTCCATAGCTATCAATCCATACTCAGGAGTGCAGTAGTCACCACAGTATCTGTGGGAGCAAATGGCCAATAGATAAGTATAGTATGGAGTTGGTGGCAGTCTGCAGCCTTGAAATTCTGTGCCATATGGACTTATTCTATTACCTGTTGTGATAGAGCTGCGGAGAGGAAGCAGGATTTGCCCTGAAGACAGTATTTTTACTGATGAAGAGAGTCATAAGATCCTGTGGGGGTTCAGGCTAGGTTTCCTAAAATGATTCATCCACCAAATTCAGCAACAGCAAAGAGATTGGCACTGAGTATGGAGAAGAGGAGCGACTGGAAGTCAGGGAGAGATTGGAACTCAGATAGCAAGCCCAGAGCGGGAGACTAGAATTGGCTGGACAAGGAGACTGGGACTGGTATGGGAAACCTGAGGAGTGGAGACTGGGGCTGGGTAGGCAAAGAGAATGGGATTGGGATAAAGAGCTAGAGGTAAGGAAGCGATGGGACTGGGACCTGGACAGGTTGGAGGGTGTGAAGTAGAAGAGCTCAAGCTTAGGGGACACGAGCAGAAGAGTCTTTGCACACTTCCCTCCAGAGCCTGGACTAGAGCCCAAGATTCCTGAGTCACACCATTCCTCTGCTGTCAGCAAATATCTGTGAAACCCACTGGCAAAGTGTCCCATCCTCCTCTAGTGCTAGACTCACATTCAGGATGTCAACCTAATGTTACTATCATTTACTTCATTAGGTCAAATGATAAGAGGTGTGTGGGGAGAATCTAAGGATTCCAACTCTACTGATGGGCCCACATGGGTGTCAGGATGGTGCCACATGGTGAAATTACTGGGGCTTTTTTCCAGTTTGTTTTTTAAACACCTTGGAAATTACACATACATGTGCGCACACACACACACACACACACACACACGTGCACAGTGTTAAAAGAACAGTAGTGAGTTTAAGTCAAGCATTCAAAAGTTAGTAAATGCCAGAATCCAGGTTGTCTTTGAATCCTTAATTCAGCCCCCTTGTGCATATGCATTATGATATACTTTTCCACACACATCCCCATCATGTAATTAAAAAAGTCTTATTGCACCACTGGAAGCCTATAACAAAATAGCTACTATGTCCTTTGGGGATCTCAAAGAACTTACAAGCATTACCGACTTCACAAGGTGTTGTGAGGCTGGGTTAACCTTTATTTATGAAAAGTGCTTTGTAAGACTTAGGTGGGGGTATTATTTAAGCACCAGAGAGGCTGTTCCAATGTCATACAGCAAGTTGGTGGGAGTGTAGGTCTCCTGATGGCCTACTCCTGCTCTAAGCATGGGACCACAATCTCCACCCATAAGATTCTCTCAACACATGAACACCTTTGGCAATACCACATATTCCCTGTTATGCCTTGAGAGTCAAAATCTTTTTATTTTCTGGTTTGATATTCTTTGCACGTTGCATGCTGGAAGCCTTTTTGATACAGATTTGCCTATTTAGAATGCCAATTAAAAAAAAAACCTTGCTTTTTTTTTCTTTTTAAAGATTTGTATTCCTTGCATACTACTTAAAGAAAAAAAAACTAGACATTAAATAAATGCATGAAAGATTCTTCAAGTTTGTAATCCACTTAATATTTAATAAATGCAATATATCATTTTTTATAAATATGTATAACTAAGATATAGATAGATTCAGAATGCATACGGGATTACAACAGGATAACACATTCATCTCTGCTGGCAAGAGAAAGGCCACTCGTGTTTTATGAACATATTAATTCTCATTGGTGGAGATAAATGCCTTACCCTGCTGCAACCAATTATAAATGTGGTTTATGCAAAGTTGCTCTTCCTAATTTCCCCAATGTGTAAGTTTCACGTGGAAACTGCTGAAGGGAAGATACCAAAAACATCAATTATGTATTAAATTTGAGAAGGAGAATAGTGCTGGTGAAAGGTGCTGGATTGATAACCCTTCTGTACAAAGGAAGAATGGTGCAAATGTGCCCCCAGGATGTTTTCCCAGCTGATGTGCCTCTCTTCCCTGAAGAGGGGGAGCCCTCTTTAGGGGTAAAAAGCGAAGTTTCCACTCAGCCCTTGGTCTTTTTGATGAGGCTCCTAACTAGTTCCACTGGAACTTGGGCCTCTGTTTGGGCTGTGTGAAGTGGTGCTGTTAGTTCTAGGCCAGCCTGGTAGTGTACAAAGACCACGTGATGGTGAAGAGTCACTGCTTTTGCTCTTCATCCACCTAGGTAATGTTTGGTCTGGTGACTGAAAGTGAGAAGCTGGTATATGTTTTGACTTAAAAGTCCCGACGTTACTTGGGACCGGCTCATTGGCAAGATTGCCTCTCTCCTCGTTCCATAGTGCTGCAGTTGCAGTCACAGTCACTTGAACTGGAACTTCCTCTCTGTAAAGAGAAGTAGCTGCCAGCAATGTGCTTGTCTGTGAAGTACCTTCAGCTATGGAATTTAATCCCCGTTCCTAGATCCAAAAAGAGCCTTACTCCATTGACCTTCAAGACTCCCTGCCTGGCTCACCTCTTTACTTGGACTGTGTGGTGAAGAGCAGGGCAAGATAAAGAGGTGGAATACTCTTTGGCTTTGATTCAGGTGAGGTTGGGGTTTTTTTTAATCAAAAGGAAGGTAGAGGGATGGGTGTGACTGTAAGTAACACTCTGATTTGATTGTACTTTGTCAGAGGTGCATGGAGCCCAATACTGTCACCTTGGTCACAAATCTAAATGGTTTAAATACATTTCAGATGGGGGAGGGAATGAAGGGTGGACACATAAATGTCATTGGGGTGTGTTTGAGTGCACTGTCACATTTAAGGAAATGAGATTACATCTTCTAATTGGCTTAATACAGCTGTAAATTGCATACACACATAGTTTAAATAACTCAAACATGCTTCAAGGTTACTTTCTTTGATTCTACTCTGTGAGTGTAATCTATTTGGGGCAGGGACTGTCTCTTACTATTTGTCCCTACAGCATCTGGCATAATGGAATGCTAGGCACTACTGCAATACTAAATCTTCAGCACTACAAATAGATTTTTTTTTTTACACTATTATGTTGCATTTGTATTGGTGGTTTCAAACACTTACAGAAAAAATTGGTCTGTTCTTGTTAATCCTGCTCTCTTCTAGTCTGTTCTTATCTTTTTTTTAGCACCCTTTTCTACAAGCTACAGGGGAAAAGAATGATTGCAATGCAGTTGTTTTGTTACTTACCGGACCACGTGCTTCTCCAAAAAGACAATAGTTATTCATAAAAAAATAATTAGACTAAACAAAAGAATGTCAATTATGTTTCTTCTCTTGGAAGTTTGAAGAGAGAGGGGGTTGTTGTTTTTTTTAGTCTGGCCAGGTGCCATTTAATGAATTTGGAGGGGGAAAAAATACTGTGGCAAATCAATTATGTTCCCTTCCTTTTCATCTGCACTCATGGAAAGCTTTAAACCACCCAAGCTGTACCTGATTGCATTGCAGGTGAACAACTGTTGCTCTGCTATTCATCGTTCATGTTTCCAACTTGGTTAGATTATTGAAATCATCTTTTGCAGTACTGGGCCCAAGTAGCACTCAGGATGCTAACAGGTATCTATCTTCCTCACTATCAGTTGTGATTCCTTCCTCTTATGTATCCTTCCACACTGCTTACACAATATCATATCTGATGTCCGTCTCGTCAAAGGAGTTTGGTGCTGTTAGTAGATGGACAAAGGGTTGATCTTACCCCTTTCACGGTGAGGATAAACTACAGCGTAAAGTCCTGTCAGTGAACCTGTGTGGTATGAGTGTCCAAAATAACACAGGTGCCCATTGGAGCTCTAGGCCTTGGGGATGGTGGGGCAAAGAAATACAACTCCCCCTTGCTTCCTTTTTAAGTTCAGATGATGCAGGTAGTGAGGCGGCATCGAATAAGGCAGGGTAATAAATAGAAGAGAGCCCCAACAACAACTTTTATATCTGGGGAGGTGAGCCGCTCACCAGTAGAGCTGATTGGAATTATTTTGGTTGAAATTTTCTGTTTTGAGGACATATTGCCAGGAAGGGTTTGAGAGAGATCTGGGATGCAAATTGGGAGTGTTTTGGGATAGAAAAACACTGTTCTGGGTCAGCCAGAGCAGGGACTTGAACTTGGGTCACCCACATCCCAGAGGTCAGCTCCCCGAATCACTTAATCTGTTTCTTTCCTATATTCCATGTTTGTGAAAATGTGTCAGAGGTTTTCTTTTTGTTCCAGTGCAGAATGAAAACAAACCTTGAAGTTGCCATGAAATGGAATTGTTGTTCTCTGAATGGTTCTGCTCACCAGCTCGTGAGCTTTCTGCATGCCCTCTTGAACACACTGGGACTATTCTGATTCTCTCGTAGTGCACCTATATCGCTCTCACTCCCTCAGTTCTAGAATCTCTGTTGAACTAGTTAGCACTGAGCCCCTTAAAATCGTAGTTTACAGGACACAAGAGAATTTGGTAAAGTGGCCAGAGAAATATCCATTTTATAAAATGTGCCTGCATGCACACAGAGATACATACATATATTTCACACTTGTCTTGATTTTGAATCCTATTCAAATACTTTCATTCACATTACTCGTATCCCAAATCTCTGCAACTCCTTCCATGCCAATAAGCTGGGTACTTCATGAAAGCCAAGCCCTTCTAAATAACGAGGGGATTTTGTACACCACGTAGTGCGGTTTAGTGGTTAAAAGAGGCACTGGAAATCAGGACTATGGCATTTTGTTCCTGACTTTGTGGCTTGATCTGAGTCACACAATTCCTTTTTATAGTGACGGCTTACCCATCTCTAATATTAATTTGATAATACTGAATTACCCAGATTTGTTGTCAGTCTTATTTGATGCAAGTAATATGCTCTCGGAGCTGTGATGAAAGACAATTCTGGTTTTTTTAACAGGTGCGTAACTAATAGTTTCAAAGAGAAGTAGCTAGTTTTAATATCTACAGACTGGTGCAGTGCACATATAAATAGAAATCAAGGTTTTAAAAGTCAGATAAACAGGATTTAGTTTGCAGCTAGAGATTTTGAGCACACCGGTTTTGTGTGATAATATTTTAGATTTATTTCCACAACTTATTGCACATTCATTTTTTGGAGTTTTCATTGCAGAAAATTGCCAGGAGGAATGGATTTTGTCTTCCTCAGCTGGCAGAACAATTTTCCACCTGTCGCCCAAATATTTGATGAGCAGGATTATGGTACAGCCACTGAGAGTTTATACTTTATATCCATAGGAAGCAAGAGGGTCTGATGAAACTAATATCCTGATATCAGAGGTTGACTTGCAGAGATGTATATGCAGCACTTATGACTTTCAATATGCACTAACAATTTGAGACACCTTGGCTGCAAAGACATGACGTGCACACATGATTTTTGCTTGGGCAGAATGGTAAAGTGTGTTTCTTCTTTCCCCCCCTCCCTACCTCCCCCAGCAACCTTATATTGCCCAACAGTTTCTTTCTTCAGAGGAATACTTGCCCTCTTAAATTAACTACTGCAGCACTCGGATTTCCACTAGAGGTCTTCCACGTGCTAGCTAGACCCTGAATCTAGTTGAATTGACATATTTCCTAACTGCAGCCAGAGGAGCTATGGAAGCAGGAAGCTTCTAGGTTTAGCTGCATTTATAGAATGTCCTTTAATTGAAAACACATTGTGACTGCTCCCAAGATTTCTTATCACTGGGGGTACAGAGAGTCTCAATAAGATAATTTTCTTTCATAAGCGTAGTTACTTGCAACTAGGCCAGCTGAATTATATGGCACCTGAACATTCATTTCAGTGGATTCCTTTTGATAAGACATATTCCTAGTAAAAGACCTGATGCTTTGAATGATTTTGGGGAGCTGCTTTTGCAGTATGAGGGGAATGAACCTTGTAAATAGCATGGAAACAATTTGGGTGCAATATAATTACACCAGCCTAAAATCTTCACCACCATCTTAGTCAGGCTTTTCCAGTAAGTGAAAGTGATCACTAAAGATGATTCTGGGGTTTGAAGTTGTTTGATGTGGAGTATTTAATATGAATAATATTTTATTTGTGCTTCAGAACATCTAATGCCAGAGCTGGAATATATAAAAACAGAGAGAAGCACAGTGGATTTTTCTTTTCTTTTTTCCTGGTTGGAAAGGAGACAAGCTACTGCAAAAAGTTAACTTATTCAAAAGCATGTTTCTCCATTTAACAATTCTCTGCCCTGGAGTCAGTATAATTCACATAAACAGTCCAGAAATATTGTTATTTCATGTGTATTCCAAGTATAACTGGCATAATTATCTTTTGTATTTGGCTCATTAAACGTTATTTTTTAGTGAATCACTGCTGGACAATTGTCACATTGCAGTGAAAAGAAGTCTCTGTAGGTGCATTGAAACATTACAGAATTGTAGGTGTATAATTTTCTTGTATCCTTAGTTCTTTTTCTGGAGAGAGGAAACTGCAGTACTTTGAAATCAACAATTGCCAGTTAATCCAAAGATTTCCCTTCCCATCTTAAGTATAACCCACACCCGTTGAGTGTGACAGCTTATTCCCTTTTAATGGTAACTGGTCAACATATACATTGATAAGCACATCCTTGGCTTTTAGATCCAGAGGTCTTCAGTTCAGTCACCACTGCTGACAACTGACCTGTGGGCATGGCATTACATAAGCACAGTACCACTATAGATACCACTGTTATTTCAGAAAGTTGCTCCTCAAGTGTATAGACAACAGAGATAAAAAAAAAAACCTAGCAAGTTGGCTCATGGGCGAATCTCTAAGCTGATGTGCTTAGTATTCTTTAAATATGTAAACATCCTGTGTATAAGGCAGTATTACTATTATATGTGTTACTGTTGATGCTGCGGAGAACTTATTTCACCAGCACTAAGTATAGTACAACAGTACCCTGATTGCAAGTGACATTTAAAAGTGTTTCATTCCTTAAATTAATAATAATAACATGCAGTGCACTGCAGCCCTGTATTTTAATGAATTACTTTATCACTATTAGTAGTATGATAGTGCCTAGAGAAGCCAATCAGGGCCCCATTGTACTAATTGCTTTGATATAAACATAGTAAGAGATGGTCTCTGCCCCAAATACCTTACAGTCTAAATAGGCAAGGCAGACAAAAGATAGGGAACGGAGGACTATTACCCCTATTTTACAGAGGAGGAACCAAGGCCCAGAGAGATGAAGTATCTTGCCCCAGGTCTTATAGGAAGACTGTTATAGGAGAGCTGAATTCAAATTCTAGGCTCTGAGTGCCAGTCTTGTGGTTCCTCTCCCCTGTTCTAAGATGTGTTTGTAGGTGCTGTGAATCCAAGCTGAGTGTTCTGTTGGAGGAAAGGAGAAAGATGTTAACCCTCAAATGCATGACAGATTGTTAACCCCTTTTATCCTTACAAATTAGAAGAGAAATTAAAGGAGAGTAGATTCTAACCACATTCGTGCATTTAGATGTTGTAATGTCATTTATGTTGACTCCACTGACGTTGTGCCGCTATCTATACATTATATGATCATATCCGCAGACTTATGTTAGCACTGATATATTTTTCTTTTTAATGCCTTGACATTATCCCATTGTCTCCACAGCCATGCACGGATATTTATTTTCTTTTGTCTTGATATTAGAAAGTTATCTCTGTTCAACAGCAGTGACATCTTTCTGGTTTTCCATTTTGACATTGTATTACCATATTACACTTGTAGAGGTATTGTCTTGGCCACCTAATTATAATTCCAACCCCCACTGAAATTAGAAATATACTAACATGTTGGGGGAAGAAAAATTGAGTAAATTAATGTAAATACTTCAGAACCAATTACACATTCCTTCCCCATCAAAATGGTTTAGCCATCTCACAACCTTTTGTGAAACACCTCAGTTCGAGTGGCTACCTCTGAGGGACAAAAAACCAAGACCTACAGGATGATCCTGAGTCTAAAAAACAGAATATCTGGCAGTGTGTACTGAGCACCTTACAGATTTCTGAAGACAGCTATGTCAAAAAAAGGGACGATAGCGGGGACACCTTGACAGGTGGGAACCCTGACTTCAGTCAGTTATGCACTTTTCTCTGTGCTTTTCATACCCATTTTGAGTTTCCATGTAATGTTCTCCCAGAATCTTATGATGTGCCATGTTACCAACAGCCAGTATCTTAAATTCACATCAGTGTTGTTACAGGCAAACTCAACTGCATTTAAAATCAATGAGCATGCCTGCACAAAATTTCACTGTCGACAAATGGTGCCAGAGACTCCATGACATTTGCTAACAAGAAGGGAAAAAAAACAGGTTAAGTTTTTATCATGATAAATTTAGTTTAAAATCTTCGTTTTTTTGTTTATTCCATGTATCATCATAGGGCGCAACTCACTGTTGCCACCTTATGTCGTCATTTACATCAGTGCAAAGTGGGTGTGAAATGCTGTCGAATGATGGTAGGGTTTTTATTCATGTTATACACTGGTGTACATGACTACACCATGGAGCAGGGCATCAGTGAATCGGATCTATACCATTCTGAGATACGCAGCAAGGTTAATTGTAGAATTTATGCACTGTTCAGTTCTTTGTTCTTATCACATTCTAGGAATCTGCTCTTGGGTTTATGGAGCTGGGGAGGAAGGTGAGGAAGGAGGACTGGCAGCTTGTGCATCAGTTTTGAGTTTGAGTGCAATTCTATCTTAGACAGCACATACATGAAGTTTTATCTGAAGAAGCCATGTTCTGTATGCAACAGATACAATGCCAGCATGGTCATAATATATATAGTAGAAATTTCGACATTGCCACAGATGCTGGTGGGTGCAGAAATGTGCCAGGGAAGCAAGAGCTCAGTTCTTAGAGTGGGAGACTGAGCTGGGAGACACTTACTCCATGAATTGCTTTTAACAATGTACAAAGCATTAAAAAGTGTTTATTTGTAAGATTAAATCTGCATCACAAACCTTATGGAACCGGAAAAGCAGCAAGCATTGAGGAAACAGCTGCAGAGTTGGAGGCTTGACCCAACTAGTGCCATTTCACATTTTTGTAACCTGTTGTTACATGGAGGAGAGAGAAAAATTGTTCTCCTCAACCTCTGAGGATAGGACAAGAAGCAATGGGCTTAAATTGCAGCCAGGGCAGTTAGGTTGGACATGAGGAAAAACTTCCCAACTGTCAGAGTGGTTAAGCACTGGAATAAATTGCCTAGGGAGGTGGTGGAATCTCCATCATTGGGGATTTTAAAGAGCAGGTTGGACAAACACCTGTCAGGGATGGTCTAGATAATACTTGGTCCAGCCTTGAGTGCAGGGGACTGGACTAGATGACCTCTCGAGGTCCCTTCCAGTTCTATGATTCACCATAGATAGGTACAGCGCCTGGTGAGCCATTTAGATAGACCGATTGTCCATTCCAATGAAGCAGTTGTGTGTCATTTAACAAGGTAAATAGAAAGTGTGTTCTCCTCCAGCATACAGGGTTTAAAAAATATGCCATGAAACACATCAGCATGCATGTTCTATTGCGGACCACTCTTGCTCTTTTCTGTGTTGTCAATCTTTACTAAATACCATGTCCCTGTAGGCTTTAGTAAATCCATGTATTAGAGGAAATAACAAAGGTATTAAAGGATTTTATATGGGCATCAAAACCTCATACTCCCATCAATGTCTTGAGTGACTTCCAAGAAAACCACATCATTGCATAGAGGGCAGGGTCACCTGATTAAGAGCATGTAGACAAATCCCACTCAAGTTGCTTTTCTGACTGAATAATGATTCTGGTTTCATTACTAATACCATTCCTTGCATGAGTAATTTACATATCCTATAACATATGAATCTTTCCAATCCTGTTTTTTTTCCTACACCCTTTCTGTGCTGCTATCTTCCATCATCCTGCCATAGAAATGAATTGAAAGTCAGAAGGCAGCTGGTGCCTTTAGTTTTGCAGTAAGTGATGGAGCGTAGGTGGTTGGAAAAGGGACTGTAAGGAACAAATAGTATCAAAAGAAACTAACAGTACAGCCAGGTGTTGCCTAGAGGGGTTTGAATAACAGTTAAGAGAAGAAAACCTAGAGTCTGGAACTAAATATCAATACATGTGATAGGCCATAATAAGGGATGTGATAATGGAGAGAAGATAGACCAGTTTATTGGAAAAGTATATTGGACAAATGAAGTGGCTACGCAATGGGGTTTTCTGGCATCTGAAAGGATCATGAGAGAGAGACAGAAAAACATAGTGCCTTGGAAGCAAAGAGGAGGGAAAAGATTGGTTTAGGAACAGAGAACTGAAGTGAGAAGAGCATAGATAAAACGAAAGAACATGAAAGTCTTGGAAGGTAATGGGGAGCAGAAGAGGATAATAAAGAGGGTAATATAAAGGAGAACACCTAGGGATAGAACATGTACAACATAGATATATCAGAGGGGTAGCCGTGTTAGTCTGGATCTGTAAAAAGCAACAAAGAGTCCTGTGGCACCTTATAGACTAACAGATGTATTGGAGCATAAGCATGCGTCTGCCGAAGTGGGTATTCACCCACGAAAGTTTATGCTCCAATACATCTGTTAGTCTATAAGGTGCCACAGGACTCTTTGTTGCTTTTAACATAGCTATAGATACATATAAAAATATTCAGAATTGCTCGAGATAGAACACTGTGCTCAATACATTCAACATTGAGTCTGAAAGTAATGTTCTGGTCCTTAACTTTAAAGCTATTCATTGACTAAACCCAGATTATTCCGCTATCTGTGATTGACATTCTATAGTTGACTACTCTGGATTTGTCAACAACAAGGGCAATATTTATAGTGCAGAACTTTCTCCATGGCTTTGGAATTCCCTCTGTGTAGAGATTAGAATAGCCAGATACTCCATTTGCTTTCAGGACAAGATGCAGGACTTGTCCCTTCCTCACAGCTTTTTCACAGGAAAGAAAGACGGGAGGATACATTTTATATAATCTGAGGGCAGAGTGGGGAGAAAATCTAGAAGATTTACAATGATTACACTTTGTGGTGGACCCACATAACTCTTTATGTTGCTTAGATACCTCACTCTGAATGCAGAGAAAGCTTTGTTTGCTGCTTATGGCATCAACAGTATCTACCTGTCTGTTTTTCTCTTTGGGAAACACATGCAGCGCGCTGAAAAAAATGTTTCTATGACTTTGTTTGTTTATTATAGCGAACAAAAGGCATTTCATTGGTATCTCATATGCTGTTTACTAAGCATATTCACTGCAATAACACAGTACTTGGTTATGTAGGATTATATTAAATGGAAAAAAATACCATATCATAGTCCGTAAACCTGACAAATGCAGGATATAGTTTTCTGATAGGTATCTAGCATTGACTATAATGAGGTTAACATGCATATTTGTTTAATTCTGAGAATTTTCTCTTGGTTGGGGGTTCTGTGTCCTATCTTCCCCTACCCCCCAAAAATTCCCTAACATTTCATTTTAAAACAACACCACTTCCTTAATTTGCAAAAACATTTACAACGGTCAGACTTTGCTTCCTGTTTAAAATGGCTCATTCCAAGCTTTCAGTGTAACCTCTGAATTATGTCTTCCTAAGATTTTAAATTTTAACAGATTTACCTCTGCTGATGCTGCTATCAAGGTTTTAAAACATGACCTGACAACTAACAGCAGCATATTTGTTCTATAAAGAATTTAGTGTTTGTTCCTAACTTTTTTTTGTTTCTATTATTGTCATAAAAAGATTTAAAGTCCCCATTGTATTAGTGTGCAGAACATAAAACACAAAGCGCTTCCTGAAAGGTAATTTTCCAAGAATGAAAAATACAAGAATCGTGTTTGATTGTTTGGTCTTCTGTCATTCACAGTTGCATTAAAACAACCATTTTTCTATAACTATGAATGGCCTTAATCTTGAAAACTGACAGTTATAAATGAAAAGCAATAATAATTTGAAAGCAAAACCCTTCAGAAGTTCCACCAGGCTTCAGATGAATTTGAAAACAAGTCGATGCACAAAAAAGATGTTGCAGGGGGGAAAAAGAGGCGGAAATTAAATAAATGAATAACATTTAGAAGAGGCTTTGATTTGACCAAAAGCTGCTCTGGTGACCACAGCCAGAACATTGTTTTATTTATCTTGAGGTGTGTGTGTGTGTGTGTGTGTGTTTATATTTCACATGGCATAAGGAATAATCTTGTAAACTGATTTATTTCTTAGGTCCTTATCCTGCAAGGTGGCTGAGAGTAGCAGAATCTGTGTCTTACAAGAGTATAAGGTTGTGTCTTCCTATATGCCCGTTCATTGCTAATACAATGGGTCACTGATTTTGATTGGGGTCTCTGAGGGCTACTATTATATATAGATATAGCTAGATAAAAAGATACATGTCCGTGTGTGTATACATACAAAGTCACACATCCACTGTATTTACTTTACTCTAAATTTATTCAGATCATGCCTATCTAGCAGCAGGGACCTTACAGTGTATCTGCAGCAACTATACTTCTGAAAACAATGAACTGCACTCAATTCAGACTATCAGAAAGGGAGGTGAGAATTGTGTGATAGATTTGGCAGGTTCAATACATTTTTCCTGTTTCAACTAAGTCCTTTTAAATTGTTTTTAAGGAGAGTTGAAATGTCTCATAATACTCTGTCTAGTCTTGTTTTGCTATTGATTACAGTAGCTGAACTCTTTAGGACTTCAATGTGAAGTAACATTTTAGGCCAAATCCTGTTTGCCTTAATCACGCTGCTTCCATAATTTCACCTTCCACTGAAGCATGTATGACTCTGTGGCATGGCATCTGCTAAGCACAGCCTCAAAATGAGTAGCGGGCTGAGAGATTCAATTTGAAATCAAAAGACCAGATCTTTCTGAGGTCTCTAGGAAATGGCCCATCAACTTGAACAAGTGGTATTTCGTGCCGTATTTCCGTAGGCTACCAGAAACAGTGGGCTATTTTCTGATTTCATTGACACTGCTATGACTCTAGAGATCAGCTACTGTAAACAATGCATTGAATGAACTTCATCCAGATTGACAACAGTCTAGAAGGCGACAGATTCTGACCCAGTACCAGTTTTTACAGGAAAAGAAGAGGTTGTAAACCCATGCATGCCTAGGTGCATGTAATGGCAGGTCACTTGAAGAAGCAGTGCGTATGATATTCTAACATACTTGAACTTCCATAGGGAATAGAGGGATGTATTGGACAATCCCAATGGCCCTTTGCAGATGACTGAGGCTGTAAGGAATGAACATTTGACTGTGGAGAACTCTTCATTTTTATAAATTGGCAGAAGGTAGTTGCTAGTGTCATAAAACAGTGTGTTCAGTGATTTAAACTTATACCCATTGTTTTCTTTGGACACATTAATTTACTGTATAGATCAGGGGCGGGCAAACTTTTTGGCCTGAGGGCCACATCAGGTTTTGGAAATTGTATGGAGAGCTGGTTAGGGGAGCCTGTGCCTCCCCAAACAGCCAGGCATGGCCCGGCCCTGCCCCCTATCCGCCCCCCTCTGATTCTCATCCCCTGACAGCGCCCCCCCCAGACTCCTGCCCCATCCAACACCCCCCCCCGTTTCCTGACGGCCCCCCTGGAACACCTGCCTCATCCACCCCCTCGCTCCCTGTCCCCTGACGGTCCCCCTGGGATCCCTGCCCCTGACTGCCACCCATCCAACCCCATCTCTCATTCCTGACGGTCCCCCTGGGACCCCTGCCCCATCCAATCACCCCTTCTCCCCGTCCCCTGATCACCCCCAGAACCCCTGCCTTAACTGCCCCCCACTGCCCCATCCAATCCCCCCTTCCTGACTGTCCCCCAGGACCCTACGCGTATTCAACCCATTCCCCGCCCTCTGACTGCCCCAACCCCTATCCACACCCCCTCCCCCTGACCACCACCTTAAGCTCCCCTGCCCTCTATCCAACCCCTCCCACCACTCCCCACCCCCTTACCGTGCTGCCTGGAGCACTGGTGGCTGGCAGAGCTTCAGCCGCGTCGCTCTGCTTGAGCCAGCCACGCCACCGCGCAGCACAGAGCACCAGGTCAGGCCGGGCTCTGCAGCTGCGCTGCCCCAGGAGCTCACAGCCCCACTGCCCAGAGCATTGCGCCAGCAGTGGCGCAGTGAGCTGAGGCTGCAGGGAAGGGGGAACAGCGGGGGAGGGGCCAGGGGTGACCCTCCCGGGCCAGGAGCTCAGGGGCCCAGCAGGAGGGTCCTGCGGGACGTAGTTTGCCCACCTCTGGTATAGATTCTTGGAAGGAGTGTGAAACCTTATAATATCAGCCCTGCTGCCTACCAAAGCATGGTCTTCTATTTACCCTGAGCTGCGCTGTGCTTCTTAATGTTTTCCAAAGTGCTTTGAGATTCTTTCTTGACAATTGTATAAGTTCATCCTATTATAGCACATAAATCATTTTAAATAAGCGTTTTAGTACGGAGGCAGTCAAGAACTACAGGCTGAGATGCAAAAGGGATATGCTAAGAACTGGAGACGGAAAAAAGCAACAAGGGGAAGGAGTATTTGGGGGTTGGTGGTGATGGAAGAATGAGAAGATATAGTAAGGATGAGAGCCAAGATACCAAGATAAAAAGAATAAGAGAAAGGGGCACTGACTTTGAAAGTGAACAAAGCAGTGTATTTCTCAGTCCTTGACGTTAACTCCCTTTTAGCATCAGGAAGTGTTAAAACTATACAACAGGAGGAGCACACGTCCCAAAATCATTGCTAAATTATGTGCTTGAGGAGACAGGAGCATTTGTTCAGCATGCTGCTGTACCTGTTCCAGTCCCTGGGAGCTGTCACCATGGTATTTCATGTATTCATCAAAGATTTTGCACTGTGCTTGCCAGGAAATGTCATCTTAATTAGGGTTAGAGTGTGAAGTGCAGTGTGTGTGGGGAGGGGTTGAGAGGAAGGGCAATGCTAATATATGGGATATAAAATATTTCTTCTTTAATACAGGTCAGGAGTATTGCAGAACAATTCTTCTGTTTGAGCATAGTAATGGGGACCACAGAGAAAGTCCCGTGTATCATAAATCACATTAAGTATTTCATATATAAAAGTTTGGTTATTGTACCACATTCAAATGGGCGTGCCTGCAGTTCTCATCTAATTAGGTAACAATAGGGAGACAAGCAACATCTCCATAAACAAAAACCAAGGAATGCAATTCCTTAGTGGCTTTCCTTGAGATTAGGTAACTTCAGAGGCACAGATTTGCTTTCCAGCCCAACCGTTCATACTGTTGGGTAATGAGCTCTCTTGCTTACATACACTAAGGATAATGGAAGTCCTTATTCACTGAAGTCAGTGGGACTATATTTGTCAGGTGCAGATTTGCAACATGAGGTCGTACACTATAAAATGCGGTGTAAAAATAATTTCAAGCAGATACAGTGTAAAAATATTCCAAGATCTACAAGTGAGCGATTTGGGGCAGGATACACAGGATTGTTACCGCCTCCTCAATATAATATTTGTTTCATTCTCCTTTTAAGTACATGTAATCTAATGCCAATTCAAGCCAAGATAAGTCTTCTTATTGATTTATATTGGCATTGTATTACAGTCATTGGAAAGTGTCATCTTGACTTTCCATTGACTTGTAATCTAAAGACAATTTAAGTTGAGAGACAGACACAGCTTGGCTTGAATTGGCATTTATTCACGCACTAAATGGTTTCTTTAGGGGTTATCTTCCTGCACCACAAATGAAAACCATTCTACTGAGGATGGCAAGATCAGTGTTCAAAGGATGACTGGTGGATAGTTAGTGTGATGCTGATTTAAAAAAAAAAAAGGATTCCAGAGGCAATCCTGGCAATTACAGGCTGTTAAGCCAAACTTCAATACTAGGCAAATTGGTTAAAACTATATAGTAAAGAATAGGATCATTAGACACATAGATGAACACGATTTGTTGGGGAAGAGTCAACATGGCTTTTGTAAAAGGAAATCATGCCTCACCAGTCTATTAGAATTCATTGAGGGGATCAACAAACATGTGGACAAGGGTGATCCAGTGGATATAGTGTACTTGGACTTTTGAGAAAGTCTTTGACAAGGTCACTCAGCAAAGGCTCTTAAGCAAAGTAAGGAGTCATGGGATGAGAGGGAAGGTCCTCTCATGGACCAGTAACTTGCTTAAAAGATAGGAAACAAAGGATAGGAATAAACGGTTAGTTTCACAGTGGAGAACAGTAAATAGTGGGGTCCCCCAAGGTTCTGTACTGGGACCAGTGCTGCCAACATATTCATAAATGTGGAAAAGGGGGTAAACAGTAAGGTGGCAAATTTTTGGAGATGATACAAAATTAGTCAAGATAGTTAAGTCTAAAGCTGACTGCAAAGAGTTACAAAAGGACATCACAAAACTGGTTGTCTGGGCAGGATGTCGGATGAAATTCAGTATTTATAAAAGCAATTTAATGCACATTGGAAAATATAATTCCAACTATACATACAAAATGATGGGGTGTAAATTAGCCGTTACCAAGAAATATTGAAGTCATTGGATAGGTCTCTGAAAACGTCTGTTCAATGTGCAGCGGCAGACCAAAAAAACCCAAACAAACAATGTTAGGAACCATTAGGAGAGGAATAGATAAGAAGACAGAAAATATCATAATGCCACTATATAAATCCATGGTATGCCCACACCTTGAATACTGCATGCAGTTCTGGTTGCCTCATCTCAGAAAAGATACATTAGAATTGGAAAAAGTACAGAGAAGGCAACAAAAGTGATTAGGGGTATGGAACAGCTTCCATATGAGGAGAGATCAAAAAGACTAGGACTGTTCAGTTTGGAAAAAATATGACTGAGGGGGATATGGTAGAAGTCTATCAAATCATCAATGGTGTGGAGAAAGTGGATGAGAAAGTGCTGTTTACCCCATCATATAACACATGAACCAGAGGTCACCCAATGAAATTAATAGGCAACAGGCTTAAAACAAACCTAAGGAAGTACTTGACCCAACACATAAGGAATCTGTGGAGTTCATTGCCATGGGATGTTGTGGAAACCAAAACTATAACTGAGTTCAAAAAAGAATTAACTAAGTTCATAGAGGATAGGTCCATCAATGGCTGTTAGCCAAAATGGTCAGGAAGCAACCCCATGCTTTGAGTGCCCCAGAAGCTGGGACTGGACAACGGGATGGATCTGTTGATAAATTGCCCTGCACTGTTCACTCCCTCTGAAGCATCTGGCACTGGTCGCTGCCAGAGACATGATACTGAGCTAGATGGACGATTGGTCTGATCCAGTATGGCCATTCTTATGTCCATTAAATTTAGCCACTGGTAAGGTCAGTTGGAGGATAGACTGATAGCAATATTAAAAAGAGATGATGATGTAATTTGACATGATACATTGTATGTATGTTAAAAGTGTAGTGGTTAGTAACACAAAGTCTTCCTGGGCCATAAGGAGAAAAATTGCCCCGGTTCTTGTCTCAGTGGGGAATCAGCAATCATTTTTAGCTGACTTTTCATGGTAGCAAGCAACCAAGCATCTGAGGACCTAGGAGGAAATTATATCCTCCACTGATGTCAGTAGGGCCAGGTTTTCACAGTATCAGTCCTTTGCCCCAAATGGTTAACACAGTAAGTGCTTGGCACATGTTAAGTCTCTGTATGGACAAGCTAGGGTGTGAATCTGTAGTGCACTAAGTCACTGCATGGAGTCCGCTATGTTGCACAAAAAGTTCGGTAGCGTGCTTTGACCTACTGCTGTTTCTCTCAGTGGTAGGTCAGTGTGCACTATGAGACTTTTAATGTACAGCATCAGGGTCCACATAGCAAATTAGCATGTGGCAGACTAGTGTGCTATAGATTTATACCCCAGCTTGCCATGCACAAAGTCTCTGTATAGACAAGTCCTAACTAAGCAAAATTAAGGCTGGGCAACATAACTACTAAAGTACAGTGTGTGTTCTCATTATTTGGCTAACTCTGTTTGTGAATAATTAACAAATTGTTAACTGTTCTTTTCCATCCATTCACCGTCTACTAGGTTATTTGAGGATAAGCAAGGGTATCTGCTTTGTAAGGCATTCAAGACATTAATGAAGGTTTGATGCCCATATCAAATCATCTACCTTTTTGTTATTTCTTCCAATGCTTGGATTCAATAAAGCCTGCAGGGACATGGTATTTATTGAAGATTGACATCATGGAAATTGACAAAAATGGTCAGTAATAAAATGCTAAGAATTATGATCTATTTTATGAAGTGCATTGTGAATGTAACTTAAAACATGCCAAAGATCTTCTCTGGCCCATCCAAAAAGCGTTTTTGTTTTTCTGATCGAGATGTCTTTACACTACATCTAAAGACATCTTGGGGTGTGTGTGTAAGATATCTTTACATATAAAATAATATATTACTTTATATAAATATAAGTAATGTATTATAATATATTAATTATAAAACACTACATATATTCATAATTATAATAGCGTAAATACATTATATCATAATTATGGGTATAATGTTAAATAGCATTTATCGTCCGTGTGTTGTGAACATGCGCACACTCACAGATGAAAAATGTTTATATAAACATACACACACACACACATGAAAAATGATGAGGTATGTATTATTATTAAAAGTAACCACTGTATTCTTGCTATTCCATAATATAATAGATCTGTCCTCTTAAAAAAATTGTCATGCTATTTCATTGTAATTTACCTTTCATCTAATTTCATCTCATTATTCTTATTTAATTCACATACATCGCCGTCAGCTATTCCTTTCTCTTTCACAGTGTGCTCTCTTTATCTGCCTATGGACTCTGTTCTCTGTTATCAATTGGCCATGCTGTACATATTCAGTCCTTTTTAATCTTCCTTCATAAATCAGGCCCTACTGATTTATTTTTGTTGCTATTCTCAGAGTTCCTTCACAAAGCTGCCAAGCCATTGAAGTAAATACACAGGGACCAAATCCCGCTTCCACTGAAATCAACAGGAGTTTTACCATTGACTCGATTGGGACCAGGATTTGCCTCAATTAAAACAGAGTTGTAACAAATAACAGGCTTGTATTGCAGTACTTCTGTCTTGCCCTTCACAGTCTTGAGCATCTGGTTGACTAAGTGTGGGAGTACAGAGGGTAAATGGCCTTGCCCTATAAGGAGTTGAGCGCCCTCAGGTCCTACTGACTGTAACAGGAGCAGAGGACGCTCAATACTTCTCTGGACAAGTTCAACATCTTGCAGGTTCTGGCTCTATGAAAGCTGCTAGGTGAGATCTTTCCCTTCCTTGGTTATCTTTAAAAGGACAATAATAAATGGAATCGATCTCAAAGTGTGTTGAAGTTTCTTCAAACCCTGTTAGAGGTGGCTGTTTGTTTATTCCACTGCCAGGATGCTAAAATAACACTGGTCATATCAATAAACTTCTGTACAGTTAACGTGCTGATCACTGTTAAATCTGCAACAACTGCCTAAAGGAAATTAAATGTAGTATTTGAGAGGAGGGTGTTCTTGTGATTAAGACACTGGACTGAGACTCAGGAAATCAGGGTTTAATTTCCAGTACTTCCACAGACTTCCTGTTTGAGCTTGAGCAACTAATTTCTCTGTGCTTTGGTTCCCATCTGTGAAATTGGGGATAATGATACTTCGTTTGTGTGTCTCGATGGTTTTTAGATGGCAAGTTCTTTGGGCAAGGGGCTCTTTCTTACTATTGGTCTGTACAATGCCTACCATTCCAATCACAATTGAGGCCCATAGGTGCTACCATAATACAACTAGATAATAAGTTTCCAGGTATTATTTAGGCAGCAAAATGACATGGCAGAAATGATAGAAAATCGAGTATTAACTGAACCCAAACCAGAAGTATTCCTATTGAATTATGGGCTAACATGTAAGTCACTGTCACCTCTTATGGGTTCCAATATGCAAAAATTTCCTTTCTTCTCTCCTGTCAGGAAATGACAACAGTGAAGCCCTTCCTGAGTCTCTCCCATCCGCTCCTGGAACATTGCCTCATTTTATGCAGGAACCAGATGATGCTTACATCATTAAAAGCAACCCCATTGCCTTGCGATGCAAAGCCATGCCCGCTATGCAGATTTTCTTCAAGTGTAATGGTGAATGGGTCCACCAAAATGAGCATGTCTCTGAGGAAAGCATGGATGAAAGTACAGGTAAGACTGGGACTTATGTGTTCATGTGAAAATATCTTAGAATACATTGCTTTTTGGCAAAACACAAAAGGCAGAGGGGAGAAATAGGATGTAGAGAGAGAGTGAGATTTAGAGGGGAAGAATAAAGGGCACCTCTTTCAGAAAGTTTGAGGACAACAACTCTTAAAAGATAGAAAGGGAGAGCCATGAATGGAGATAGTGTAGGAAAAGATTAGCCCTGAAATGTTTAGCTGTAATTAACTATTCTGGCTGAATAGACACAGGGAAAGGGATAGAGGAAACGTGAGTGGGGCTGCAGGCAGTAATAAGTGTAAGCGGGAATGAAGTTTAATACAGTCAAAGTTTTAAAGAGGAGGTTAGGGGCTTGATCCTGCTGCTTTTCTTGCCGCTGATATCAACAAGAGCAGGATTAGGTCTCGAAAGAGAATGACTGAAGGGTTTGGAGGGAGCAAGAGTCCCTGGTATTGCAGTTAAGACACCTGTAGCATGAACTACAAGTAGGGAAAACCTGTGCATTTACGGAACCCCTTGTCTCTACCCAGCGGGGATGAGCTTGGAAGTCTGTGGCAGTGCTACTAAACTGTATGGCTTGAATGTTTTTTTTTTTCCCCCTCTGTGGGATATTTGGCAGCTAATGAAGTTAAGTGGGAGCATTGCATCTTGTAAAAGTGTGTGTCTGAAAATAGAGAGTGAAGAGAAGGAAGAATGCTGAAAAATGATCAGCAGATTTTATCATGCTCCTAGACCATCCTATAGCCCCTCTCATTTAGAGACATCTTGATAAGTATTGCAAACCAATTTAAAGCGGCACCCTCTTGTAATTTCACAGTTCTGTTTCCTTTATTACCTTCTCCTCCTGTTAAATTCCAAGATTGCTAGGCAACTCCATGTCTTGGAAATAGCTGTGTAGATATAACATCCTCTCTGTCGGTACAATAAATTCCTTTTTGGGGGGAAAATGCCACCATTTAAAAAGAAGTTTCATATCTAAAATGCTGGTGGTGTAAGGCATTCATGTGTAAGTGACAGATTCTGAAGAGATTACACTCTAAAGGCTTTTTGTAAATGCTATTCATGAATGAATTTTAATCTTTACAGTTACCTTTTTGAAAAGCATTTAATAGGCATAACCTTTACTTCCAAAGGCATTTCTGAATCAATATAGAAGAAATGTCGTTCCTAAATGTTTTTCTTCCATATGGTTAATGAAAATGTGTCTTGTCCACACTGCAATTATGTTTTCTAAGCCTTGGACTAATAGCAAAATTGATTGAGAGAGAGCAACATAGATTTTTTTTAAAATTGCACAGGTAACATTGAGATTTTTGAACTTAGTGGCTCAGGCAATTACAAATTGGATATAGAACCTAAAAATTGCAAGCTTGAATGCAGCCCAGCATTAGAAAATCACCAAAAATTGTTACTATTTGAACATGGATATGGTCAGAATCCTTTTTGTTTGTATTTTCAGAATCCAAAATGCACGTGAAGGCTGCATACACTGAGCCATAACCATAAACTAAGCTTTATTTTGGGATGCTTTTGAGACAAATGAAAAAATAGTTTATGGGTATTTTATTATTTTTGTATGTTTACATCTTGTTCTGAGACACTTAATGGCGGGTGGTGGTGGGAATGGATGGAAAGCTCAGCGGCCTTAAATTGAGGGATAGACCTGGTGAAATTTTTTTCAACTACTTGTTTATTGCCATTTTTGTAACTTAGTGTAAACTTTCCAACAGCACATAAGTCCTGCTGACTTTAATTTTTTTTTACTTCTGCTCTATTTATTGCTGGGAGTTATAATGCAGATGACCAGATCGGATTTCCAGGTGTGCCCCTTTGTTCTGAGATTTGACATTTTATACCTCTAGTAGAAAATGGTACCAGTGGAATCGCCAATTCAAAAGCTAGAAAGGAAGATTCCAATAATTCTGGGAACTATACTTGTGAGATAGTGGGTACATGTGTATTACAAAGGAGTCTATAGGTATGACGAACACTGGGTAATAATTGCCCAGATGTGTCTCTACAACCCTGCATGTTCTATCCCTTTGGGATAAATCAGGTGGTACTGGTACCTCCTTTGTTTACTTCCAGAGGAATCTGTATACAATTTACAATATATGCTAAACTGGAGAATGCGTTTAGTGCAAGACTTTAGTTCTTGGTATCTCTGCTCAAAGCAGAAGCTGTACTACTTTTGAGGTATATGGAATATTATTATTTATTGCTGTCTAAAGGGACTGCAGATTGTGCCATACTGTCACCATCTAATAAATACAATCTGATTTAATATAAGTACACTTTAATCTTGTTGCTAGGATGAAGATGCAAAAGTCATTTTAGCTTCACTTAATCATTAGATGGGTTTTTTAAAAAAGGAAGTAAGAAATACGGCACCTCTTTTTTTTAATTATCCATATTTAAATTACTGCTACAGGTATTCCAGCCTGCAGACACCTAATCTGCAGAATGGATGGATGCACTCTTGGCTCAGGAAGCCCAGTTGTGCTAGCTGTGGTATTAGGCAATATGAGCTGTGATGTCCCTTTAATCTCAAAGTTTCTTTGCATTTTAATGAGATGCACAAAATGTAAAACTGTATTTCTGTATCTAGATTCTCAATGACAGAAAAATGACTTTAATTCTCCTTGTGTGGGCCACAGTTTCTGAGGCATTCCATAGTCTTCAACAATTGAGTTAACAAAGCATTCACTTCTCAGGACATGTGGCGAAAATGCCACATGTCTGAAAGCGTGTGACAGGTCATGAATGTGATTGCTTGTTCTGATTCCTGATATTTAAACCTGAATAGTATAATGACTGCTACAGTGATTTGTCCTAGTTCTTAGCTGAGTCACTCCTCCAAGGTTTAGACACTAGCAAGACAGTTACTGGCAGGCTGGCATGGCATTTTGGGTACTGGGCAGCCTTCAGTTTTAGAGTGGTATTTGGAATTATGCCAAGAGTGCACCCTCGTCATTCAGAGATAGTCCCTAGAACTTGTGAAAGCAGATCACGTTAAATGGAAGTGGGTCCTTCCCTCCCTGCTTTTCTGCTGGCAGTAAGTGTGAAAATTGCTGAAGGGATAAACATAAAGATGATGCCCCAAAACAGCAAAACACAAACAACAACAACAAACCCCCCCCCCAAAAAAACCTCTACATTTCTAAAGAGGAAATGTAATAACAAAGCAAGGAATATATCTCTGCATATTCCTCCCAGCAACTCCTAATCAGATGTACACAAGAAGCACTTGGCAGTGGTAGCAAAGGCACAATGCTACTGATGGGTTTTATCTACAACTCATTATTACACTTGTATAAAAAGGTAGGAGGAACAGCTGGTGGTAGGCATTGGGCTTACTTTGGCACAGCAATGAATATTAAATATGATTTCCCAGATTTGGGTATTACAAAGCAGAAATAATAGTCTTAGAATAAGACAAAGGTCTTTATGAATTTGAAGAGTAGAAATAGTATGAAGAAAGGATGGCCATTTGGTTAAGCCTGAGACACAACAGGACCTGGGTTCCAGCCCAGCTCTGCCATAGCCTCCTTGTGTGACCTTAGTCAAGTCACATCATCTCTCTCTGCTTTGGTTCCTGATTTGTAGACTGGAGAGAGTCAAACTTCCTTTACTGCATCCTAAGTCTATCTTATTTATTTACAAGGTAGGGGGTGTACTATGTGTACAAACAATGCCTAGCACAATAAAGACCCAGTCTTAGGCCATGTCTACACTATGAGCTAAGGGTGGGATTCCTCTGCTCATGTATTCGTACTCATTCTCTCTCATTGAATTAGCATGAGTATGAACAGCAGCATAGCTGTGGTCGTGGGGAAGCATGGCTGAGTACATATCCACTGCGATTGTATGCTGCTGCTAGTGTCACCATGCTAATTATACTCACACTAGCTTGATGAGTATGTGCATACAAGCAGGGGAATGACGACTAGCTCACAGTGTGAGATGTAGCTTTAGTTGGGGCCTCTAGGTGCGTCTGTAATAAAAAAATTAAATTAAGGCATAACTTCTTTCTGATTTTTTTATTTCCACTTGAACATTCCAGAACGTACCTCAAATTATTTTTAAAATACTTCATCTTTGGGGTTCCCAACAGGATCAGACCTGTGAAGAGTAACTAGAGTTTTCTTTTCTGATAAATAAAAGGATTACAGCAATAACTGCTGTCAGCATTTTTCTCATTTAAACAAATAAAGCTGACAAATGATGAAGTTCTGTGCTGCTGCGTTATGTTTAGTGCATACAGAGCAATTATTCATCTGCTGCCAGCATTAGTCTATCTGCAACTAAACCATCCAACAGCACAGAAAGCTTATTAGCATATCAGTACCACAATCATAATTTTATATTCTGTAAGGCTGTACTGTATAACAAAAGATGACGGGTATAATTTGCACAATAATTTAAAGGGTTGGACTTTCAGTGCTTATTAGAGTTATGCAAGTTATCAGGTACAATTCTGCTCGTGTTTATGACATGCTAGCTTTTGTTTGCATGGATTTTGGGCTCTGCCTATGACTTTTCCTATGAACAATTTTGCTGGTATCTCTTGAGATGTAGGAGGTAGGTGGATATACTTCTTGGTAGTATTGGGTGAACTGCAGTGATGAGGAACTGCAGCATATTTCTCCTGCCACAAATAGGACTACTTTGTCCACGTTTTTCTAAAATAGTTGTAAATAGGATGGTGCTCTGATGAAGAAAAAGGTATTTCTAAGCATTTCCCAAGTATTTTGGATGCCTCTCTTGGGACATCTTAAAGGGGTCTAATTGTTCAGGAAATGCTGAGCACCTGCCTTGTTAAAACCAGGAACTTTTAATGTATCTCTGCTTAGGCACTCAAAAACATTAATCACTTTTGAAAAATTTAGGCTCTAGGTTGGAGATAACATATCTTAACAAAACTTAAGCCATAATTGGCTAAATCCAGAATGATGACTGCTCAAAATTTCATGGTAGTAATAAGGAGTCATTTCCAGGCCCTTATTATTCACGTTAGAAGGAGAATCTCTGTAAGTTGGTAGCAGTACAGGGACTATAAAACACTTTAAGCAGTTCTGGACGAGTCCAATTCTAACAAGTCGCTGCAATATATAGCATGGCTTTATGATGTGCAGCATTAGGCAGACATATACATCTGAAAGTCATCTGATATGGCATGGATGCCCACACTTTAACCAGTTAAGAGCTCCATTGGCAACTTGCCTTGATTCAGGATTGCCCCAATGGAGCCTATTGCAGCTACCCTCATCTTTAAACCAGAGGCCAATCTACATACGTGGCTGAGCATGCAAGGCTCCATTTCTCTGAGCTGTTCCAATTGAGATGGGGCATTTTCATCACGGGGCGAGCAGTCTCTTTGCCACAGTGCTGTGTAATAGAGAGGGGAAGCTGCTGATAGCACTCCCGGGGCTGTGCTTCCATCATAACAGAAGATACAGCTTTGTTCAGAACTGCAACATCAGTGTGCGTATTTAAACAAAACAAACCAGAAAGATGTTCGCTTGCTTGTTACAGAATGAGCATTTGAGTGGCTAATAGGGCTAATGAGACACCTTTATAAAAGGACACAGGTTTGGCCATGCCATTGAGTAGTGTGACAAAGCAAATAGAGTAAGTGAAAGAAAGTAAAATGTTCTCTAACAGCTGCTGGCAAAGTAGCACAAATTTTGTTTTGCTTTACAGCATTTAAGGCTGATTTGACCTCCCCTCTAGTATTCCTGGTGGGCCTTATCTCTACTGTTTACTGAAGGAACAGGTTGACTTCCTAATGCCTTTCAGAAGTGAAATACCCAGCTGTTAATGATGCCTGAGATTAAGTGGAAGCCAATTTATGGAGTTCAGGTTTAGAAATTCCTTGCTGCTTTATAAACTTCACAGGCATGAAATATTTTGAGATTGAGTTTCCATTCATTTCCAGCCAAGGGGAAATAAGTATCTCAGGATGGCACAGGAGGGGAGAGAGAAAAAAGTGGCAGGAATGAATGTGCTCCATTTTTAAATTAATGCTTTTATGACCAGCTATCTTTCAAATTATTTGTGATGCTTTTTTACTGGGTTTGGATTATATCTCCACTCCCCCAGATTGTCCTACAGTGAGTGTCAAAGATGTGGCTAACAGCCACAGCCTATCAGTCTAGGGAGGGAAGGATGCATGGACCCTGACTCTCCTCTCAGTCTTGTGTAGGAAAAGAGAACTTCCCAATTCCACTGCTAGTGTAAAGGAAAGGAGATTTGGGGCCACACTTTGTAGTTTAACGTTATTTCCCCCTCTCTGATATGTGGCTATCCTTAGCATATCATTTTACCCTGGAGGTGAGATGGTGTCTTTCTTGAACCAAGCTGGAAATATCTGGGGTCCCCTGAAATGCCCTTTGCAAAGAGCAGAAAGGATGCAACTGACGGTGGTGCTCTGTTCTGAAAGAGAATGTTAGACAAGATGACACAAAGCAATCTCTGGCCATAGCGACAATAAGTTGAAAGCAATCACATTTAAAGGGCATTTGTAGGAGAGTGGACACAACCACAGAATCTACTTCTGTGAAGTGTAACTATACATGAAAACAGTTTTCCTGATGGACTCAGTATTAGAGCTGGTTTAAAAAAAAAGGAAATGTTTAGCTTTCAACAAGATTTTTAATGGAAAAGTGTTGATGAATCATCTAGACTTATTTCATTTTGATTAGGTAAAAACATTTAGTTTAATTACATTGTAAGTCAAAATAAAATTAAACTAAAAGTATAGTATATACATTACAATATTAATGTTAATTTAAATTTCAACATTATTGAAACAAATATTTTGATATTTCCAAATTGAAATGGTTCAGAATTTCCAATTTGTGAAAAAATTTGGAATATTGGCATGATTCCAAATTTGAACAAAAACACATTTCAAAATGTCATAATTTCCTATAGGTCAGAAATTCAGTTTTCTAACCAACTCTGCTGACTACCTCCTCCATTCTCTTGCAGTAGCTCAGTAGAACTGGATTATGGGATTTTTTTCCTATGGCATTTGGCAGCTTTGCTGGCTGCATGGTTTTTCATTTGCTTTCCTCCTCAGTCCAATTGTTCTGTGCTTTTGTGGAACTGAAAATATGAGGATACCACTGTTGCTATATAGTGTGTGTGTGTGTGTGTGTGTGTGTTAGTTCTGATGAGAAATATCACCTTTCTTGTTTGTCCCCTGGAACTCTATGAACTCCTGAAACCCTCAGAAGAATCCTCATAGTGAATTGTCTCTCCACTACTGTCACCTCTTCTTCCCAGTCCCATTTTGCTAGAACCAGAGTTAAAACCTCCTGAGACTTCAAAGGAGACCATCTCCACTCTCACGCACAGTGTTTCTTATATTAAGTAAAACAGCTGTACCAGCAGCATGTGTCAGAAATGGCAGGTCTCGCTAAGTATGTCCCATACATGCCCTCAAGCCTGATGTCCAGCATCTCTGGGTTGAAGAAAGCTCCTGCTGAATATTTCCCATGCCCAGCAGATTATGAATGCTAGACTATAGCAATTAGAGAGAGAACACTTAGCTCTCTTCCTGTTTGTTCTTAATTAGGCAATCCTTTCTCCTGGTCACTGTCTCACTCTTTTCTCACTTCTTTTTGAGTTATTTGCATCTTTCTGGTAATGAAAATGAGCCTCCTATAATACTGTAAAAATTGAAAATGAACCTGTTTGCTCATGCACTAGTTCTAGGAGAAGCAACTTTGAGGAAATATTCGTAAACTTTTATCTGATGTATTATCAGCACAGATTATTCACCCCCAAAATAACTGGGAATTGTATGCCCAAATACAGAACCAGTGCTAGAATTTTCATCTGGGTAAAATGTATGGTCTGCATTACAACTTGTGTCCGGTACACCTTGCTCTTCATTAGCTCACATAACAATATGGAAGATCCCTGTTTGCCTTAAAATAATTTATGCTGTTTGCTCCAACAATAAGATATGTTCTACCAACTCTAGAATACTATGATCAGTGCATTTAATGTTCATTATAATTATTATGGGCTAGGAGATTCAAGAAGGACTAATCCCTTAAGAACTGTCTAAGGACAGACAGATAAGTGGGCATAAGTTAGGGAAAGGGGAATAACGAATTGAGACTCGTTTTAATATATACATCCGCTAGATTTACCCTACTTAGCACAGCACCAATGGGCCTTTAAGAGGGACTTAAATATAGGACCGCAGATGAACTCAGGGAGGTTGTACCATGCACAGGGGCCTGTGGAAAGAGTCTGAATAAAACAAACAAGATGCTTGTCTGAATGGTATGAACACGATCGTCTGTGATAATTGTAAAGAAAGACAATGCTTTAAAATGGTGGCTGGTTTACTTAACCCATCAATACAAGAAAGACTGGTCAGCTGGCAGGGCATTCTCCATCAGGACCTCAGACCTTGGGAACTCACTTCTCCCCAGGACTGCAGCAGCCAGACTTACACAGACACCCTGGAGCACAGTACAAGGCTCATATTTTCTCCCTTCCTCATGAGTGTGGGTGGGTTGTAACTTCGGCAGGGATTCAGTGGGGCAGTCAATCAGTTCTTGTCACACTTACGGCGTTTAATTTGATCAGGCGTTAATTGACTGGCCTGTCAGTGTATTTTCAGTAGGTTGTCAAGAGGGCTGGATGGGGATGCACTTTTATTGTAGTTTATAAACAAATCCAATCAGTAAATAAAAACATTTGGAAAGCAAAGGCAGAAAAGAAAAGATTTTTAAGGCAGATATTACATTATTCCAAAGCCCAAACTCGGTTGGTAATTCTTCCGACTTGTGCATTCTGACCTACTCAGCTGTTCAGATTTAATTAGCAGTAATATGTTATTGTCAAACTAATTAAAGCTTTGCCTTGATTAAAAATGGAATTGGTTAATTAAAGAGAAAAGGTTTGGCCAACCTTAGCTTTATGCCTGAGTAAGATGTCCTGTATCAGCTAATTTTCTGTATCTTTCCTATTCAGGCTTGAAGGTTCGAGAGGTGTTCATCAACGTGACGAGGCAGCAGGTGGAGGATTTTCATGGGCCAGAAGATTACTGGTGTCAGTGTGTTGCATGGAGCCATTTAGGGACCTCAAAAAGCAGGAAGGCATCAGTCCGCATAGCCTGTAAGTGGAATCAGTGTGTGCTAGTCAAGCTTTTGCTGTTATGCTAGGGTTAAAGGTAACCGGGCACTAGGAAAGTATTGTCATTGCTAGCGCTCCCTGTGAAATACTACAGGAGCCTCAGAGAAAACACACCATATTTGTTCTGATGCTGACTTGTCGGAGCTCCTTTTTATTTTAATGTTGGTTGATGATTTTCTTTGAAGTGTACTCAGCAAGTCTGTTTCTCTTAGAGATTCTGCTTGGATTGCATGCACACAGGTGCAATGCAAAAAGAAATGTTAATGCAAATTGAAAACCTACTGGAATGTGCCCTATTGCTCTGTGCTGATGACAAGGGTCTAAAGACATCTGCAGAAGCATTTAACAATGTATGTCTGCTACATTTTTCAGAAAAATATGCAAGAATACATTAGAGGCTTTTGTGTTCTGCTATTCTAAATCTGCTTTTGAATATTGAAACACATCATTGATTGTGTGGGCTGATGTGGGGGAAGCAGGATGAGAACAGGAAAATGGGGTGATATTTTTTTTTAATTACACTGTCAGCAGAAAACAAATGAGAAGAAAAATCTACAAAGAAAAGGGATAAAAACATCCCTATTAGAACTGAGACTAGGGTACAGCCTGCCAGACATTTTAGAGTCCCTGGAAAGAAGAGATTGTTCCTTATGGGAAGAAGCAGATCATTTACAATAAAAAATAAATAAAAAGACCCTTGTTTTTAAGACATTAAAAGAGCCATTGAAGAAGAGTCAGGTAAATCTAACTAAGAGGTTATTCATCTCACTTGTGAACTGAGCTATTATTCTACTGCCTGTGTACTTTTATAGAGACTTAAGAATAACTTCCTCTTTCTTCATGTGGCAAGGGGAAGTTGTTCCTTATTTTGCTGTTTTCACATTTTGCCATTGGCTTGGAAAACCAGGAGCTGTTGCTCCTAAGGTCATGCTATCTACTGTACTTAAAAAATATAGTGACAAGCACAACATCTGCTTCCCAAATTGGAGGACATTGTGAAGAGGATCAAAACTTCTTGTATTATAATATAACCAACAGTAATCTACTTAAGCAGCTATACTGTCAATTAGTGCCAAGGTTGTGAAGCTGGCTAACTTGCCAAGGCTAGCTGAATTCTGTGTTCTAGATGTGTATAACATATTAGCTCTGGTTAAAAATGTTTGCTCTGCTTGTCAAAATTTTAAATACAGTAGAACCTCAGAATTATAAATACCAGAGTTATGAACTGACCAGTCAACCACACACCTGATTTGGAACTGGAAGTACACCATTAGGCAGCAGCAGCAGACCAAAAAAAAAAAAAAGCAAATACAGTACACTACTGTGTTAAATGTAAACTACTAAAAATAAATGGAAAGTTTAAAAAAAAAAAGAGATTTGATAAGGAAACATTTTCTGTGCTTGTTTCATTTAAATTAAGATGGTTAAAAGCAGCATTTTTCTTCTGCATAGTAAAGTTTCAAAGCTGTATTAAGGCAGTGTTCAGTTGTAAACTTTTGAAAGACCAACCATAATGAGGTGTTCACAACTCTGAGGTTCTACTGTACTTCCAGTATTTTTCATGAAAAACTTTGTTTTCTGACCTGCTGTATTAGCCTGTATAGTTTATGCTCTGCTGTTTAAACTATTTCCAAAACATGTCATATATGTCAGTTTCTTGCCCGAAGGTGGGTTTGAAAGGCACTCCAATGTGCAGAGAAGCAAAGTAAAGAATTAATTTAGAATATATTTCTTTTCAGGCTATGCTGGTGATGTTGCATTGAAGGTTAAATTCATCCCAGATTCATTCCTAGTATTACTCCACTAAAGTCAGTGTAGTTATAGTAGTCACCAGTGAAAAATCACTATTTTCCAAGTTAGCACACACATTGCCATTATTTCTTGTAACATGTATAGTGAAAGACTGTGGTTTTGCAGATACAGCTCATCTGGTCTGACAAATGTTAATTTCCTTTAATAGCAGCCACTGTACCGTAGATTAGAGATGAATTGTCCTATCCGCCCAAACAGTATAGAAGAAACATAGCTACCAGGCAGGTTGCATAATGCCAGTATTTGTAAAATACTGGGGAGAAGGGGCAGTAGTTTTCCTCAGGCTGGGGAGCTATTTCTGTCTCAGCCCATCTCTGCTCCTCATATCAGAATTGCTACACTGCAGTGTTATCACTCACAATCAACAGATCATTATCTCGATGCAGGAGAAACTAGGAAACACGATAAACAGCATTATGGCGAGGAGAAACATTAAAATCCAATGGCCAAAAGGACAGTACCCGAATATGAATGTTATAATACAGGGTGTTGTATGACTGGAGGTACTCAAAGCTTCATCTGGTTTTCACTTTACAATTACAGCTGGTGCATTTTTCTCATGGATGGGTCTGAACTGTGTTTTTGCAGCATTGCTGTTAGTTGAGGATTCAGGAATATACTTTCTCTAACCCTCTTGTGGTCCCAGTTTATCTTTTACTTTTAAATCACTAATTCTGGTTATTAGGCAAATACCTTACATTGTTAATTAATAAGTAAGTACAAAGGTCTGTAAAAGAAGGAAACAATTGCTCAGCTTTGATGTGCACTTATTACGTTAGGATACTTGTAGGGGACTGGGAGTGAGAACTGCTGGATTCTGTTTCCAGCTTAGTCTTTGACTCACTGGGTGACTTTAGACAAACTACTTCTCCTTTCCATGCTTTCAGCTTACCCATCTGTAAAATGGGTACAATATTCCTCTGATCCAAGGACCATAAATGCTCTTCAGAATTAAGTAAGCATCATAAACTCAAATGACTATGAACACACTGAAATTTTGCCTTAACTGTGTATTTCCTTTTTGGCCCAGATGAAGATTGTTTTGGAGTTTGCTTCTACAATTATGCTTCCTTGGCAGGACCAATTTAAATAAAACAGTTGGGCAAACTAACAGGACAACATACCAACCCCCTGATTTTTATAAGTGACTGATTTTTCATTGGCTGATTTAGTTTGAATGTGTAAATTCAATTTTTATTTCACTGCATTAACTGTCATAACATTGAATGAGCTGATAATTCCCCCGTATTGCTGAGCTGCAAAAGACTATTATTCTGAATTGAATTTTTATTGACTTTTCTCTGTGCTATGATTTTTTTTTCTCCCCTAACGTGGCAGAGTGAAAAGAGAACAAGGAATGAACTGAAGCAAGTGGTTGGTTTAGCTGTCTGTTTTTTTTATATACATCATGCCAATCACTGTGGAATCTGATCATCTGCATAATACATACCTACCTCTCATAAATAATTTAAGATATTTTACAAATTTGGCAAGCATTCTGGACCATGTTCTTCCCCATTTCTGTGTCCTGTAACATACTGACCACAGTAGAGCTGTGCACCTGAGAATGGTATTGCTTCATTCACCATTCCCTTTGATGTCTTTTCTTGCACTAGTGTTTTTGTGAGGGGTGGGATAGACAGCACAAAAACGCTTCCAGAAATTAGAGCATCAAAGATGGTGAGACCTTGAGCACAGTTCAGACTAGCAAAATGAATAGTCTCTGAATAGGATTCTGTAAGATCCCCCCATGTGTTTTCAGGAGCTCACTTTGTCATGGACCTGTGTCAGGCTGTCTCTGATGAACAACCCAGTTGCTTAACTTGGAGCATGGATTTTTGACTCAGGGAATATCCCCTAAGGGACCACAGATGAGAACGTGCAGATCTAATTTGTGATAGTGCAGAGAGCACTAGTATTTCATTTCAGACCTGGATCACAGTACTTGTTGTTACACCAGTTCAGGTGGCCTTCTGTTTCACTCAGAACCTGTGATTCTGAATCGTAAGTTTAAAGCAATATTGCAATTTATGGTTTTCTGAAATAGCAGGTAGCTATTTTTGTAGAGCAATTTGGAAGACAGAGAAACAAAAAGCCCTTGTGGACACAGTTGTATTCTAAGTATTAATGAATAACTCTCTAAATAGGGAACCAATACTTATTTACAGTGCTCTACGTGGGGAAAAAAACATTAAAAGAGAATCATAAATGTGATATTTGCATCTTTTTCCAGTGAGTGGCTGACTTGCTAAAAATAAATCTTAATGTATTTATAAAATGTATAAAAGTGTAACTGATTCAGGGCCTCTGCTACTTAAGGGGGACGTATTTCATGAAGTTGTAAGCACTGGAGAAAATTAAATCAATAAATCCACATTGTGGAATTTGAGGCACTCTGTTTAAAGAAAACGACTTTGTCTAACGAAACATCCTCACTTGGAGTACATGCTGTAAATAACCTTCCTTCTGGTTAGTCTCTCATGTGCTTGCATGGCTGCAAGGAATGTGTCGTCTATTACCGGGCAAATCTAGACTCTGGCACAGGGATCCCCATGGGTAAGGGGTTTCTTTCCCAAGGCTGAACATCAGTGGTGGAACTGCTTGGGGAGGCTGCTCCAATCTAATAGAGTATCCTCTGCAGTGCTAGCATGGAAGAGGTGGGGAAGGAGGACTAGAGAATTTGTGTAATAGGAGATTTATCTGTCACCTGGGAATCTCCTTGGGGAAGAAGTGAAAAGCTTTCCCTAGGGTGTGGAGAAGTGATGGAGGCAACTCTACCCTAAGAGGGTAGCCAGTAGCCCTACCATCACCTTGAGTGGAGAAATTTTTCCAACAGTGAATGCGCTGACCACGTCGGCCTTTCCTCCAGTCAAACCTAAAGCACGACCATCGGAGGAGTCCCCACATACGTGGGCTCTGTGCCAGTGGTGTGCACCCTTCCGTGCGTCCCACCTGCAGACCTTCCTCTGGCACGGTGGAGCTTTGCAGTTCCTCTTTGCATTTGTAGAAGTAAGATCAGGATTTGCCTTTGTGGAATTATATCCCAATATCAAGGAGGACCAAAGGAATATTGAATAAAAGGGTTATTAAAACACACACACGGGGATATAAAAATGGGGTGCAGAGGTACAGCACCATTTAAGTAATCAAAATATGAGGTAAGTGGGACTTAAGTGAATCTTAGACCTTGTGCTGGCCCCACTGTACGGGATGAATTTCATCCATTATGACTATCCTAATTTGCACTTTGGTGGAATCCTTCTGGGCAAGCCTCAAGTTGCTTTTCTTTCCTTATCATTTATACTTGGTTGGTTGTTGGAGGGAGGCTGTGTGGGTGTTTCTTTGTGCATTTGGTACTGGATGGGTTACTTATGTACCTTCTTTCCTGCCCACCCTCTTCACTCTTTTCCTGGTGGGTCCCAATGCTTGAACATAGCTATAGTCAGATCTAAAAATCCACAATGGCTTAAAATAGTTTTTAAAAACCTGCCAGTCCCCATACAGTACCATTATTCTTCCTTCAGCCCTTTATTAATACTGTTTAAAGTTCTGACCCACTAAGTTGTTGACCAGACAGTATGTAATGGTGTCTATCTTGGAAGATATGGGCATGTTGTCTAGTGCTGGGGGAAATTGTATAACTTGCTGCAGTGTCTGCACAGATTTCATATTGCTAGTTACGCTTCTGTGCTTCCTTTTCAATTGTGTATTGATTGCCAAGTGTCCAAAGAATCTTTGGACATAATGTTTTATAAGTAAACATTTTTGCATTAGCAAATCCAGTCAGACATGAGGATAGTTAATGACGGAAGTTTTAATGAATCATATTGCCACAAAATACAGATCAGCTTCATTTGTTTTATTTTAAAATAATATCCTTTGATTGGTATTGGCTGGAAAAAACTGTTTTTAAAGTTGTTTCAGTGTCACTACAAAGCATTCCTGGAGATTATACTTCACCTTTTGAAAGCCAGAATGGTTTAGGGGGGATGCATACAAGGTGGGAGGGAGGAAGTTCTGGGTTCTAATCCTGATTCACTTGTGTGGCCTTGAACAAGTCACTACTTTCGGTCTCTGTTTCCCCATGTGTAAAATGGGGATAAAAATATTTATACACCCACCTTCCAGAGAGGGATATTAGTCTATGTTTGTCAAGTGCTTTGAACATATATAGTGGTAGAAAATTACTAAGCCTTATTGTTAATATTTTCCACAACATATATATAAAATAAACTGCATGAAGAATGGCTTTTGGAAAACCTCACATCCCAGCAGCTGAGCTTGAAACTAGTTCAAATAAACTGCATTGGTGATGTAACAACTGCATTCACCTTTTTTCAGATTTACGGAAAAACTTTGAGCAAGACCCACAAGGAAAGGAGGTTCCTATTGAAGGGATGATTGTTCTGCACTGTCGGCCACCAGAGGGAGTACCTGCAGCTGAGGTGAGAGAGGAGACGCTGGTTTTGACATCACTGTTATTAGCTAGTCTCTTTTGGACTGGATATATTTGAAGGGGAAGTGGGGAAGTATCAACTAAAGCCTCTTCCAGGTGTTTGTAAAAATCCAGTGCCATTACAATATTCTACTCTAGGGCCTCTTGACATGTTGTTAAAGCCGGTTCCAATTCAACTCTTTATTGTCAATGAAGTTGTGCCTAAGGAGTAGAGTAACGGGGAGGTGAAGGCATAGACATCCGTAGAACTGGCCTTTTCACCCGTGAGAGTTCAAGGATGACTGGATTTAAATATTTGCTTTAGAGACTAAATATGTGAGACTGCACGACAGTGAGGCACCAATCTGCTCTTACCTGTCAAATGCAGAGAAATAGATGGTAGCCTCTGCTTTGACATGGTGAAAGGTGAGTATAAAGAATGGATGGAATAATAGCGGCGATACTTCGCACTTCTGGCATCCTCGGTGTTCAAAGCATGGCGCAAACACTGACGTGGCTGGACACTCCACTATATCCAATAGTGCAGCAGAGTAAAACGGTCTGTTTTGTACTTCTGATCGTTTTATATTTTTTACCCATTCTGAAGGATTTTTTTTTAAAGCCTTTGTCTTGATGTTATTTCATTATTCTACCTTCAGAATGAAGTGGCAGGTGATTTTTGAGGCTTCTAGGTTGTTGTTTTTTTTTCTAGATGTAATTACTTAACAAAAACAAGTGCTTATTTGAACATTTCTCTTCCCTCCCCATCATCTAACCACCTACCTCCAAAATAGCAGTTTGGAGTAGCACACACAGTTTGGGGTAAAATAGTTAGCACTCCACATACATACTCCCCTTCTCTTAATCACTGTCTGTTTTATTTTAAAATATGCAAGGGGCCAGAATTCGTGCCTGATCTAGGGGGAAAAAGTGACTCTAACAAGATGCACATAGAATAGCACTGTTCAATCTCACTGCTTTTATGCTGCTCCTCTTGCGTGTGTGCATCGTCCATTAGGGCTAAGCACTTGTCTTCATACCTGTCTTCAAAATGTCAGGGACACAGTAGATGCTTTACATATAAACTCTGGTGTAGCTCCATTGAGGTTAGTGGACTCAAACTAATGATGATTTTGGCCCTGTTGAGGTTACTCTCTGCTTCCTGGTTCAGAGGAGGGCTTGTCTAATAACCCATGTACAGCAGTGGGCTAACTAAATGATGCTTAGTGAAATGCTTGGCATAGCTATTTGGAGGGCTGTTGCATTATAGATGGAACTACCTGCCTTTCTGAATAGCAGGACGTTCAGCAGGGGTGGACAGCAGTCCCACAACTCGGTGTACGGTACATCAATAAACACAGCTATGTAACTCCTGTGGGAGTTACAGTACTAGCTAGCTAGCTAATCCACCTTTGGGCTCGGAGCTAAGAGTCTGGGCCTGCCCGTGCTGTATTGTGCTGTATTTACTCTCCAAAATGCCAGAGCTGCATCTGTAATGCTGCTATTTAGCATCCTTTGATAAACAGAGAAACTGATATCAAGTAGAAGTCATTTGTCTTTCAAATCACTATGGTATCTATTAATTGGAGGGACAAAAGAAGCTGGGAAAATAAACTGCAAAGAAAGAAAACACAGTCTCAGAGTTAGATGGAAAACATGCTGGGCGGATGCCATCAAAAATCCAGGAAGAGTTAAGAAATGAAGCAAATTGGGATACAAATTAAAAGATCTTGCAGGCTGGTTTAGAAATAGGGGTAGTGAGGAGGGGGAATGTGTATCTATACATCTAGCACTCATTTCTCTATCAAGAGAATTTCTGCTACTACATCCACCCCAATGGTATCTAATTTCACCCACTGCTCAGTTTACTATATCACATCCTTGAAAGACTTGGTTTTTTGGCATTAATTCTCCAAATACATAGGCTCCAGGGTGAGCAGAAAGTTTATAAGTGATAAATTAAACAAATTTCAGGCATTTTCTTTGGAAACAAAAGAAACAAATTTTAACCCACCAGGTAAATAAATGCTATCCAACCTAGCAAGAATGTATGCTGAACTGAACAATTATATAAATTTGGCTATTTCCCGTTGCAGATAGCTAAACAGTCAAAGACCATTTTCACTGTTGGAGTTCAGTAATTTGAAAGAAAGGGGATAAGAAATTACGGTGATTCAGAGCCAACATGTTTTGAATTTTATTGAGGTTTTGAGAATTATCAGCAATTTTCCATTTGAAAATAGATATCCAACCCTGGAAAGTGTGATAATGGTCAGTAATTGGTGATTCATTTCTATGCAATTGTTGCCTTTTAAAACAAACTGGGCCAAAGATGCCCCTGATGTAATCCCAATGGATTTTCCCACTGTGCCATCATTATTGTTAAAGCATTAAAGAGTAGATACAATAGCATGTTCTTTTCTGACTGTTCAACTACATAGCAACACTTCTATTACCAATATTGAATTCCCCCCTAAATAAAATGATTGCTCAGAATAGTAAGTTTCTATAGTAGCACTTAAAGGCTTGGATTAGCATATTTAAAAAACCCTTGCCTTTTGAGGATGTACATCATATGAGGCTTAGAGTGGGACAAGATTTTCAGATGTTGAGAGATTGAAGTTGTTGCCCCTCCCAGCAGTGTCAGATGGAGAGAAGAAAGTATATCTGCTTTAGGGCCATCTGGGAACACTGGGGTGAATCTTAGCAGAAGGGTTTAATAGTGTCATTCCAGTTGTCCAGGTCATTTATTTGTATATTAGAATTTAATGCTGATGGTCTTTATCAGTGCTGTAAGTGTTTTTATTTTATTATAGCACTCAGAGTTTTTGATATAGGCATTTCCCCTCCCTCCCCCAGCCTTAAATTGAAATTGACAAGTTGAATCCTTAAATCATAGAATCAGAGATGTAGGGCTAAAAGGGACTTCAAGATGGTTAGTCCATCCTGCTGTGCTGAGGCAGTACTAAGTATACCTAGACCATCCCTGACTGGTGTTAGTCCAACCTAGTCTTAAAAACCTTCAATGACTGGAGTTTCAAAACTGCCTTAGGTAACTTGTTCCACTGCTTAGCTATCCCAGTATTAAATCCAAATCTTAAAATGTAAAGTCAGGGCAGGTTGTTGGGGCAGTTCAGGGTTGGAGGCAGGAGTAACTAAATGACTTGGGTGTTCAGAGGACCCCAGTGTTCAAAACTCACAAATTAGGCCCCCAAAATCATGAGATTTAAAAAAAATAGAATTTGGGTTCTTTTTATTTGCCTTCCTCTTTTTGAGGCTTTAGGGTTCACATTTTAAAGTTTTTCTCCATAACCATGAAGAGTTAGCTTGCATTAGTCAAAAAATGTAAATTCCTAAGATTCTCAAGTTATCTCATGATTTTGGATGCTGAGGCTTTAGGAAAACACTAAATATAGTGAGACTCTCAATAAAATTGCAAGAGTTGGCAATATCAGTATAGGTTCAGAGCCAGTCCATGCAGAATATTGACTCTTACATAACTAATTTGCCTGGGTTTATCATTTTTATTTACCTTAAGCTTATGGGAATGGTACTAACTAAAGATAACCATTTCACCATTTGATACTCATCATTATTTAGACAAAACCTATTTGTTGTTTTCAGAATAATTCATTATTCCAAACTCTGCTGCTTTATTCTCCCCAATTAAATAGAAAATCTCTCTTTCATAAAAAGTTAGGAATTATGTCAGATGAAAAGCTGACAGTTTAATGGTTTTCCACACATTAAAATTGCACAGCTCTCAATAAACCCTGAGTTACTGAGGTTGGTTGTAAAATGGTTATTGCTGTTAATAAAGCCTGTAAATCTTAACAGGTCATATTTGCTTTGGACAATAAAACTTCACATAAAGGCTCATTGTGTAAGGCTAATTCTATTCACATGAAGGTAAACAGCCTACTTAAAATAATTCAGTGTCTTTGGAAACTGGATACCAAATTCAAACCAGAACAGATCATGGTTTGTGGCAATAGTCCTTGTGGCTGTAAACTCATTAGTTCTTTGGGGCAGAAACTGCCTTTTTTTGGGACCGTGGTCCACGACTGGGGCTCCTGGGCACTATAGAAATACAAACAATTATTATTATTTATTAATTGTCATGCACTAAGAAGGGTTAGGGCTGTTCAGCACTTGGATGGGAGGCTTTTAAGAAGCAGCCAAAGCTTCCTGAATGGTGTCAGAGATTCAGTCCATTTATACGGTTTGTACCATGTTTTGATGAAAGTTTCCTGTTTAAGCACTGAGAGTTGGATTCAGAGAGGGGAAAATACCTATTAGATCCAATTTCGATAGCACCTATTCAGTCAACTGACTCCAATTCCTGTGATTTTTATCTCCCTGCCAATGCAGGACTGTTCCCTGAAATACGGTTTCTGAAGTTTGAACAGTTTCCAAGGTCCGGCATATCCACTGCTTCCCTTGGGAGGCTGTTTATTTATTTGTATTGCAGGGATGCTGAGAGTCCCTGGTTGTAGACCAGGACCCCATAGTGTTAGATGCTGTAAAGACACCCAACAAAGAGATGGTCCCTTCCCCCAAAGCGCTTACATTTGAAGTATTAACAGGAGACAATAGGTGGATAGAACAGGAAAAGGGAACACAAAGATGGTTAGGTGGCTGGTGTGCTGTGCCTGCTGCCTTATATGCCATCCAGTTTTGAGTATTTTATAGGCAAAATAGCACAGGAAGAGTTTTCAGAAGGGATTTGAAAGAGGAAGATGGGTTTGTGCTTATTTCCTGATCAAATGCATTCTCCCTGTCAGGAAGTCCTCTCCACATCACTCTTCAAGATTCACTCTAATTTTCCCCTTTCTTAATTTCATCCTCTTACTGCCAGTTTGAATCCCCTTTTGCCACCCCTAAATATTTGCACTCCATCCTTGATGTTTACACCCTTCAAATATTTGTAGTTTCATTTTGCCATCTTAGCTGAGTTTAACATATAAGGGATGATTAAAAGAGCTAAATATGGCTCTGAAGCTGCAAAGAGCTCCTTGCAGAATGGGGCAAGAGGCTCATAAATTGATCCCTGCAGCCCGTTGGGGATTGTGCATCACTCTCACTGGTAATGTGTAGTACTCAGAGTTCAATAAATAGAAGGGATTTCAGATGGGATTAATAAATAAATCAATAGCCGAGTCCTATATAAAGGCAAAGTTATCCATTAGGGAGAAGGCGGGGATTTTCAAAGGCAAAAAGGTGCACAACTCCCAGTAAAAGAGAGGCTTCCATTGGTGCTTCTGAAAATCTCTCCATTACTCTGTGAAGGATTTGGGGGATGCAGATTTTTAGAAGGACGTTGTACCTAAGAACACACAGCAGAGGTGATTTATTCAGAGTCTTGGGCAAGGCAGAGAAGAAAGTATGCACTTCTAATCTAATGTGAGTGTGAGAGAAATGGCAAAGTTGTTCCAAACAGTGGGAGCTGAAGGGGAGAAGGCTCTTGAACCAACAAGTTGAATAGAGAAGAGACTAGTACTAGATCAGAAGGGGAGTGAGGTGAAGATGTGTGTGTTGAAGTCAAAGAACATGAGAAGGATAATTTATTAAGTGGAACCTGCAATGTTGGAGTCAGTGGGATTATTTTAGACTGGGAAGGCTGTGATTGTATTACTACTGAATGTTTTATAAAGCTGTTATGTGTTAGACTGAGCTCCTCCTGGGGAGCCTGTTACCTTTTATCCCATGCTGCAGAGGACCTGATAATTCTTTTGTAAATAGTTTAAGCTTTCGTGCGGATTGTGCATGAAAACGCATTCATTTGGGCTTATGGGCTTTGCGTGGGATGACGCTTTCCAGATTGTTACTGCAACGTGAAGGTTGTACATTACTCTAATCTGAGGTGGCTACAGCAGGGAGGACTAATGGAGGATGCAGCTTACATCAGGGATCTGGCAATGGTGACCTTTTCAATAATTAGTATTTGATTAGAATGTCTAACATTGTTACAGAAACCTAATGGATTCTGAAGAAAGGAAAGCATTGGATAAATATACTAGGATGTTAGAGACCGTAAGGATCTTCACGAGTAATTTTTTCGAAATTCCCGTTGCCACAAAATAACTATGAGTAGTCAATGGGCTACTAAGATATTCAGAAAGCAGGTAGCCACAACAAATCTGTCCCAACTAAGCAAAATCGGTCTGTAAGTTTAAACAAAGTGTGTTTCATAGCAATTTTGTAATTTTCCAGGGCTTTGGATTAGGCCCTGTGTAACAAGATGAAGTTTGGACAAATTAGTCAGCATGCAAAGGGAACCAGTGACTCTTAAAAAAAAATAATTGGGGGCCACGATTAATCAGCTGGACATGAGTTTCCTGTGTGATACTGTGGCTAAAAGGACTAATGCCGTCCTTGGATGTACAAATTGAGTAGGATGAGGAAGGTTATTTTGCTTATGTATTTGGCACTGGGATGACTGCTACTGTAGTATTGTGCCCAGTTCTGGGGTCCACAATTTAAGAAGCCTGTGAAAAAGTTGGAGAGGATTCAGAGAAGAACCATGAGATTGGTTAAACAATTGTTAAACCTGCCTTACTGAGAGAGACTCAAGGAGTTCAATTTATTTAGCTCAACTTATCAAAGAGAATATGAAGGGGTGACTTGGTCCAGGTCCATAAATACCTATATGGGAACAGATATTTGAGAATGGAGGACTCTTCAACCTAGCAGACAAAGGTATAAGAAGATCCACTGGCTTAAAGTTGAATCTAGACCAATTCAAACTGAAAATAAGGCACACATATGTAAAAGTGAGGGTAATTAGCTGTTGGAACAATTTACCAAGGGTTGTGGTAAAGTCTCCATCGTTGGCAAGTTTAATCAAGACTGGATGTCGTTTTCTAAAAAAAGATGCTCTAGTTCAAACAGGAATTAATTCAGGGAAGTTCTGTGGCCTGGTTTATGCAGCAGGTCAGACTAATCACAACGGTCCCTTATGACTTTATAATCTATGACAGACCTAGGCTTTTTATGTCATTAGAAATTCCACAGTTGCATATATCACCATTTTCTAAGAGTATTGTCTATTTTTGGTACAGACATCCCCTTTTTTTTCCCCAAGGAAACTTTATGGATCTGAACCCAAATAGAAAACAATGTAGAAAAGCGATTTCACTCCCATTTCCTATCATCATGCCAGTATTTGGCCAAATCCCCTATAAAAGGTTCTGATTATTCTATCCTCTAGGTGAAAATTCAGGACTATTATTTTTCTGATGAGCCAGCATGTTGTGTGGTTGAGCTAGTCCCCAGATGATCGATCTCTTTATTTCTGTGACTGACTGATATAATCAAACCTCTGATCACGCAACACTCGTCAATAGAAAGCAAATGCTTTACAACTGGAATGAAATTTAAATCCAGTTCAGTTAATCACTTGAGCATGTCTATTGCCAACAATGTAAATCTTCATCTCTAGGATTATTTCTTCTGCAATGTAAAGGTGCCGAAGATCAGCTAGAGCTAAGTGTGGAGGTGTTAAAAATAAGCATTCTTGCCACAAATGACCCAAACCACCACTTACGAGTGGTCACCTTCCCCAAAGGAAATGGAAAGCAGGGTTTCTCCATGACAGCAGTTGTCATGCTTCTGTAGGAGAAATCAGGATAGATACATGTGATCCTTTGGGAGATGGGGAGCTGTTCTTTCCCTTTCACCATCCTTCCTTCTCCCTGCCCCACACTGCTTGCAACCAAGTGATTATAATTAATGCTAGCTATTTGTTTGTCTATGTGAAAAATTAGTTAGCGGATCTCCGTGCATTTCCTAATGGATAGCTGTCTGCATTACTAAATACATTACAGTAGCACTGATTGGCAGCATTAGCAGAGATGCTAAGTATTATGGGGCTATGAAAAGGCCAAAGAACATGTGGGCATCGTGACTAAACTGCCCTTTCATCTTTAGAGAGAGTTCTCCCAGGCCAGCTTTGAAATCGTTTGGGGGAAGCGTGTATTTCTGCTGCTCGCCTCTTCCATGGATAAACAGGAGTGCAGTGAGTGTGCAAGGCTATTGGTGAAAGGTGCCAGATTCAGTATACTTCAAATGTTAATATCCAAGAGGAGGAGTTGGGAGAACATAGTTCAAAAGATTTGGAATATGTGTTGTGTTTGTATCAAATTAGCTTACAAATAAAAGAAGCTACTGTAGCATTGTCAATGCTCTGTGTGTTCACACAGTTTAGTTTTAGTAAATAGTCTTTAAGCTGAATTACACATTAGTAAAAGCAAATAATCAGGTAAGCCTACAAATAAGGAACTGCAGTGCTATAATTCAGGTTTAACGTTGCACAGGGATGAATCAAGAGCTCCAAATCCTGCTGAGGCAGCACTGATTTTAATGTTGCTTCGAAATGCACTATACTACCCTGTCCTGATTCATTTAGCAGCAAATTTCAGTTGCCAGCTGTGTCAGCTAGGACTTAAATAAAAATTATATAAAGGAGCATCTCTTTAAATATGTGATTTCTTCCCAAGAACTCAATTGCAAACTACATGGAACGAACATAGTCCTTTGCATATGAGATGCGACGGAATGTGCCTGTTATTAATAGTACTAAAATCCTCATGCAGCAACAGTTGGTAAGAAAACGGAATAACTTATGTATTACCCATTGCCTTCTCATTTTAGATAGGTTAGGTGGCCCCAGGAGAATATGAAGACATTCTAAATTCTTCAGCAATAGAGATGGGTATTTACCATTACCATATGCCTCTGCCTATAGATGTGACAAGAAAAGCCCACGCACCATCTGTCCAGGAGCAACTTAGCTCTGTTCCTAGAATGTATTGCCTTTGGAAAGGGGCTACATGTGCTTCCAGGAATTAGATGTCCTCAACTTCCAGCACGTTCAGCATTCGGCACACATTCCATCTTCCCAGTTGGGCATATGGCTGTGTCCCCATTATCTGGATAAGGTGAGGCAAACTGTGTGCCTCTCCCCATTTGGAGGTAGCTGGATTTCTGTGGGCATTCTTGGTGCATTGCCACTGCATTAGGAGAATTAAAACAAAATAAAATGAATCCTCTTCTCATGTGCTGGCACAGCAAGTAAAATGGAGCTGGTGAGCAGCTGCGCTGCAGGCATCAGCACCCAACCCAAATCGATGCAGTCTTTATGAGAGTTGAATGCTGGAATATTATTTTTTTTTATGTGTCAGTCTGCACATCTGATAATCCTCTGCTGTGGCAAATGTTGATTTAAACATAAGAGTCTCTGCTGGCATGAGCATGGTGGGACTGGAGCCATTCCTTTTATTGTTGATTCTGAATTGGCCCAGGGAGAACACCGTTCTGGCTCCCAATCCCCACAATAGATTCTCCCCATAGATATGTTTAGGAATTGTGAGCAATAGGGGTCTCATTTAGGTTGGAGTGCCGCAATATTGCAATCCCAACACTCTAATGGTGATGCTGTTAGGCTGCCAGGTCGGGCTCAATTAACTCTGGTCCCGATTCTCTTCTCATTTATACTGTTAAACCCCATTAACTTCAGTGGAGCTACTCCTGATTTACCCTGGTGTGCTGTAAGTGAGGGGGAAATGAGGCTCAGTTCTCCCCTTCCTTGAGCCGCAGTACCGATAGCTTAGTTTGCCAGAGCAACATCTTTATCCTTGCCAGTGTTTCGTCATTCAGACCTATCCCCTCACTACACAGCTAACATCAGTGCTTGAAGAAAGCTCGCCACTGCTGTGTCTTTGCGATGCAGGCTGCGGCTACCCAGAGAGGGGAAGAACTTCTCTCCACTCCAGTGACATTTCAAACACCCCCTTTGACAGTGATGCACACTGTCTGCTGCATGAGAAGTAAAATGACATGGAGTTGTCTCTCCCAACGGTCTGACCAGTCTCTGTCCTGCTGCTGCCACAGCTGACCTTGCTACCATTGGCCTGATGTATTATGAGAACCAGTAGGGAAGCTTCCCCAGTGCCAGTGCATGAACACAAGTTCAGGTGTAGAGAGAGCGTGTGTATGTGTGACACTTTCCTGATAACAAGGTGTGCATTAGAACCAATACCATGAGCATCCTGAGCCTGGCGAAGGTGAAAATAAGCATCCCTGACCTGCTAACACAAAAGGTTGTCAGCTTCTATTGGTAAGAGATCCCGTGAGGCACCAAATGGATTGTTAAAACACAAATTCAGTCCCTTTTTGTCTAGAAGCCCCTGTGGTTTCTGAAATGGAGCCTGCCATGGAGTTAACTTAAAGGATAGCTTCAAAGGGATGAGCAGAAGTAGCAGATTGAAGCACCCTGTAGGCAAAGTCGGATCGCTTCTTCATTTACAGTCAATCAGTGTAAAGAAAACAGGGCTCGCCAGCAAAGTGGCAGGTTGATTTTAATCCGGCTCTGTTTGGCTTTGGAAGCCCTGAATGGCATAGGCCCTGGCTATATTCAAGGAATCCTGCTTGAGTCCTTCCTTGCAGAGATGTCTTTGCTGTCACACTAGTTGCCCATCCAGGAGTTCTACCCTGGTTGCACCTTGAGAGTGGAAGTGCGAGAAGCTGCTCCTCTCTCACTCGCCCCCGGGATATCCTTATCAGCCCATCCCTAAAAAGTAACAAATATGCTTGTGTTCATGTCTGCCAGCTTTGAAATCGTTTGGGGGAAGCGTGTATTTCTGCTGCTCGCCTCTTCCATGGATAAACAGGAGTGCAGTGAGTGTGCAAGGCTATTGGTGAAAGGTGCCAGATTCAGTATACTTCAAATGTTAATATCCAATGTCCTTGCCGTCTGTTTAAACAATGTCATGAGCTTATTTGTGTTTTTATACTTTTTTTTGTTTTTAAAGAGGTTTTAACTGTATTGTATTATTGTGCATGTGCTTGGCTATGTGTGTTGCACTTTATAAGCTGCTTATTAATTATTACTTCCTTGCATTATTGGTGGACAAGTCCTTGCACTGTTCACGCTATGCGCCGTTTGCATTCTGTATTGCATTAATTTGAGCTGATCTTTAGATTATGCCCCTTGCCTAGGCTGAGCTATGTTTTCCATCATTTATTGGGGGCAAGCTAAAAAAAAAAAGTACAACCTTGCATGAAACACCCGCTGTTTTCAATATTAGCCAAGGCCCTGAGTCCATGAGAAGGGAAATGTGGCCATGGGTCCAGACTTGTCTCTGGCACGTGAAACACAGTTCAGGCTAAAATAGGTGTTCACTATCTGGAAAACAGAAGTCAGCAATAATTATCGTAATGTATTGTCCTGTCAGTTTTCTACTCTTTTCAGAAGAACAGTTTACTGGCATGATGCTGTGCTACCCATGCACAGGGAATCAGATTTATTATGTGCATGTCTGTTTGGAAACAGGTCTTGTGGCTGTAATCTAGTTTGACTGCTCACTGACTATTTCTGAATTCTTTGTTTTGACAATACTCTTGATCTGAGAAGCACCATGTCAGCTTATGCTGCATCCCTCATGCTGAGCCTGCTACTTCTAGGTCAGTTGTAAAATGTTGTGCGAAATATATCCCGGCATTCAGCAAGGACAGAGCTGGCATGCCATACCCTTTCAGCTGATTCAAGATATAGAAAAATTATAGGGGCTAGGCAATGATGGCAGATATAAAGTATTCCAAAGACTGCACCATACAGAAAAGTCCAAGACCTCTGTGAAGATACATAGACCACCATGCTAGTAATAAACAGCCAGTAGGACCCAGAAAAAAAAACCCTTTCAAAATAAGGTGACCATTTATTATCAGTCAGACAGCCATCTATAACTAGCTTAGAGAACTAGAATGCTATTGAGCAAAAAAGAAAAAAAAAAGGGAATAGAAGGGTGCCTGCAGCTGTAAACATTCATCATGCAGGCACGAAACCTTACATGTTTGTAGTCTACCAGCCCAGGCCCATTTTGGGCACTAAGGGGTAACCCATCCTCTAGAAAAATGTCATTGCTACCACAAGTTAGGAATATATCTGGTGGTCATCATCAGTGTGGATGTAGATGCTGGAGGAGGTGTAGTTTCTCTATATAACATCATGTTTAAACGTTATCAGGCATCCAATCTGAAAAAAATCATAAAATCACAAAAAAGAGGCAGAACTTGTTGAAATATAGTCTAATTTTGACAAAAATTGGAAGAAAGCTTCTAAATATAATTGATAAAATGCAGCCATGAGCTCAAAATATTACTATTTTGGAAAGTTTGAGAAATATTTAGCCCCTGATGATCTATTTTATGCATTTTCCTGTGGCGTTTTTTTTTTTTTTTTTTTGGACTTTGGTTAAAGCTAAAGTATGTAGTCACATGGCAGTAGGAGCTTGTTTGTACCATGGACTATATCAAGATATTTGTCATCATTTGTAGAGTGGACTGATGTGAGAACAGATGTCAGTCCACTATTTTTATGAAGTTATGCAGATAAGATTCCTACCCCTAAATTATAAAATACACATTTTTGATGTTTTCTCCTTGGCTGGCGACCTAAGTCTAACACACATATGGTTCAACTGTGATTATCATCTTACTATCTCTGAATACGATGACAATACATGTAAACTACTTATATCAATAATAATAGTTAGTAGTAGAAGGGCTGTATACTGTCTTGTATGACTGTATTATGCGAATAACCCCTACATGTAACTATCAGCTACTAAAAGTTTAATGCAACGCCCCTTCAAGCTGTATTTACTCACAAAAATAATAATTTGCAGATAGTTGAAACATTTCTACTCCCCCTCAGAATCTGTGTCTGACGTGTTCAATACTCTGTTGCTAGGCTAATCACTGTCACAGTTGCATGCATCAGCACACACCAAATCTTCTGTGTGGCATTTGCATCTCTTGTTGCACAAGTGCTCTCACAGCTGCACTAAACAAGTGGGGCAAAGCGTCTGGAGCAGGTACCAGCACTATCATTTAGGAAGAAGACACATGAAGATACTGAACTGTTGCATGATTCCATGTGCATGACTAGATAATTTACAGATGGCAGTGTCTCACTTGTTTTGTTCTTCTTAGCAACCAAATTGTAGCACACATTCTCCAGAGATCCTTGCTTCTTATCACTGAAAATTAATGATACTAATAGGCTGCTGACTCAGAAAAAGCTGCAGTTGGGTTGGACCGCAGTTACCTACCTTCAAATCTTTCTATTGGTACTGAGGAAGGACAACTTGATTCGGCTACTGCTTGGTCCTTCATTAACGTTCTGGTTAGATCAGGTCTGTCCATGCCACGAGTTCAATATAAAGGTCCTAGTTTATAAAGCTATCAACAGCCAGAGACGTAGGTACCTCTTGAACTGTTGGATCATCTTTGATGTGTGACCATGTCTGAGTGTTTCTGCTCTTTGCCCTGGATATTAAGAAAAACTTTCTTCCTAGGAGGGTGGTGAAGCACTGGAATGGGTTAGCTAGGGAGGTGATGGAATCTCCTTCCTTAGAGGTTTTTAAGGCCTGGCTTGACAAAGCCCTGGCTGGGATGATTTAGTTGGGATTGGTCCTGCTTTGAGCAGGGGGTTGGACTAGATGACCTCCTGAGATCTCTTCCAACCCTGATATTCTGATTCTAAAACTGCTCAGAGTGTAGGTAATGGGAGCAGTCTTATAAATGACAACATGCAATTAGGTTACTGACACACCACCGCTGATCTTTCACACTTGTTTTTGGGATAGAAAGAAATCACTTTTTCTTTTGCACAAAGCTTGGGGGGAAATGAGCAGTCTGCACGCACAACATGTATGACTAGCCTTCCCCTGATCTGACCACCCCACAATTCAAAATCCCCACAATCAAAATATGATTAAGACTTTCACTTTGGTTTTACAATGTGGGGCCGTTGGGAGCAAGACATGGGATGCAAACAGGTACAAAAAACACACAAAGGCTGCACTAGACAGAGTCAGACTGTCTTGGAAATTTGTATGTGAGGCGCGAAGGCCTTGGGTACTATTTGTGGTGCAAATCTGGGGTCATGGTCAAGCAGCTCCTGAGATACAGCTCCCTTCCCTTCCTAGCAAATAACATGTATTTAATTTTTAAGTGCTCTAAAAAGCAAAGGCAGAGACAGGATGCTTTGAGAACTGGCATGCCAGCTGAAGCCCCAGAATACCAGCTGGGGTACAATTTGGGGGGGGGAGGGCTTGGATGAATAGATCCTCCCCTGTCCCCTAGCCTGTTTTTTATAATGGGACAAACTACCCAGGTAAATCCAGCAGATTTTTAGTTGGAGGCACAGACAGCGGAGCTGCAGCACTGAGCTGAGAACGAATGTGCTCCGTATGGGCCACAGGCCCACAATGCAGAATTCAGGGGAGCTGAGAATAGGTACATTCAGTCCACAACATAGGCACACAAAGGGCCCTAGATGCCTAAGTCCCAGATTTAGTCAACACTGGGATCCACAAACCTCCTGCTCAACTGCTACTCACCTTTAGCCCCCTAAGCTCACTTGGCACCTACGTTTTTGCTCTAAACATTCCCTAGCTGCTTATGTTCTTCTTCGAGAGATGTCCCTGTGGGTGCTCCACTCCAGCCGTTGGTGAGCACCTGCACCTTCACTCAGAGATTTTTCCAGCAGTACTCGCACAGGCCACCTACAAGCGGTGCCTGCCTCACGCACCAAAATAACGCATGCACGTGGCCCGTTCTCCTCAGTTCCTTCTCTACTGTCCCCGGCCTGAGACGGAAATCAGCAGTCTCGCTCAATTATTTTTCACTTTAGTTAGTTGTTTTATACAGTTTATCTAGTTTTTTTAGTCAGATAAGTTTCATTTCCCCGTCGTCGTCGTCGTCTTCTTTTTTTTTTTTTATATCCTTCCCAGTTTTTCTCTGTCAGCTAAACAGTTTATACTATGCCTGGCTCTCCAGGTTTTAAGAGATGCACCTATCCATCTACCAACCTTCTTTCCTAAACCACATGTGAACACTTTCGAAGTAGCAATGCACACACTCGACGTGCGCAGAGCGTTGTCCTTCTATTTGGATAGGACTAAGCCCTTAGGACTTCCCCTAAACTTTTCATTTCAATCGCAGAACGATCCAGAGGCAAATCCATCTCTATCCAGAGAATATCCAATTGGATAGCAGACTGCATCTGCCTACGCTCCCAACTAAAGAAGATGAATCCTCCAACTTCTGTTAGAGCACACTCCACCAGATCTGTGTCAATGTCTGTGGCATTCTTACGTAACATTCCCCTCACAGATATTTGTAAAGCCGCCACCTGGGCTTCAGCGCATACCTTTGCTAAACATTATGTCCTTACTCAGGGACCTCTGACCGACATTCAAATGGGCTGAGCTGTGCTGTCTACAGCTTTCTTACCAGAACCAAAGTCCCTACCTTGTAAGGAGGTACTGCTTTTCAGTCACATGGAGTGAAGCACACACAGGGACATCTCTCGAAGAGGAGGAGGAGGTTACTCACCTGTGCAGTAACGGATGTTCTTTGAGATGAGTGTCCCTTTGGGTGCTCCACTACCCACCTTCCTCCCCTCTACTTTGGAGCTTGGTGCGTGAGGCGGGTACCGCGCATGCACAGCCCGTGTGAGTACTGCTGTAAAAATCTCCGTGTGAAGGCGCGGGGGCGCACCAACAGCTGGAGTGGAGCACCCACAGGGACACTCATCTCGGAGAACCTCAGTTACTGCACAGGTGAGTAACCTCCTCTTTCTGCCCTGAGCGTGTGTCCTGCGACCTCATTCTAGGCACCAGAGGCCGAGCTCATGGCTAAGCCCCTTCATGATTCTCCAATTGAGGACAAAGAGGCATTGCTCTGCCCATCTTCCCTGTGGGGCTCAATCCGGTAGGCAGGCTCAGATGGCACCTAACTCCAATCAAAGCGGTCGGGGAGGAAATAATGTTCAGCTCAAGGTTTAGGGTACTCAGCCAGCATATGGAACAGCATGGGTCAGTTTCCTCTCTCTATCTCTTGAGGAAAAGGGATTTGAACAGGACTCTGCCCCTCTCAGATGGGTGTCCTGAGAGAAGAAGCAGGTCTCCTTCATAACAGGGTTAGGGTACTCAGTTGGGATGTGGCCCAAATAATATTTAATTCAAGTGAACAGCTTTAACAGTCGGGACTGAGGGAGCCCCCCTTCTTGCTATCACTCATGTTCCAATCATTACGGCACTCACTGGGTGATAGATCACTCTTCAGATTCCTTTGCCTCAGGCAGAGGGGGAAATTGAAGCAGGGGCCCTATATCACAGACCCTCCCTTATTATACACCACAGACTAGAGCACACACCCTGGCTGCAGGAGATGCCTCTTCGAGGTCCTTCATCAAGAGCAGAGGCAGGATTTGAATCCGCAGCTGCCATAACCTATGCGAGCAGTCTGCTAAACGATAGCACTGAGAATGGGCATGCTGTGTGAATGCCGCAAGCACTGAGATCTGGGTGGGGAATGCAGAACAGACACCCTCAGTGCCAGCCACAGCCTTGCACCCAGCACCAGTGTGGGAAATTGAGAACAGGCAGTCTCAATGTCTGCCCTAGACACAGAGCCCTGACACTGGGGGCTAGGGGAGTCTAAATGGGTGTGTGAGAGAAGCATTCTGGAGCTCCCATTTCCTCCACACTCCTGCTTCTTGGGAGGTGGGGAGAAGAGCTCTAAACTCCTTTTCCACTCATTTCTGTGGGCACTCAGCTGCTGTCGTCAGACATTTCTTTTTTCTCCATGCCACTGAAAGCTGAAGTACAGTCACATCCATTGACAGCATGAATGTTTGGCAGTATAAGGCACATGTCTGTTCCCAGCTCTCCAGCCACTCTATGCCTGGGAATCAATCTCTTCTTTTGGCCAACTCCAGTTTTGAAATAGAATTCATCTACCCCAAGAATAAAGCAAAATCTTGGACTCAGAGGTTGTATCTTTGTGCCCAAGTTCCATGTTAGCACCCTGTTTACTCTGAGTGTTTGCTTTGCATGAGCGACTTACAAGAACATGTGCAAATCAGTTTCCTCGTGATCTGGTATTGCAGAATAGTTGCCAGGCTCTTCTTTCACTGCTAGGGCAATGTCATGAAACCACCAGCAAGGTGCACTTCGACCAGGTGATAATCTCTGTTCACCCTTTACGATCCAATCAGTGAGGAGAAAAATTCAAAGACTAAATTTAACTTTGGAAACTGGTATCATCTTCAAGCGTTGCTTTGATAACAGTGTTAACGCAGTGGGGTTCCAAACTTCTTGCATTTGGACATTCTCCAGGAAAGCGCTCTCACTGATTTGATTGATTTGTCATTTGCATAATTGTCACCAACAAAAGCAGTATATTGACATTGTAGTCCAAGTATAATGTTCAGCAGCTGATCATACAGCTCCCCAAAAGTTTTCCACTTGGCAATGTCAGTGCACGCCATCTGCAGAAGCATCATGAGGTCAATAATAGCTAATGTTGGCTCATCGGATACTGGTAGCTCAATCATTGACAGATTTTTCTCCAGCCAAGACAGTGTGTTGCTCTTTTGGGTCTTTCTTAGAGAGTCATCCAAGTTGAAGAGGGAAAGTGGGACTGGTGCCAGCACATGCTTCATCAAACCCTGGATAGCAACGTCTCTGGACTGGGTAATAACTGTCAGCTTGCTGACTATTTGACAATTAATAGTTATTACTTGTGCCGTCTGCTTCTTTTTGTTTGTTTGTTCGACAGTATTGTTAAAATTACTAAATGATTTGAGATTATGCCTTTTATGGAATCTACCTCACCCCTTTGAAGCTTACTGGTTACAAGCTGCTTCATTTCTTGTGTGCCATTCTGTCTTATCATGCACAAATTACTACAGTTTCAGGATCCCCTACATCACAGACCCTCCCTTATTATACACCACAGACTAGAGCACACACCCTGGCTGCAGGAGATGCCTGTTCAAGGTCCATCATCAAGAGCAGAGGCAGGATTTGATGTTGCAATGTTCACAAGTGGCTCTCTGGAGGGGGGGGGGGAGCCAAATCCTTTTAGCATTAAACCTGGAACAAGTCCAGGCAACAGTCACAGCTTTTATAATATCTTGGACAGTTTAGTCTTCAGCCATGTGCTTGGTGGTAGCTTCTTTGTGGAGATCTGTTGCTGAGATTACATTTGTTCCGTCATAGCTGTTACAGCTGCCTTAAAATGTAGTACTCGGTGAGAGCCATATCTGTGTGCAAAGATTCAGATGCTTCCCAGTCTGTCAGGCACCATAGCTCTTAATCCCAGAGTTGCTGAACAGAAACTTTACTCTTGCATCACCATGCTACAAGGCCAGAGAGGGAAACTGCAGAGGATACTCAACAAAAAAAGGCTACACCCTCTGACTCAGCAGGATTCGCTGTCAGCTGCTGCTTGGTCACCTTCTAACATAAAGTTTCCTCTTCCTGCCACACCCCTTGTCTGAACAACTAGTTGCGAGGTCTGCTGCTGGCTAGACTCCCAAAATCAAGCTCATACCCCCTTGTCTGCTTCCCACTCCTTGTTTCCATTACCTTGCCTTGTTCCTGCTCCTTCAGCCTGATCCAGGTATTGACTCTGGCTTTGACCCTTGGCATGACTTCTGGCTCCGACTCTGGGTTGACCCTGGCATGGCTTCTCCCTCTCACTCTGGCTGGGACCTTTGGCGCAGCTTCTGGTTGTGACTCTGGCTGGGACCCTTGCATGATTTCTACCTCTGACTGACTCTAGCTGTGACCATGGGTGTGACTCCTGACCATGACTGTTCTCTGGGCTTCGCCTGTTAGGTCAGACTGCCCATGTACAGACTCTGATGCAGTCCTTGATGAGAGATCGCTCAATGGTCAGGTCATGCCATACACCACTTAAAGGGTCTGGCAGTCTGGCTGCTCCCTGATTATCAAGTAGGGTGTGATCTATATTTGGCTTTTCCTTCTCCTCCAGAAGTCTGGATTCTATTCTAGTTACACATCCCCATCTAGCATAATTCACATGACCACACTAGAAGGTAAGTGGCATAATCTCTGCAAATGTCAAAAGCTCCATGACCTTGTTATTGTCTTTCTTTGCTACTTTGAAATCCATCAGTAGTTGAGAGAAATCGTTATATAGTTTTCCCAGAACAGAAATGTATATGAATAGTTTTTTTCCTTAGGTAATGTAAGTGTCCCTGAGCTGGCAGAGCAATTAGGTACTGTTCATTAAGTCTACCAGATCAATCTGTGCTTCTACTCTTTTCTCTGTATACTTTCTCCATATCTTCAAATGCTTCTGTACACATTGGTGCTTTTCCCAAGATGTTTCTTCTGGGAGAACGTAATTGTTCATGGATTCACCAAGTGGTGCCACCCATTTCAAGCAATTCATTACCTCATTCACAAGTTTGTGGATTCTAACATCCCAGTTGTATGCTTTCCCTCTTACAGTATGGCTGATGACTGAAGCAGTGTAGATGTTGGTTTGAAGACATCCGTGTGGAAGCCCACTTTCTTGCATCAAAGTGCCTATATCACCCATGAAATTCATTGCATGATGCATGCCTCTCATCTCAGGGTGGTCATTGTCCAATTCATTTTGATTCTTCCATTTAATCAACTCTGCTTTGCAGTAGATTATTTTTATCATATCTGAGATAGGTCCAGTCTTGGCTCAGAGTCTAATATATCCTTAAAATATTTCATCATGATGCATACTGTATTTATGTCAGTTGCTGGTGCAGGACAATAGCCAATGCTCATAGAATAGCAGACACATTTCTCAAATCAGTCCATTTTATAAATAATGACAAATATTTTGATGTACCATATATGGAACAAACAAGCTCCTACTGTCATGTGACTAGACTTTTGCTTTAACCAAAGCTAAAACCTGGATAGGAGAAGGAAAAAAAATCCATTCATAGAATCATAGACTCCGGGTTAGAAGGGACAGCAACTGTCATCTAGTCTAATTCCCTGCCAAGATCTAGGATTTGTTGTGTCTAAACCATCCAAAACAAATGGGTATCCAGCTCCTTTTGAAAACCTCCAGTGAAGCAGATTCCACAACCTCCCTAGTCAGTCTGTTCCATTGTCCTACTGTTCTTACAGTTACGAAGTTTTTCCTGAAATTTAATCTAAATCTGCTATGCTGTAGATTGAACTCATCGCCTCTTGTCCTGCCCTCTGTGGCAAGAGAGAACAACTTTTCTCCATCTTTTTAATGGCAGCCTTTCAAATATTTGAAGACCACTATCATATCCCCTCTCAGTCTCCTCTTTTCCAAATTAAACATATCCATTTCCTTCAGCCTTTGCTCCTATGACTTGTATTCCATCACTTTGATCATCTTTATCGCTCACCTCTGGATCCTTTCCAGTTTCTCTACATCCTTTCTATATGGTGGTAACCAAAACTGGACATAGTACCACTCTACTCAGCACTGGTTAGGCTTGAGCTGCAATACTATCACTTCACATGACTTACATGCTATGCCTCTGTTAATGCAACCTAAAATTGCATTTGCTTTTTTTGAAACAGCATCACATTGCTGACTCGTGTTGCAGTTGTGACCGCCACAACTCCCAGATCCTTCTCAGCAGTGCTGCTGCCAAGCCAGTTATTCCCCCATCCTGTATTTGAACAATATTGAACAATTCAACATCATTGTAGGCATAAAGAAGCATGTGCCATTTTACAGATCAATTGCATCTTTCTTTACTTGCTGTAGTATGCCTATAATATGTATATTCATATGTTCACATATATGCAAATTCAGTTTCCTTAAAAAAGAGAGAGAGAGAGACTGACAAAATGTCGTATTCCCATTCTATAGCTGACCCATAGAGACTACTTGCCTTCTACTGCTTGCAGCTAATGGATGTTGTAAACATCTGTGCTTTGAGAGAGTTCTGGGTTCCATCACCACTGACAACCCAAACAGAGGGGAACTATGTTATTAATGCTCCAGATGATATTACAGTAGAACCTCAGAGTTGCAAACACCAGAGTTACAAACTGACACACCTGATTTGGAACCAGAAGTACACAATCAGGCAGCAGCAGCAGACCAAGGGGTGGGGGGAGAAAGCAAGTACAGTACAGTACTGTGTTAAATGTAAACTGCTAAAAAAAAAATGGAAAGTTTTTAATAAAAAAGATTTGACAAGATAAGAAAACTGGTTTTGTGCTTGTTTCATTTAAATTAAGATGGTTAAAAGCAGCATTTTTCTTCTACATCGTAAAATTTCAAAGCTGTATTAAGTCATTGTTCAGTTGTAAACTTTTGAAAGAACGACCATAACATTTTGTTCAGTGTTACGAACATTTTGGAATTATGAACAACCTCCATTCCCGAGGTGTTCATAACCCTAAGGTTCTACTGTATAGCTAGGCTTTATTTAGAAGGTATTTATTTGTAAGTGTCGTTTTTTGAGACTGTAAAATCTCTACTCAAGTCTCCAGCATTCCATCCATGTTCTGTATCAGAGCGCAAGATTTAATAATACTTTTTCTTTAAATGAGCAGGATTTTATTTACAAAAGAATTGTACATTATGACATTGGGTACCTGTAAACACTCAGCCCACTGCACAACATCATAGGGTATAGAGAAGAGAACGTTTTAGCCAGGATTGCATGAGCAAACACCTACTCTTGAAGAGCTTTGAAAAGAATCTTTATCGATAGCCGGTCAGTTCAACGTGGATATAAGAATTCTTTTATTTATCGCAGAAGGAGAAAGGGCTGAGTTGATTTTGCTGATATTCAGATAAGTGGCTCTGGAGAATATTTCGGACATGATGCTTAGACAAACGGTATGTTCCCACATATATCTATCTTAGGGTTTTCCATAACACTGTACAACCATAGTATCTAGCACTGCACAGGTATATTAGATCTGGATGGTGTTAAAATGGATCTTCAATGGCCCACAGCTGGGTGGATTGTTACGAGTACCAGTGAAAAACTCGGGTACAGTATGCTTAATGCGTAATAATTTATTTGAGAAGGAATCACACAAGCAGTTAAGGTTACACAGCACACATCTTTTCCAATAAGCCTCAGCTCCCCACGCATAAACCCTCAGTAACTATGTTGGCTTTACACAGTATCCTGATTGGCAAACAAAGTAGGTAGCACTACCAATCCTAGATGGAGACTTCTTCTCTTCTATTCTTCCCCTCTCAAGTACTTGGTCTGTCAAGGGTCCCCCAAAGCAGGGTCTAGGTCACCCTGAGCCTTTCTGGTTCTAGCATCCCGCAAAGGTCCCTTGAAGCAGGTCCTAGATTACCCCGAGTGCTCTGTCTCCCAGCATCTTCAGATGTTAATTGGGGAACTAACTTAGCTAATTTACTTTGCTTAGCATTTATACCTTTTGTTCCCAAAGGAGTCACGTGTGCCAGAAATATGCCCTGTGCCTGTGGGTGCTCATTGCTGGTTTTCTCTAATATTTTAGAAGGGACTGCAAAGCAGACAGACCAAAGCTCAATCAGCATTTACCCTCTCACCAATCAGTCTCTGAAGCTCTTAACATGATGCCATCCGCAATGGTTATTTTGACCCAGGTCTGCCTGTACCAAGCCCACTTATCGAATGTTTTTACATATATTTTGTGAGCTGGTGTCCCCCCGCCCCGGCTGATATATTCCAAAGTTTGATGTTGAAACATACACACAGATCAAGCCTTTATTAATCATTCAGGTGCAGTTTTAACACTTCCAGTAATTCTCCACACCATTTATATAATGCTAAGAGAATCCTGCTCCCAGAATCCTCTAGCAAGTTCAGGCATACCACGCCATACCAAACTCATGGTTACGACATTTATTCATATCAGTCACTGCAATTCATCATAATTTGGCACCGGTCCAACAGATGGTGTGATCCTCAGTGTATTTCATTGGAGTCTTCTGCTTGTCTTTTCCCAAATTCTAGGACTCCCCCCCCCCCCCCCCCCCCCCCCAGTCATCGCAGTTGTGGTAGAAATGGTTTATCAACAGAGGTTTTTGCAGTGTACTTGTTTTAAAAGTGATTATGTGTAGCGCCTACTCTCTTAGTAACCTGTACTTATCTGGTGCTTAGACATTCCAATATATGCAGTATCATGAAGACTGTAACCAAAGAGTCATTGCAAAGGAATGTCTGTAGATACCCTTCTGCCAGCCTAGCTATTTTTATTTTCCCCTGAACTTGAACTCTGCTGAGATGTGTATATTTATCAGTGACTTTCAGCTCATTAAAGGATCTGTACTGTAGCTGTGTGTAAAAAATAATAATAATAAAAAAAACCCTTTTGTTCATATTTCTTAAATTGTTTTACACTGAAGCCAGAATTGCCATATGATTCAGATGACAAGTAGAGATCTACCCTCTTTCACTGCATCCATCTTTCTATTCATGTAATTCATATATTCTTGCTGAAGTGCCATGCTTCTGTAGAGTAAAACATACAATAAAACCCTTTGTTTCCTTTCCCACACATCCACTCAAGTGAATTTCCTTGATATAGTCAGTCTCCTCAGTTGCCCTTTACTTTGGCTCCTTCTCTAGATGATGTTCTATGTACTTCATACTCTCTGCCATTGCATTTCTTGAAACACCTCTTCTTTAAAAAGAAAAACAAAACAAAAACCTTGTATTGTTTCCTTTGCTGTGGCACTTGGCAAACCTCACTCGTGTGTGTGCTGAATATTTGCATTTTGTATCTCTCCTATGTTCTCTTTGACATTTCCCCCATTAAGTATAAATAACGTTCACTTAGAATATTGTGCTCTTTCGGGCCTTGTTCCTTCAATTGTATCCAGGTGTTTGTGAAAGCCCCATTGCCTTCAGTAGGAGCTTTTATGAGTGCAAGAGAGTATCTGCATGGGACAGACTTCAGAATCGGGGACTTAGTTTGGGATTTGCTGTTCACCTGCATCCTTTTTTTTTTTTTAATTTACACCAAGTGCAAAGTGAGTTTTAGATGCTTCCAGATCAATATCATAATATTTCACCCCCACTCTGTAAGAGTGTATGAAGCTGGGATTTTTAAAGGTGTCTAAGGGATTTTGGCACACCTGGGTGTCAGACTACCTTAGGCTCTTTTGAAAATCTCAGCCTCAATGACTATTCAAGGTACAGGTAATGGTGAACTGGGCCCTTGATTTCTAAATGCATATCCAACCCAACTTCTTGCAAAATGCATAGTGTATTGCAGTGCTCAATGCATTGCAATCTTGCCCTTAAATGATATAATGTTCATATTTATTATTTTCACTACATAAAGCAATTTGGTGAGACTTCAGTATCCTTGGTTCTGGGGATATTGTACTGAGTACTCAGTCTGTGATGGTATATTTTTGCCAAAGGACCTTTTATCTCTCTGGTTGGAGCAACTGTGTTTCAGTGACAAACTCATTTACTTTCAAAGTAAAACAATGAAGTATGTGGACAGCTTGATTCTGTCATTGTTTGCAGCTCTGTATCAGCTAAGGTGGAACATCCGGAATCAATATGACTAATGGATTCTGGCTCCTAGTGACAGAGTCAGCAAACAGGATAAATTATCACATCCTCTCTGGTTCATTGATGGTAATTCCTTCTGACTGTCTGATCTGTGATAGCCATGATGTTCCGTTTTCTGGCTGCTGTCAAACCAATCTTGAGCCATTAGCTAGAAAACACCTGGTCAATATCCAGTTTATCAAGTTTTGGGTCATCTCCATGTTTGTTTGTTTCATCTTATTACTTTTTCATTGAGCAAAATCTTTATTTCTTTGACCATAGGAGCAAAGAATGTGTTTAACATTATAGTGTGCAGTGTTCCATTAGTTTTATTGACCTGAAGGATCCCTTCATTGTTTGGCCTTACTGTTGTGATGCATAATCAACTGTTATTTCAGCTAATCTCATCAGGGTGGTATTGTGTGTATTATAGAGGTATATTTAGACCACCACCTAATCAAGACCAAAGTGATTTTTTTTGCATGTGACAGACAATATATATAAATATTAAATCTGCAATACATGTGTCTAGCTGTTCAAATAAGCAGACAGTACACTCATCTGGTCGCTATTTATCTGCCATAGGTACTTACTTAATTAGCTACACCTATTTCATGTTTTTGTAGTAATCCACTGTTTTTAATATGATTTTAAATATGTTAAGCCTCAAAATTTTTTTGTTGTAATGTATAGGAATTGGGTAGAATCCATGTAAATAGTTTGGGAACCTCCTAGCAAGCCTGCCAGTCTTCTATTACAGTGTGTATATGTAGCTAGATTCTTGTAAATTTATATATAGCTTGTAAACATGGTTATTTGGAACCTAATTGTGTCCATGTGGTTTCCTCATAGTCTTAGGGTATGTCTACACTGCACGGTCAACCTCTTACCAGGTTTTAGCCTTAATTCTCCCTTATTGTCCACTCAGAAAATTCTGGTGTGTGTGTGTTGGTGCTTTAACCTGAGCTATCATACCCAGCTCAGGGTGTGGATAGAACCATTTTTAACTCAGGCAGGTACCTGTCTACTTTGCAGTGATCATGCAGGCAAAATAAATTGAGAGCTGATAATCCTCCAGTACCTTCTCAAAATGCCCCTTAAAAGACAGATAGGTTCTTCTGAAATTTACTGAGAAGAAGTCTGAGAGCATCTCAGTATAAAGAACCATGGGATAAGCCCCAGACAAACACACATGAGTGTAGAAACAGCGAGGACACAGTAACACAGGTAGGACTTTGCAGTGGACAAGCTCACACCTAGGCTTGATTAACCCTGGTGCCCAATGTTGTATAGGGAGCCAAAGACACAACAATCCTGTATGTTAATAACACCATTGATGTAAAATAACAACATTATAAATATAATGTACTTTTCCAACATTTATACAGCTTAATTTTCCTCCAAGATGATTGAAATGCCAAAACTACACACTTCCCTCAATTTCAAGTTATCATCATTTTCTGGTTCCCTCCATATATCTAATGATTAAGATTTCAGAGCAGTTCAGGGTGTTTTAACTACACATCTTCCATCAATTTTAATGGAAGTTATGTGGCTCAAAGCCCAGCATAGCTTTGAAATGTTCAGCCTATCATATGTTGTTGATGTTTAAAAAGCTCATCACAAAGCCCATTGGAATCAATTGAAAGCTCCCCCATTGACATCATGAGGCTTTGGATCAGACTTTCTATGCACAAATCAGCTGCCTTGGCATTGACTTCTTTGGGAGTTGAATCAGGCCTTGGGTTAAAAATATCAACCTAGGGGAATCTTTAAATTTAAAAACAGTTTGGGCCTGATACCCATGTGAAACAGAAGTAACTGTTGTATCTCAAGTGGAATCTCCATCTGTAGAGGTTTTTAAGGCCCAGCTTGACAAAGCCCTGGCTGGGATGATTTAATTGGGGTTGGTCCTGCTTTGAGCAGGGGGTTGGCTGAGATGATCTCCTGAGGTCACTTCCAACCCTAATCTTCTATGATTCTATCTCCCATTGAAATCAGTGGAGTTATTCCTGCACTGATTTAACACTGGTTTAATTCCACTAACTTCAATAGATATCCCTGATTTATGGGCTCTTTATGTTGAAACTCCAAACTAAACATGAAGATTTGGTGATCAACTTTTGCAAACTTCATAGTCATATTTTACTTGCCAGTCCTACATGTTGGGTATAAAATGACTGGATGGAATTTGCACATCTCTACTAGTGCAATGCTGCTATGGTTTCCCTGCCCAGTATAAGACTTATTGATGTGAGGAAGGACTACAAGATTAAGTCCAGGGGGTCAAATTTCAACTTGAATTGCATCTTGTGTAATACCACTGAAGTTGTTTGGGTTGCATGAGATATAAATCAGGGCAGAAATTGGCTGTCGTGTATTAAATGTGATTCTAAATCCCATTTATTATAGATAACCAATCTCTCGCATACAAATTTTTGAAAACCCCACAATAGTCCACGAGTGTCAGTGATAACTTGCAAATCTTTTCTCACCTTCTCGGTCTGAGTTGTGATGTTATAAAACGGCATCTGTTGTGCTCAGATGTATAGCTGTATTACTGATGAACATAAACTTGTGTTGATTTGAATGCTGTGCAGTGGTTTGTACAGTACTGTAAAATATCTTTGTCATTTAATTTTTTTAAAGTTTTAAATGTGCCTTACAAGTGCTACTTTTTCAAATGTTTAACATAGGTTTTGACATTTTAATGGACTGTTGTAGATGTTCTAGAGAATGTCTGCATAAACTCTGATGGTTTATTTACTGCTGTTGCTTTTAATGGAAATGTAAAATATTTTCTCTTCTGGGCAGTACATATTCCACTGCAAACACATCAACAAAACATGAAATCTACATAAAATGCAAAAGCTGCAAGTATCCCAAAAGTAGTGAGAGTCCTTGCTGCATATTTTAGACTGAGTGTGTATTTATGGGACCTGTAGACATACTGTAAAATGTATTATGGCAGATAACCATATTGTAATAAAACAATGTGGTGCTTGCAAAAAAGGATTGTGAATTATTGCCTTCATTGAACTTTGTTTCCAGTTATAGAAAACAGAGTGTGATTACTAAATGTGAACAGCATGCATTTTATACACTTAGTTATAGATCTTGGGTCTCGTGTGTCTGGAATATCAATATTTGTTTTACTTTTAAGGTACATTAGTTACAAATACAATAAGTGTCTTTCATTTCTCACCCAAGACACGATACTTTCAGGTATGAACTCAGGGCATGCAATATGTCTCAATGATTATTTATATAAATGCAAGCTGATGCCAAATAAATATCTACTGGATGGATGTTCATGTAGGACTCCAGATATGAATATTTTTGATCTAAAGAAATAAACAGTTATACAGTGTGTATGTAGCTTTGTAACACACACACATGCTTGTGCCAAGGTGCATGTCCAGTGGGTAAATCTGTATCACATGAACCTTTGATTCTTTCTAGATTGAGTTGTCAGTAGCTAGTGACTGGTTTATTTATTTATTTTTCCATTTGATAGCTCACAAAATAACATCATATTGAGAAAAGAAGTCTCAGTTCACTAGAGCACCACTTTCAATCTGAGTGGCAGCTATTGATTTAGTCAGGGAGGGGTTTTCTGTAAGGAGTAGACACCATTAATTCAGTTAATTCTTTGCCACTTAAAGAATTGCTGTACTTCCACCCAAGAATCCTAAGAAATTCAAATTATTAGCCCACCTACCCTATATGTACAGCAGTAAAGGCTGCACATAGATCACAGCAGAAGTTACTAGACTAATAAAACGGACAGACTACAAGTATGGCCAAAGCAGTTTTGAAACCATCTAGAACTCAAAGGTCTATTTGAGTCCTTGCTGTATTTAGAAACATCAAATTAGCCCTTGTTCTAGCCACACATCCTTTTATCCACTTTCTACACACCCTGTTGAAAGAAATCCAGTGACCTTTAAGCATGGATTCTACTGTACCAAATCAGTACAGCAGCTTAATCGCTCAGTTTAATTATTCTAGTAATTCTTGCTCTAATTTTGGTTGATTCACCACGCACACAGGCCACTGCATGTCCTCAGCTACTTTTAAGAACTACTTCGTCATAATGTTTTACAGTTGCCTACACGTACAGTGGAGAGTGTGCAATTTATAGCCATTTTGGATAATTTATAGTGTATTGGTCATGGGCTGGTTGACTTAAGGGTACAGCAGTCTTCACTTAACAACATGTGGCCCCCCTCTTTAGCTGTAAGACATTTGCTAAACCAAAACTATTGGGTTAAGCCTTATAAATGAGAGATGGCTGCAGTCACAGGAAGACGGCCAAGGCAAAATAAAACAGAGTTTTTATTTATTTTATATATTGTTTCATCTTCAGTCAAATCTGACCTACATTCCTTGCACTTCATCACCTGTATCCTTTGAAAGAAATGTCTGCTTCAGTGCTATCTTTTTTTCTCTTTTTTTTCTTGCTAAAGCTCTTCATCTTTAATACCCTGGGCATATTTTAGTCAACCTCAATCATGGATTAGGTATTACAACAGCAGATGCAGCAAAGAGCCTGGAGTAATACTCTGTAGAGGTTCAAACAAAGAGCTAGGTTTCAAAGGCAAAAGTCTTCTGATCATCAATGCTTGTAGAAGCTTTTTTAATACTATTTCTCAATATCAAAAAACAAAAAAGGGTTAGATTTCATAGTGATGTAGTATAATTGGAGATTGATTGAAGCAAGGACAGGTTTTTGCGTAGCACTGATAGGTTTGTTTTTTTTTTTTAAATGTTACAAGGAGCATTTTGTTTTCTTGGTGTTTTGGTTTTGTTTGTTTAAGCAATACATAAGTCAGGGCAGTACGGGCTGTGATATAGATTATTTGGCACCTGATGGTGCAGCTTTAGTTAATGGTCAGATGTTTTTTCCATTATGACCCTCTGACTCATCCAGGTTTTCCAGGGTTTTATTGAGGAGCTGGTTCCCATCACACTGGGCAGCAGCAGTTGTGAAATGGCACAAAGCTCATCCTGTGGACTCAGCATCTAAAAGGATGAACATTAAAACAAAAAAATGCTACGATTAGTTTGTTGTGATGGTTAATCATTTAACTGCAGTGAAATGTTCCCGGTAAAACATAACCCCACAGCCAGATATGCTGCAAGGGTCTGATCCCCCACACACGTCATACATGGAAGCGATTGCAGGGCACTTGATTTTTTTCTGTTCATTGTAGTAAAATATTAATGAGATTAAAACGCCATTAAAATCAATGGGGCTATGCCTCTTTATGCCAATTGTGGATCTGGTCCTGAATAATATATATGCTGGGGTTTTGTATTTATAATCACATGTTCAGGAGAATAATGGTTCTTTAGCATCCCATCAAGCCCAGTGAATACTCTGCCTCCATTTTCAGTATATCGCTGGAGGCACAAATCCCTGTTGTTTTGAATGGTGTTGGCTTGGCATTGTAACAGTTCTTGTTGATATTCTCAGTTGAGGCAGACAAAATTATAACCTGGCTAAAATCCTAGTAGTCTGCTCTAGTGTGAGTGTCTGTTCCAAATAATAGTGAGCCAAAGATACAGAGGGCAGAAAGGGGGGTTAGACAAAGGGTTAATGCCAGGCATCCTTATTACGTGTTGTGGCTCTGGGTATGATTTTTCTGGTAGGGTTTTTAAGCAATAGCATAATGTTTGGATCTCTTCCTGGAGCAGAGAAGCATCGGCTCTTGGAATGGTTCTAAGTCATTTCCAACGGTTTGGTTTGTGTGATGAGTTTGAATGACTTCAGTTTGAATGACTTGCAAATAGGATGTCAATAGAAGTGATGTTTTCTGGTTATTTGTGTAGGGTGTTTTTTCTCTCTTTTTATACCATGCCCCACCCCCAACATAATAAGTCATTTAAAAAAATCTTCCCTTCACATGATGGTTGGAGCCTTCAGACCAGTGTTGTTTTTGAGGCATTTCATTTAAGCTCAAAAGCAACTACTCACAATTTAACTCTTCACCAACCACATACTGTTATTTTTAACAAGATAGTTTCCCCATCTGTGCAATAGGACTAATAAGAAAGGGACGGGGAGCCAAGAACACCTGGCTTTCGTACCTGTTTCTACGACTAATTTAATCTGTGGTACAGAAGAATCCAAACTGTCTTAGCTATATTCATTTCTAGTGTGGTTCCATTGATGTCCATGGAGTCATACTGCAACAAGCTCATCCATATCTACACCACAGCCCTCTCAGGTATATTTATAATTGCACCATTTCTTGTTGCTCCATATCTAGTTTTGTTTTATTAGGCTCAGAGGCCTATCCTTCCTTCTCTGTGTGTAAAGCACTGAATATACTTATTGTTTATATGCAAATTATTATTAGAATTTACTCACGTGTAGGGTTGCTTGAATTTGATGTCAACTCTTTACCTTTAAAGAGACACTTAGCCAAATTCTGTTCTTAGTCACTTGCTGGTGTAAATCCATAGTACATTTGAATTTGTGATAATCATAATGATACTTAGCTTTTATATAGTGTTTTTCACTCATAAATCTCAAAGCACTTTACAAAAAGATAGGAAGTATCGTTATTCTTACTGTACAGCATGAGAAACTTGGACACAGAGAGGTGAAGGCACTTGTCTAAGGTCAAACAGCAGGTCACTGATATAGCCAATAATAGAACTCAGGACTCCTGACTGTACATTCTGCACCCTATGCACTGAGCTGCAGTGTCCACTAGTTTAATTGGGAGAATAATAGGCTCACTAAGTTTCCAGTTATTTTCTTCTCTCCTTTTTGGATGTTTCACATTACAGGAGTGCTGATTCTAGGAATCCATTTCAAGGTTCTCTGTGAATGGAAGATATGATCATATGTAGTAAAATGTTGGCAAATGTATTTTTCCCTGCATTGTTGATTTGTAATACATACCTAATAATAAAACCATTGCAACCTTACAGAGAGCTTCAAGAGCTGATTGGAACATTTTTTGCTTAATGGAATTTGGCTGAAATATGGTGGTTTGTCAACGCAAAATATTTCGTGGAGACATTTAAGTAAGGATGGAGTTTTCATGAAAGAGAAACACTCTGCAGTCTGGTGGTAGGCCTGGATGTGCCCAAACTGAACACAGACGCATGTACCCATTTCTCTTTTTGTGAAAATATTCGAAAGGTTTTGGTTTTATTCCCATGTGGAACAAAACAATTTTAGTCCTCAAAAGTTGCAGCAAAATGGAATTGTCATCTTTTAGTCAGCTCTAGAAGCTACCCTGCTTTTGATGGATTTTAGCCAGCCTGTTAATAGTATTTTGACATAGAGTTTATCATATTTAATCTGGAGGAATACTAGAAAATAGATTTACCCAGATAAAACATGTTTTGAGTATCTGAGTCAGAAGATGGATTTCTAACTGGTGCCTCGTGAAGGCCCTTGCACTTTACATGCATTCAGCATCGCTCTCCAGCCTTCCAGCTCATCATAAACGTCTTTCCACTCCCCACAGCCTCATACACAAAATCTGTTGCGTTCCAGGAGAGCAATCAGAGTCGTAGCACTTAAGACAAAGAATGGCCTAGATCCAAGCTATTTATTCTGAGATCTGCTTGTGTTAGACCAAGTACAGTTGTGAATCTGTAATGCTCTTGTTACCTGCACTGAATTATTTTTATGGCTGAACCCAAGCCTTCCTGTATCTGACAGGCTCAATCAAGTGTCCCGGTCATATTTGCTAGTCAGGGGAAATGTGAAGTGCACTCTGATATCTTGGAGGCACTTTTTTTCTGAAATGTGCTTATTGTGTAGCAAAGTTGTTAGCCTAGTATAAAGATAATTAAGTTCCAGGAAAGCATGTTGTTCCATAGTCCATCTTGGGAATCAAGCTATCCTGAATCTGGCTATTGCATATCATGCTCCAGTGGAAACTCCTGTTCTTTTTGGTGGGAAGTGGAGGGACTTGGCCAACCTGCCTGTCATTTGGCAGTGCACCACGTTTTCAGAAAATGCCATGATGAGAGCCGTCAGTTCAGGATGTGGAAGCTACAGGAGTGCAAGTGATGTTTTGTCTTGGGAGAGATCTTCCTCCTCACTGCATCAAAGGGCCTACTGTGTGTGACACCTCCCCCCTAGCAGAAAGTAACGGGTGTGCCTGTCTTTTGAGTTAGTGGTGTCACTACAGGGTGGGGGGACAGACTTCATTGCAGGACAGAACTCTGTCACTTTTGCAGAAGGAGTAATTTGTTTAGCTGGTAGCAGTAGCAGGCTGTTACCTGTCATTTGAACCAGTCTGATGGTTCTCGGGGTACCCAGGACAGTGACTCGCCTTGTTACCCCCCCACCCCACCTCCAGCATGAGGGAGACTTGCTTGTGTTTAAGTGGGTGTCATCTCCCTAATATCACCAGTCTATTAGCCAGCCAAGCACTCTCCTCTGGGCTATGCCAGCCCTTACTTTGCCTTGCAGGCTATATAATCGATGCACCCCAATCCCCAATTCCCTTTGAAGCATTTCCCTGTGAGATCCAGCCCCTGACACTGGCTACTCAGAATTACCAAGTCCACCGTCCCCAAGGGAACAGCGTTCACAGCTTGTATAATTCAACTTAACATCAGCCCCTTGCTTAATATCGTAGCATTTAGATACATTTATAGTGAAAACAAGAATATGTTTATTACCAAAGGTTCAATATTCACGTGATAGTGAGTAAAGACATTTGAAACAAAAGGTTAAATATAAAACAAAATAATAACTTTATTTCTAGACTCTAAACTATTAGGTTTGCCTCTTGTCTAATGAAGTTTCTCACCCAAATCTTTTTGCAGGTGACTTCAGCCAAGGTAACAGAGAGCCTGTTTCAATTAATGTAAACACTGTCCATTTACTTCCTAGGTGCAGGATAAGAGGGTGTCGTCTTTGCCTTCTACTTCTACCCCCAGAGTTCATTGTTTTTACTCAGAGGCAGCAGAACACCCCCTGGTTGCTTGGTTTTCCTGTTGCTTTCACATATCTTCTATAACTTCATATGTAAACGGGCATCCGTTGCGTTACCTTACAAAGCTTGATTTACATCCAACAGAGAGACAGGTGAATAAACATCTTTTGTCTGACAGAACCAGTTTCTCCTTGCCTGCTGTGATACAGAATCTAAGAACATATTTTCAGTCTATATACATAACTCCTTACATACTATCTGTACATACATTTCACAGTGCTATCAATGGCCAGTGTGACCTTGGATTTCATTTAAGACCTCAAACAACATTCTTTGGTAAACCAGAATATACATACTAGAATCAGGAGATTCTTTTAAACCCCTTGCCAGTTGACATCAAGAGGTTTTGGGCCATACCTCCCCTCTTACAATGATGCAGCAGGGTCAGCTACTAGATGATCCGTAGCATTGGGTCACAACCCTCTTGCCTGGACAAGGCATGTCCCATGATATTACCTCTTCCTTTAATATGCACAATTTCCAAGTCATATACCTGGAGGAGGATGCTCCAGTGTAGCAGTTTGGAGTTGGTACCTTTGGTTCGGTGCAGCCATACCAATGGAAAATGGTCTGTTAAGATCCAAAATTTTATGTTAAATAGTTAGGGTCTTAACTGCTTGATTGCCCACACAATAGCATAACATTCTTTTACTCTGACAGAACAACCCTGGTCAGTGTGCGTCAATGTTTTAGTTAAAGTGACGGGATGTTTTTTTGTTGCTTTTCCCTGTTTTGCATCAGCACCACACCTAAACCTGTGTCTGATGCAACAATACACAGTTCAAATGTTTTTGTCAAAATCCAGACTGGCCAGAACAGGCTTGCCTGACAGGATTTTTTTTTGCCTTGCCAAGATCTTTCTGACAAGCTTTTGTCTACACTACTTGATTTGGCTCTGTCTTTTTGCACAAGTTTGTGGTAGCAGATGCAACTTCACTGAAACCATATACAAATCAGTGGTAACAGTTAGCCAAGCATTTAAAAGACTGATCCGGTTTTTTAGTCAGCCAGCCAATAGAGAGGGAAGCAACTACTTTACAAGCATGTTGTATTTATGGCCACCTGCCAACCTGAAGTGGGAAGAATCTGAGACTATAACTCAGAATCACTTCTGTGGCTGCCACTAGACTACTAGGCTGAACTAGATTATTCATGGCACTTTGTTCCCCTATTCTGTCAAATTCAGGGGATTGTGGTATCTGTCCTCACCACAGATATCTGGTACAATGGTATTTATCAGCCCTTCTATGCTTGGGTCCTCAGTGCTATTTCCTACTAGCTGGTTTGCTGCTTTTATACATTACTACTGCAGCTACTGGATACATCTTAGTCTCTACAAACATGTCCTTCATTTGAAACATTTGTGTATGTTCCCTCCTGAGATATAGATAGATTAGATAGATTCTGGATTCCGTGCAAGCAAATGAACATTACACCTATGGTTCCTTGCAGTAGAGAGCTCATTTCTACTTCTGAGTTTTGATTCACACTAAGCAAGTCAGCACACAAAGGAGCCGTAAAGGTCACAAAATAGAAATGCTGAAGCAAAACACATTCCTGTTTAATGGGATTGCTGAAATGAGAGCGAGAACCTTGTGGTTCCAGTCTGACTAGATAGTTCCTTTTATGGCAGTATGGATTTAATTTTTTCCAGTCCTGCATTGACCTATATGTATATGTTTGATGTTATTCTTTTCATAAAGTGTTCTTAATGCTGAGTACTTAAGCATAAGATGATGTCATTTAGTCTTGAAAGGTTATAAATAAAAAGAAGCTATAGGAAATTGTGTGAAATAATCCTATAAGAATTTACGAAAGATTTCTGTGGGTGCATTTGACAGGGAAACCCTGGTGAGGACATTATCTAGAGCTGTTCTTCTGTTCAGGGACAAGTAGAGGCAGGGGAGTTGTTAATTAATATTGTGGTAGCACCTAGAGGCCTCAGCCCCAGTATGCCTGTGGCTTCATCCCTGAAACCTAAGGTTTAGACCTTCAGGACATGTGGTAACTTTCCATTTCCTGCTGAAATTTAACACTTTTTTAACTGTGTTTCTGAATTTGCGAAGAGCATCTAGCCCTCTTGCCTGTGGAACTATGTTAATATCCCTTTGGATGGCTTTTCAGTGTGCTTTGAACACCCACACTTCAGTACTGAAAGCATAAACAGACCCCTGCCACTTGAGTTAAAGGATTAAATCCATTAGCTGGTAGAAGCAGCAGGCTATTATCCTCTGAGCAGCCACTGAAGGGGGACACCCCCTGCACAAACATGTTGTACTGCCACATGAGCAACTTGGATTCAGGAGCCAACACTGCAAGATTGCTTCTCTTGCTGCTGGAGTTCAGCCATGTTATTGAGATGATTTTTGGGAGGGGCGGCTGTTATTTCAGCTTCTCTTCTGGTTAATTGGTGAAGTGGCATTGATTGGGGGAATATTTGCCTGAGTCATGTCAGTCAGGGAAGATAAGGCCAGTGTGAAAGAAATAAGGTTGCAAAGGGGGGTGAGGTTCATGTGGAGGACTGGTGCTTTACATGTAAAGTAAAGCATGTAAAGTACATGCAAATAGTGCTTTACATCTGCATAATATTTCACACGCTCCCATTCTATGGCTAGGGAACCTGAGGCATAGAGGATAAAGCTACAGAGGGAGTCTGTCTCCAAGCAGGGCTTAGAACTTGGAGATTCCTTGATCGGTGTCAGGAATACACTTTACTGTCTGAGTCAGAACAATGGATGAAAGGAGGTCCCCGGGTAACTGAAGGAGAGTGAGAAAGGCAACAAACTCCTTTGAAACTGTTCTAGGCTTAGGCAGGCTCTGGCAGAGGACTGATACCATAATTTTCATGCAGTAAGTCAGGCTATGTTAGCTGTTTTTGATCCTCTCCCATTAGTGCCCGTTTTGCTAAATTGCACAGTGGTCGCAGGAACAGCTGGTTTACTTACAATTGTGACTAGTACTCTCATTAAGAAGGAGGGGAGGAAGCGTGAAGATGCAAGATGTCCTTGGAGAAGGGCATTTCTATATCCACGGGATTTTACCGCAGGTTTGAAGGTCAGATGTGGCAGATGCCCTGATAAAGTGTAACCTGCACATTCCTAGTCACTTATGCTTCTTGGTCTGTTAGATGACTATGCTGTTGTTCGCTCTTCACATTCCTCTCATCTCTTGATTTTTGTGATTCCTGTGCTTCTCGGTCCTCATGCTACCTTGAGGCTGCTCTCTTACAGCTTAATCTTTTTCAACTTCTCTTCCATCCCTTTCTCCCTATACTTATTGACAATGCTACAAGTGTGTGGCCCATTCCCCAGACCCCTTCTCCCTTTAACATACTCCCTTTAGGTGACCGTATCACATTCCCTTGTTTCAACTACTACTGCTATTATCTTTTCACCTCTCTTTCTAATGACCCATTTCTCAGAGTGTCTGACATCACTGCCCGAATCTCTTGTCACCATTCCAAACTCAATGGGTCGTAAGTGTACATAGTACTCTACGGTTCTGATATGCATGTCACAATGGGACCTAAATAAATCAGTGTGCTCTAAAGATTTCTGAAGCTGTGTTTTTGTTGAGGTCACTGGGGGCATGTCTACACTGCAGTTAAAATCCCAGCCTGTGCCAGCTGACTTGTGCTCATGGGTCTTGGGTTAAGGGGCTGCTTAATTGCAGTGTAGATGCTTGGGCTGCAGCCTGAGCTCTGGGAACCTCCCACCTTGCAGGGTCCTAGAGCCCAGGCTCCAGTCTGAGCCTAAACTTCTACACTGCAATTGAACAGCTCTTTAGCCTGAACCCACGTCAGCTGGCACGAGCCAGCCGCGGGTTTTTAATTGCAGTGTAGACATACCCTGGGTGTTCCATCTGGAGCAGCTGCAAAATTGGGCTTTTAAGATACAATCTTATCTTGGGGGCGATAGCATCACACACTTTTGTACATGAATTTCCATTGCAGAAAAAGCATAGGATTCTTAATGTCGCAGCACCTAACACTATCTCACAGCAGCCAAGCATATACTGCAATTTCCTGTTGGGCTAGTACAGGGGAAATTGCTGGGATTTCTGTGTCTGCTACAAAACCGCTGCTTAGTACAGATCAGGCTAACTAGAGAACATGCACACAGGAAACATTTATGTAGTATTTAAAGAACACTTGGAACATCCTGGGTTCTGTTCCCATCTCCATCATAGATACGCTATTTGGCCTTGGACATGTCACTCAACTGGTCTGTATGTTTCAGTTTCTCCATCTGTAAAATGGGGATTGTAATACACCTCTACCCCGATATAATGTGGCCCGATAAACACGAATTCGGATATAAAGGTAAAACAGTTCTCCGGGGGAGGGGGGCTGTGCACTCCGGTGGATCAAAACAAGTTCAATATAACGCGGTTTCACCGATAACACGGTAAGATTTTTTGGCTCCTGAGGACAGCGTTATATCGGGGTACAGGTGTACTTACCTCCAGGGGTATTGAGCTTAATACATCATAGGTTTATGTAATAATAACAGTACTTGCCAATTCTATAGTACTTCTCCTCAGTGGAACATTCCTTTGCAGTCAAAGCTAATGGGAAAAGAATTTTTAGTTTATATGTAGTACTCTACACTGCTGTCTCTTTACAGAATCACTGATTCCGTATGTGTGCTAATAGGTCAGAACCATACAGGACAAATTAGAATACTGAGCAATAAGGATGTGTATTGGCAAATACTGCCAGTAAATATCCACTTATTTGTATCAGAAATATTGTGGCCTTTTCTACCTCTTTGAGAGCTTTAATTCTGATCAGTATTTAGTAGAAAATAGTGATATTTTTTCCCATTTAGTCCAATAAATTTCAAGTGTAGGGTCAAAATTTGATAAGGACAAAGAAATAATTTTAAAGAACAACAGAAGGCTTTCTCTGTGGAATCTTGTTTCTGCTCCAGCACTTTCTGTCAGCACCAAGAAAGATGTTTTAAATATTCAGGGCAAATTTTTCCTCCATTGGGGCACTCTACCATTACTCAGTGAGGTTGCAAGAGGTCAGCAGATGTCTCTACCAGGAAGTGGGAGCACATGAATGATCACCCGTTGGAGACTCAGACTGGAATGCATCCACTTTTCTCCAAAGCACTGGACAGATTGAACAATAGAAATGTAGCATTCACAGGTAGCCTCTCATGAGATGGGTAACTCAGGATTTTAAAGCTGGGTAGGTCATTTGAACACTCATTCGATTTAAATTTATTTATTTAGGGTTAAATCTTGGCTCCATTGCAATCAATGGTAAAACTCCCATTTGACTTCATTGGGGTTAGGATTTCATCTGCAGAGCCTGATTCTAAAATGTGTCAAGCACCTTCTCCCTCCATTGAATTCAAATGGATTTGAAAGTGCTCAGCACTTTGCTGGATTGAACCTGGAACTTCTCTCTTCTAAAGGGAACCCTGCTTCTGATAAAATCAAGGTTTGTCTGGGTTCAGATTATGGAATTTACCTTCCCCTTAAGGAGCAGGATTAACGTGATGTATTTTAGTAAACTAAAGCAGCGGTATTCTATACAAGGTGATCAATCTATCATTTAATTAATTGTGTTCAGTTAAGGAATACTAGGAGCATCTTGACCCATATGATTCCTAATGCAAAAGAAGAAGGGAAAATCAAAATACAATCCTTTCTAAAATGAACATTGTCACTATGCAATGAGCTCTTGCTGTAAGTGGAATCCCATTTTCTGCATTTCAATGCATTGAAACAACTAGGGATATTGAGCCAAATTCTGCTTTCAGTTACACCATCATCAGTCCACAGTCACTCTGTCATAGCTAGCGAATCTACAACAGAGGGAAATCTGATGCTTTTGTTCTGCATCATTACATCGGATTTCCAATATAAAATGATATTCCATGATATCTAATCTTCTAAAAAGGGAGAGTGAAAGACACTCAACAAAATATAACGAAAACCATATGTGAGAGTGTTAAAGCAGCATGGTCCAACACATTCCTAAATTGCAATAGAAACCAACATTAACACATCTTGCAAAAACAAAGGAGGAAACTGGTTTTGAGCTTCACCCAACAGGATGTCCTAGGTTTGCTCTGGTGTGTGTTAAGGATGAGAAGGCACCAGAGTCACAGGTTTTCAAAGAGAGTGGCAACTGAGATCAGGAAGGACAGAACTGTTTACCGTCTTTTGGGAAAAGCATCCAGATGGTCCCTTGGATGGGCTGGTAATTAACTTCTGTAAATGTTAATACTAAAAACTTGAAGCACATCAGCAGGACATTGGGCAGTTAGCATGGTGTGATCATCAATGAGTCTTGTTTTTCTGAAGGTCTTTGAGCAGACAGGCTTTCATGTCCTTCAGTAATAACAATCTAAGTGTGTTTACTCAGTGTTGGCCATAAAACAAAGTGTGTTCTAATAATACAACCAAATGGTCCCAAGTATAGAAACCTGCAGCTTTCAAATTCATCAGAGATGCAGTGTCACTTTTGGAGCATTTGGGGCTGAGAGACTGCTGCAGAAAACTGGTTAAGAGGCAGCCCAACTTACAAAAATCATCTCATTCTATTTGTGTGTCTCACTTCTGAAGTGGGAACCAGCATCATTTTCTGCCTTACTGCAGAGAGATGGAGAATAATAATAATAAATAACTTGGTTTGTAAGGGAAGAAACCTCTCTCCTTTCAACAAACGTCCCTTTACAATTACAGTGGTTTGGAGGATTTCTGTTAAACTTGGAAAAATAATTCAAACTCTCCAGTGTGGGAAAGCAAAACAAGGATAGTGTGGCAGATAACTCTGGGCACTGAAACTTTTCCCCTTAATGGGCTCAGCTGCTTTCTACTGCAGACATATTTGTCATGTGAGGTCTAGCTGCATTTTTTAAAACTACACACCTTTTGCTTGTCTCCAATATAGGAAGGGTTTCCTGTGGTACCATTTTGCAGATGTAATATGGTTGTATTTGGCTAGTAAACAATCAGGAGCAAGCTTAATAAAAAGGCAAAACTAAAACATTGTAGCATTACAGGCTTAGAGGTTTTTTCCCCCTCCAAACATAAATCTCTGCCTATTTAAATTACAAAGGGAATGTTGCAGGAGAAAATACATTATTCTAGCAGCAAATGTGATGCTCAGTTGCACTTAGTATGCATCTGGACACATATCCTAAATGTAACTCATTTGTTAACCAATAATTGTATTTCTTCAGCTGTAGATATAGTGTCTGAGTTCAAATACTTATTCCCAGTGTGCATAGGAGAAAGATTCATTAGTGGATCTTAATGACATTTCCATTAGTAAGATCTTACCTGTAGTATTCTATAAACAAGAAATGGTAATGTTTGAAGATTACTGTTTTCCAAAGAAGTATTGTATCAGGCATCGTAACAGTTAAGCCATAACTCTGAGAATAATACATATATAGTCCCTTGTGCTATTCTACTCACTGCAGAAGTAGTGAAGTTGCTGCTGTAATCAAGAATAGGGGCCCACACAAACAACCAAAAGGAAGTAATTTATCGCCTATGGTCCCAGTACATTTATCATGATGCTACAGAGTGCTAGAGTTAACAATCCTGTTTCTGAACTGCAGGTATATGTAGGTCAACCATCTTGAATAAATATTCCTTGTTAATGAACTTGCGGGCTTTGTAAGAATGCTAGGATTTAAAAAAAACAGCAGAATCAAATGAACATGTGAATTAAATAGTTTAAGATTCTCATACTCTTGCTTTGAGAAAACCAAATACATTGAAAGACAAATGTTGACAAGAGTGCAAGCCTGCTTCCACTGAGAACAATAGCAAAATGAGGCAGTGTTACCCAATGGTTAGGACACTGGACTTGGACTCAGGAGACTTGAGTTCTACTCTGGGCTCTACCACTAGTCTGCTAGGCAAGTCACTTAACTGCTCTATGCCTCAGTTTCTCCAGCTGCAACATGAGGATAATGTCATTCACCTGCTTTGTAGAGTGCTCTGTATAGGTAATAGTAGTATTGTTAAAACTCCCATTGACTTCTGTGGTGCAGCAACAAGTCCCAGTTTCAAGACTTTAAACATAATAGTCATAGGTTTAAGTCAGGGTAAAGACAGTCACTACTTACCCTGCTTTGTTACAGTAAATTTTAAATGTTAATTTTGATCCACTTCTTATTGCTGAAAAGATGTTTGGTCTCCCAGTCCATCCAGTTCTTAACAATATTGAATGATCCAGATAATGGGCTTGCTTCTTCACTGCCTTGCACCTTTGGTAGCTATTTAAAATTTGTGAAAAATGGGTGTGTAATACTAATTAATCAGAGTGTCTTACACTCTCTTTGCAGAAGTCTAACAATGACACTAGCTGCAAGGCAGGGGGAATGAAAAGTAGAACTTTGTACAATTTTAATAGTTTCCATTTTGTGGGTGATAGTATGACATAACCCTTTTATTTTTCTAATACATGCTAATTGTTTTCTATCTTAATGCTTCTTCATATTGCTTAGGATACACAAGCAACAGGTATTTATGCTGCTGAAGGGATGAATTTTAAAATAGAAAATAAGTACATTTTTCATTTAACTTTTTGTAATTTTGCCAGAAAATCTAGAGATTAGGTGATAAAGTTTCTATGTTGATGCTGAAAACCTGCATGCTATCTAAATCATTCAAAGTTCATGACCTATGAAATCAAGTTGATGGTTCTGATAAACATTTTGAGTTGACAAGACTCCTGTCTTCATTTAATGATTTTTGTTTCCTCTTCCACTTAAGTTTAATAGGGTCAATGGTTCCTATTCATAATGCATTTTTATATCCTAACTATAGATTGAATAGTGATATTATCCTTGTTCTGCTTGAATAGTATATATGGACCTAAATGTATCAGACTGATATATTCGCACGTGATCCTGTAAACACAGGCATGCCGAGTGGTTACTTCAGTAGATACCGGAGCTGCTCTGTAATAATTTATGAATACTGTATGTTGACCTGGTTCCTGGCTTGTTTACAGTGTGAATATGTTGCTTTCGTTTAATAGGGGGATAGTTGTTAGGAAAAAACAAACAGGAAGGCAAACATTTGCTAAAAACAACCTACCCTTTGGCAAACACATAGAAGTTGTTAAGAGACATGTCTGAACTATTACCTTTGAAGATTTGACCTCCTGGCTCCAACTTACAAAACTGGATTTGATAAGCATGGACAAGGCCTAGGAACCAAAAGATCAAAGGGCAGTAATAGTTTAAAAAGGAAAACTCTTTGAAGATAAGGGAAGTTCTTTGAGGGAACCAGACTGATATACAGGACTCACTGGGATGTTTGAAGAAGGCTTCCCCTGCCTAGGATACCGTCGGGATAGACATGCATGTGGATTGTTGTTTTAAGATCCTTTTAATCTAAATGGTTGGTTTCAACTGCAAAATAAACAATACTGCTGTTTAAAGAAGGCTCTTTGGTCAATATATACAGCTCTGTTCACAGACTCCCAAAGGGCAGAACTGTAGGTGTCAAACCCAGTTGGGCCTGCTGGATAAGCACGGTTGATATATTGGGTAATAGCCCAGGGTCCAGACTAAGAGTGGGAGACTTGAGGAATTCCACCTCAGGAGAGGAAAGGGTCTGAGACCTGACACCAGAGGGGATGTTCTCGGAGAGACCAGAAAGTGGTCATAAGTGCAGCTAGTCCAGAGCTGTGACAGTTACTACCATGAGAATTCCTGTTAAAAACAATATGAATACACAAGAGTCTATTCTATTCAGAATCTTTTCACCATACTCATCACTGTAGTATGTGAGCACTACACTTGATAGCAATTGTTTAAAGGATTTGGCCTTTATTTCTTTCAAGAAGATAAAGAATAAACTGGTGGAGGGTGGAGGAATTGCATTCTTTTGTTTTTGTTTTTGTTTTCCTTAATGCCACATCATAATGTTTGATTGCAAGCATATAAAACGAAAGGACACTGCAATCTCTTTGTTTATAGCTTTTGGTTTCACTTACTATATGTGCTCTGTGATGATTTTCCTATCCCCAAGAGCTTGGTAAAAATGAGATATTGCATATTGGGATGACATCTGCAAAACATTGCAAAGAACCCAATATTCTTATCTTTTGTATCAGCTACATTTATAATTACTTTGTAAATGCCTGTGCATTGAAAAACGGATGAAGTCCAACTAGTAGCACCATGGACAGCATCTCTGGAGCCTTGAGTTATTTGTCTATCTTTCAAACAATCCTGATTCACAGTATCAAGAAATACACTTTTAGTACACATTGCACACTTTTAAAATAAGGTCTGTGAAATGCTATATCTCTTTTAAAAAGCAACAGAGGGTCCTGTGGCACTTTTGAGACTAACAGAAGTATTGGGAGCATAAGCTTTCGTGGGCAAGAACCTCACTTCTTCAGATGCAAGTAATGGAAATCTCCAGAGGCAGGTATAAATAAGTGTGGAGATAACGAGGTTAGTTCAATCAGGGAGGGTGAGGTGCTCTGCTAGCAGTTGAGGTGTGAACACCAAGGGAGGAGAAACTGCTTCTGTAGTTGGATAGCCATTCACAGTCTTTGTTTAATCCTGATCTGATGGTGTCAAATTTGCAAATGAACTGGAGCTCAGCAGTTTCTCTTTGGAGTCTGGTCCTGAAGCTTTTTTGCTGTAAGATGGCTACCTTTACATCTGCTATTGTGTGGCCAGGGAGGTTGAAGTGTTCTCCTACAGGTTTTTGTATATTGCCGTTCCTGATATCTGACTTGTGTCCATTTATCCTCTTGCACAGTGACTATCCAGTTTGGCCAATGTACATAGCAGAGGGGCATTGCTGGCATATGATGGCATATATAACATTGGTGGACGTGCAGGTGAATGAGCCGGTGATGGTTGTAGCTGATCTGGTTAGGTCCTGTGATGGTGTTGCTGGTGTAGATATGTGGGCAGAGTTGGCATCGAGGTTTGTTGCATGGGTTGGTTCCTGAGTAAGAGTTGTTATGGAGCGGTGCGTGGTTGCTGGTGAGAATATGCTTAAGGTTGGCAGGTTGTCTGTGGGCGAGGACTGGCCTGCCTCCCAAGGTCTGTGAAAGTGAGGGATCATTGTCCAGGATGGATTGTAGATCACTGATGATGCGTTGGAGAGGTTTAAGCTGAGGACTGTAGGTGATGGCCAGTGGAGTTCTGTTGGTTTCTCTTCTGGGCCTGTCTTGTAGCAGGAGGCTTCTGGGTACACGTCTGGCTCTATTGATTTGTTTCTTTATTTCCTTGTGTGGGTATCGTAGTTTTGAGGTGGGGTGGAAGCTGTTGAAATCATGGTGGAATTCTTCCAGGGTCTCCTTCCCATGGGTCCAGATGATGATGATATCAATATAGCGTAGGTAGAGAAGGGGCATGAGTGGACGAGAGCTGAGGAAGCATTGTTCCAGGTCAGCCATAAAAATGTTGGCATATTGTGGGGCCATGCGGGTGCCCATAGCGGTGCCACTGGTCTGGAGGTATATATTGTCACCAAATTTGAAATAATTGTGCGTGAGGATAAAGTCACAGAGCTCAGCAGTAAGTTGTGCTGTGTCATCATCAGGGATACTGTTCCTGACAGCTTGTATTCCATCTGTATGTGGGATGTTTGTGTAGAGAGCCTCTACATTCATGGTGGCTAGGATAGTGTTTTCTGGGAGGTCACCAATGCATTGTAGTTTTCTCAGGAAATCTGTGGTGTCACGGAGATAGCTGGGAGTGTTGGTGGCGTAGGGTCTGAGTAGGGAGTCCACATATCCAGACAGTCTTTCAGTGAGAGTGCCAATGCCCGAGATGATGGGGCGTCCAGGATTTCCAGGTTTGTGGATCTTAGGTAGTAGATAGTCGGGGCTCTAAGGGTATGTTGATTTGTTCCTGTGTTAGTGTAGGGAGTGTCCTGAGTAGATGGTGCAGGTTCTTAGTGTATTCCTCAGTGGGATCTGAGGAAAGTGGCCTGTAGAATTTGGTATTGGAGAGTTGTCTGGCAGCCTCCTTCTGGTAGTCAGACCTGTTCATGATGACAACAGCACCTCCTTTATCAGCCTCTTTGATGATAATGTCAGGGTGGTTTCTGAGGCTGTGGAAGGCATTGCGTTCTGCACGACTTAGGTTATGAGGCAAGCGATGTTGTTTTTCCACAATTTCTGCCTGTGCACGTCGGCGGAAGCATTCTATGTATAGGTCCAGACTGTCATTTCGACCCTCAGGAGGAGTCCATGTGGAGTTCTTCTTCCTGTGTTGTTGGTGGGAGGGTGTTTGTGTATCAGTGCACTGTTCAGTGTTATCTTGAAAGTATTCTTTGAGTCGGAGGCGGCGAAAGTAGGCTTCCAGATCACCACAGAACTGTATCATGTTCGTGGGCTGCTGGGGCAAAAGGAGAGTCCCCGAGATAGGACAGACTCTTCTGCTGGGTTGAGTGTGTAGCTGGATAAATTGATGATATTGCTGGGTGAGTTAGGGGTACCCCTGTTGTGGCCCCATGTGGCAGGTAGGATTTTAGACAGCTTACGGTCCTTTTTCCTTTGTAGAGAGGTGAAGTGTGTAATGTAGATCTCCTGTCTTATTTTAGTAAAGTCCATTTGTGTGGAGGGTTGGTTATTTATGAAAGTCTCCAGGTTGGAGAGCTCTTTCTTGATGTTTTTCTGTTTGCCGTATAGGATGCTGATCAGGTGATTCCTCAGTTTCTTTGATAATGTATGGCATAATCTCTCACTGTGGTCTGTGCAGTATGTAGATAGCAATGGATTTTTCACCTTCAGTCCATTTGGTATGATGTCCATCCGTTTGCATTTGGAAAGGAAGATGATATCGGTCTGTATTTGTGCAAGTTTCTTCATGAGGTTGATAGATTTCCATTCCATACGGCTAAATACAGTGCCTTGCATGGTGTCAAGTATCAGAGGGGTAGCCGTGTTAGTTAGCCTGATTGAACTAACCTCGTTATCTCCACACTGATTTATACCTGCCTCTGGAGATTTCCATTACTTGCATCTGAAGAAGTGAGGTTCTTACCCACGAAAGCTTATGCTCCCAATACTTCCGTTAGTCTTAAAGGTGCCACAGGACCCTCTGTAGCTTTTTACAGATTCAGACTAACACGGCTACCCCTCTGATACTATGTCTCTCTTGTTTGCAGGCTATCTAGCTAAAGAAATGCACCAAAAGAGCCTCATCTAATTTGCTCCCCTATTCACCTGAGCTACAGTCAGGGGACTTGGGGTTTCAGCTTCAGCCAGGTCATTTATTTCTTGCTCACCAGAAAATAATTAAAGTAAAATGATCCATGAGCATTGCCTTACTGGAAAAGGTACCATATATACCCACATAATAATTTTTGGTTTTATTAGTGCTGTGTCATTGTGCCGTATTTCCATGAAGAAAAGTCATGGAATTCCAATTCAAATGTGATTCTTATTCCTGCAGAATGAAAGTGCCTATGAGGTGACTCTTTGCTTTCAGATTTGATCATCTTGAGAACCTACAGAACAATGTCCTAAATGCTATGATTTAGTCAACACTGAAAGCCTCCATACCCTGAACATTGCAACTAAAGATGAGCTAACAGATCACAGTGTTTGAAATTATTTATGGCTATCTTTTGTGATTCCCCCCACCCAACTCCCTAATTCCAGTCTATTTGGAATATTCTGTGGATGGATTCATTTTTGGTGGTGGATTTCAGAGCCCTGGCTGAGTAATGGTAAATATGTCGTCATGAATCGGGTGTAGCACAGTATCTGAGGGTACATCTACACTACAGGGGGGAGTCGATTTAAGATACGCAAATTCAGCTATGTGAATAGCGTAGCTGAATTCGACATATCGCAGCCGACTTACCCCGTTGTGAGGACGGCGGCAAAATCGACTTCTGCGGCTTTCTGTCGGCGGCGCTTACTACCACCTCCGCTGGTGGAGTAAGAGCGCCGATTCGGGGATCGATTGTTGCGTCCCAACGGGAGGCGATAAATCGATCCCCGAGAGGTCGATTTCTACCCGCCGATTCAGGCAGGTAGTATAGACCTAGCCTGAGATAGGGAGGTGTGGGCAGCAATGGCATGTGTTGTGCCTGAGCATCACCATCCTCTGTCTTTTCTTAGAAAATGCAATAGATGGGGGCCAGTTAAAGGGAAATATAAAGAAAATTGATGGTGTAGGAAAATACCTACACAGGCACTTGCCTTATAGAATCTCACTATTACACCAAACCATACATAATATCTTTCCAGAGACAAGGTTCCCACACCACCTCCCTGCAGTTTACATAAAAGCTCAGTTTGATTTATGAGTTAGTTGGCACATCAGATTTTTGTAATGAGATTATACATTCAGTCTAATGACAGAAACATATGCTTACCAGAACAGTATGATGGCACCATGATTAACTGATTTAGTAACAGCATTCCCTCCATGAAATAGTTTAGACAATGCAGTAGGTATAGTTGACCCAATCTTATACTAGGGATTTGCAATGAAGGTTAATGCCTTTTGATTGTATTGATGAAATACCAATGTGATCATAAAGGTAGATATGAATGGGTTGGATCTGGCATGAGGGATCTCCTTAAAGGTCTCAGTAATTAGAGTACCTGGTGTGCCTATGCTCACCCATTGTAACTGTGCAGTCATCAGGGACTCTAGAGCCAGATCTCCCTTCATTGTAAGAAGGATGGGGGCAATGCATGCAGCTCCGGTATAAGCATCTCTTTTATTATTTGTATCCTGATACCCATGCAGAGAAAGTGTCACTTGAAACAGCTTCATGATAGTTGTTGTTACAGGAAGGTGAGTAGAATGAAGAACTGAAAGAGACAGGCCTCCAAGACCCTTGGTTACTGATTTTTGTATAGCCTTCTGCTAGTTTTATGGTGCTAGCTCAAAATTATATCTGCCAGCTTTATACCATTGATTTGAAAGTTATTGGTGGGGGGGGGTGTTATTTTAAAAATGGATGATTGGTAGATAGAACAGCTGTTATTGACAAATAACATAGATATGAAGTACACCTGCTATACATGATTATTTCTTGTAGTTTTGTTCTCTGTATGGTCTCTGCCTTTGCATTTTGTCATTCTATCCCTCTCTCCCCCATTTTGAATCATATTGCAACAAAAAAAATGCAGTAAATATCAGAGGATTTGTGGTATTTAGCTTTTACCATGTGCAGATATTTTTAAAATGGACGCATTAAAGGTAATTTCTCCTACAGAATAGTCCATGTGTTTTGGTGCCACTTATTACCAGATGTTTAGTTTTGATTCCTGCAATGAATACAAAATTAGAGGCAATGTCACAGTTACATAAAGTTGCTTTCTAACTATAATTCCATCTGATATTGTTTGTGTGTGTGTGTAATGTGAAAACAAAAATTGGGAGGGGGGGGGAGTTGTAAATCAGGACAAAACAAAGCATGGGGAGTAGATGAACCGGGAGAGAGGGGGTTGGTGATGTGAGGTATGGAGCCTTTCATCCATAGGTCAGTGATTTTAAATTAGTCTCTAGTCAGGAATGGCCAAATGTTATCTGCAGGATTTTCATTGATCAATGTCTTCTGTGAAACTGTTGTGTGGTCTTAGTGCCAGTTGTGCTACATAGGTTTACACACACATAATGAAAAGACAGACCCTGCTCCAATGAGCTTGTGACAGGTTGGGTCACAGAGACCCCCTTGGGACTGTCACCTGATGTGCTGAAACTACCTCTGAGCCCGTTTTCCACTGCCAGCTTGGGACTCCAGAACCCTGTCTTGTTGATCCAGACACGCAAGCCTGCTGCAACACAGACCCAGAGTCTGAACCATGCCCCCCAAGGCTGTAGACTTTAACCAACCCAGCTCCCAGTGGGATCCAACCCCCAAATAAATCCGTTTTACTCTGTATAAAGCTTATACAGGGTAAACTCATAAATTGTCTGCCCTCTATAACACTGATTAATTCCTGAGGGAGCAAACAGCTATGCATATCTCTCTATCACTTACTCTGGGTTTAATAATAAACAAAAGTGATTTTATTAAGTATAAAAAAAGAAGGATTTAAGTGGTTTCAAGTAAAAACAGACGGAACAAAATAAGTTACCAAACAAAATAAAACAAAACACGGAAGTCTAAACCTAATACATTTAAGAGACTGAATACAGGTAAATCTGACCCTCAGATGTTCCAATAAGCTTCTTTCACAGACTAGACTCCTCCTTTGTCTGGGCCCAATCCTTTCCGCTGGTACAGTTCTTGTCAGTTCCAGCTCAGGTGGTAACTAGGGAATTTCTCAAGACTGCAGCCCCTTATTCTGTTCCACCCCCTTTTATATCTTTGGCACAAGGTAGGAATCCTTTGTCTCTCTTTGGGTTCCCATCCTTTCTTCCAAATGGAAAAGACCAGGTTTAAGATGGATTCCAGTATCATGTGACATGTTCACATGTCCTGTGAGACTTCATTACTCACTTGCTGGCACCTGGGTATACAGGAAGGCTTACAAATAAACAGAGCCATTTACAACCAATTGTCCTAGCTAATGGGAGCCATCAAGATTCCAAGCCACCATTAATGGCCCACACTTTGCATAATTACAATAGGACCTCAGAGGTAATACTTCATATTTCTAGTTTTAGATACAAGAATGATACATTCATACAAATAGGAGGAACACTCAGTAGATTATAAGCTTTGTAATGATACCTTACAAGAGACCTTCTGCATAAAGCATATTCCAGTTACATAGTATTTACACTCATAAGCATATTTCCATAAACATACGGAGTGCAACGTCACAGAGCTTACAATCTAAGTATAGAACAAATGATACCCTTTGCTTGCCTTATCCGTTGTGTCTACTTGGTAACTGAGAGAGAGCTGAGATTAGTGTAATTATCAGCAGTCATCTCACAAGCAGCAATATATCTAAGTGTTTTTCTAAAGTGCCATCCACCATAGTGTCCTAGCACTGATAGAATGTATTTGTCTTTAAAGCATGAAACTGATCCAAAAATCTTAATACACTTTTGAAGATGCAAATGATGGCTTGTTGCATAAGGACTTGAGGCAGCAATGGTGTTGGCTTAATTGATAAGAGAAGGTTAAGTGAATATTTACTAATTTTCCCAATTTAGAAGGGAGACTGTTTAAAAACCTGTAAAGTAACAAGGTAATAGGAAATATTGTTGCAGCTATTAGCCAGATGTTGACCTTTCCCATCTTAAGATCGCACAGCATTTATCTTGGATCCAGAAGGCAATTGATTCTCTCTTCAAGGGGAGCTGACATTCTAACTATATTATCTCTGATATATGTGTACTCTGGTTATTGACCAAATGAGAAAGTCAGATGCTGTAGGTAAAGGGCAGGATAGTTTAATCTAAATGCAGAGGTACTAAGGTCTTTTGTATTCTGACCTATAAAATTATCATTTGTGCCCAAAGGACCTCAAGTCTGCATTGTTCCTGTGGGTTATTAAATGTCTATATATTCTCAAACAAGATACACGAGAGAGAACAGAAAATTCAAGCATATTAGTCGGTCCTGCAAGTGAATAAGCTGTTCTAATTGCTGTGGAAGGGATACTTCATTTTGAATCTTAAATCAGTTAGTGGAGATTTGACTTAAAATTTAAAACTTGGAGAGGCGACAGTGGTGCGTGTGTGACATAGAAAATCAATTAAAATAAAAATGTTTTCATTATTTCTTCCTATGGCAATTTTAAAAATGGTGTCCCCTGAAATCCTGTGAAACTGGAATATGGCAAGGTGGGGACAGTGCTTAGGAACCAGAGTGTGCAAATAACCAGAACAAGGGGAAACTGATCATTCTATTCTTCATTGTCCAAGCTGAATAAAATGTAAAAAAAGATTTGATGTAAATTAGGTATTTAGTCATTTTGTTTTAATAATCTTGAGGCTGCGATTTTTATATTGCTCATTTTATTGAATGATATAGACAATTGCTTGAAGTATTTCTGAAATTACAAGGTAGCCCAACGGGAAGTAGTAGTATTTATGTGTACTGTAGTGGCACATAATCATGAACCAGACCCCATTGTGCTAACCATCAAGCATGAAAGAGAGTCTGTCCCTATCCCAAAGACCTTACGATGTATCGAATTAAATAATATAGTTCAATAAGGATTTCTGAATGTAACACTTCCCAAACCTGTATCCTATTCAGACAAAGACCCATCCAATATGACATAGCGACTTAAACTGACAAAAAATATCCGGTCTCCACCCAGGGCTGTATGCAAAAAACTTTTGTCTGCATCACCCTCTTGAAATATTCCTCTAAAGAGAATAGAGAGCCCCCCAGGTGTAAAGAGGCGTAGCTCATTGACGCGAACAGGTTAATGCCTGTTTAAGGGCCCAGTCCAGCACCCTTTGAAGCCAGCAGAAAGCCTCCCAATGACTTTAGTGATCTTTGAATCAGGTTCTAAAACCCACTGAGGATTTTGGCCTGTAAGTTTTTTTGCCATCTCACTCATGAGAAGCACCTTTGAAAAGGACAGGGTTTAAAAAGAGTCATGCTACCTTTCCTAACTCTTCTCCGCAATGTCTGCCTAATCTGTATTGCTGCCATCATCAATATTCTGATGGACATTTACAAGTCCCCAGGGCACTTTGAACTTGTAATCGGGAAATTGGAAGATGCGTGTCCATAATATTTATACGGGTACATATTTAAATATGATTCATATGCATACATTAATTTGATTACATTTTTTGCACAGGCTAAGAATTATTAGACTTCATCACTTAAAGCATCTCACACGGTTGTTTTGTGCCTATGAAGTTGGCACTGAAATATTTTTATGGTATATTTTCAATAGACAGAAAAATGGATGAGCTTTTTAGTTAGTGCACTCTTTGTCTTAAATATAACTAACCCCCACTACAATCTACCTGTGATATGCTGTGCTTAACTGATTTCATTTTGATAGTGCTGTAAGCTGGTCTCTGATAATTGCCTTCTGTAATTGGAACAAATTTATGATTATGCTAATTCATCCTCTGCCACCCAATGTAGAGAAGCTGAGTTAATCCATATCTGCCCCTGCATTTCTTTTGTAGATCATTACATGATTAGCCTTTGGTGGAAATTTATGGGAACATTTTAATTCTGAGCAGGCCTGATTTCTGGGGAAAAAACATTTTTATATATAAATTTAAGTTGCATTATAGACAGTCATTCTGAAACTTAGTTCATGAGTCAAGCATTAAAGATCTTCAGACAGTCTAATCCTTAAAAAGGCAGCTATTTTCAGCATATTATAAGCAATTGCATGACATCCACTGATGATAAAGCAAGGGAAGTTAAATGCTAATGAATTTTAAGTCAACTCTTCAGAGATCCCAGGTTAAAAATTCAGAGTTAGTGTTTCATTTGGATATGGAAATGTGGTGAATTATCTCACACTTTTGCTTTTTGTGTCCTTTGTGGAGAAGTTATCTAAAGGGAACCTAGATCACTGGAAATGGTAAAATAAAAAAAGCCAAGTTAGCAGTTCATCTTTTAAAAAATTGCTTTCTAAACTCCTGCTGCTTTAGAAGTATTAATCAGATGTGGCAGAGGCATCTTTCTGGTTTAAAGAAAGTACTTTTCTAGGAGAAGGGGGTCTTGCAGTGGTGGCTGGGATTAGTGAGGAGAATTCACAGTGCTGTCAAACATGCAGATAAAAAGCAAAAAGCACTGCATGCCCTCTCTTACAAATCATCTTTTGATTGCACATCTCTCAATGTTTTCACGTTTATGTTCCGTCTGTTTAATGTTCTCCCTTCACACTGATCATCATTCTTTTAAATGCTTTGCATTAATGTAAACGTTTTTCATTCGCAATCTCAGGCTCAGTAAACAATGGATCACAGTGCACACTCTCTCTCTCCTGGAAAATATTGAGTTGTCTAGAGGAAAAATAGCATGAAGTCCAAAAGTGCTGCTGTAACAGAAACCAGGAACTAAAAAAATTGATCTGATGAGAGAGTCAAAATGTAAAATATATATATAGTTGTAAAATCATGCACTCCAGTCTGCACTAGCACTATTCACGTTTGTCATTTCATTTAAATATTACTAGACATGTTTGTCATTTCCTTGCACATAAAGTGAATGTAATTCTGACTGTGACCATTGGAATTCTGCCACTTGACTTGTTCTGGTGCTGTAGGTCTACAGTTTAACAGTTGCAATCAGACTATTCCTCATCAAAGAAACTAGGGATCTAAGTTAAAGTTAATTGCATGGAGGAAAATGAATAGTATGTGGATATCAATTCACTGGATAGTTTCCTACCTCACTCAGACTAAAGGGAACTGTAATAAGCCTGTGTAAATACATCTAAAGAATTATCATTGATGGAGGAAGAGTATAATCAAATAATCTCTAGGTGGTAAAAAAAAAAAAAAAAAAAAAAAAGGAAGGATAGCTCCTAAAGCTAAAAATGAGGAAGACACCTTAAAAGGTACCTTCAAATACTGTGTACACATCCTATGTAATCCCAGTAAAATGAATAGGCCAGAACTTGAGCCTGAGGGCTTGTCTACACTACAAGGGAAATTCGATCTAAGCTACGCAATTTGAGTTACCTGAATAGCGTAACTCAAATCGACGTAGCTTTGATCTACTTACCACGGGGTCCACACTACGCGATGTTGACGGGAGACGCTCTCCCGTCGACTCCCCCTACTCATCTCGATCTGGTGGAGTACGGGAGTCAACGGGAGAGTGATCTGCAGTCGATTTAGTGGGACTTCACTAGACCTGCTAAATTGACCGCCAATGCATCGATCACCGCTTGTCGATCTCCCGGTAAGTGTAGACAAGCCCTTATTGATTAGGCATTGGTAAAAGGGAAGTGATTCTGTTCAGGGATAGATGTCAGCTGAAACACGAGTGAGAATAAATGCAAGGAGTGGGACTGATGAATTAAGGTGTCTATAACTATGTGATTGCTATCCAGACTGAGCAGTAGAGGAGGTGGCTTCTAGGATGTGACAGAACATACCTTAGATGTTCATCCACCATTGTGTAGTTTCTCTCTAAACATTCAGTTTGGTCCCACATGCAGCACACAAGTATATGTCCCAGAAACTGTCCTTAAGTTTCCATGAAAGAGAGTGTTAATGAAAAATGTTAAATATTGGTAAGGTTTGAAACACAAAATACATAACTAATGTTAAGGTGATGGGAGCATTATGAGCACCTAAATACATAGAAGAGTTTAGAATGCTTAATGCCTAAACTTAACAATGATGCGGTATCTTTAACTCATCTTGCTGTGATTTCTTTTTTGCCTAATAGCATATGTTAAAAATAGAGGAGGAAATGTACCCCAAGCTTGAATTTTTCTGATATTGTGTTTATAAAATATGTGACATGACTCAAATGTGCATCCAGTGCTTTGCTTAGTAGACCTGTATACTAGTCAATACATTTCTTATATCCATGGGTATCATATAAGAAAAACATTGCCATAAACCCCATCTCCCTTCAAAGGCTGGCTTCATCTGACTGTGCCATGTTGCAGAGATGTTACGAACTATGGGTATGTCAGTTGCACACCTTCTGTCCCCAGCTAACCAAAATGACTAATGGTACTGGAAGAGGAACCTGCTGTCTGGCATGAAATCTAATTGGCTTTGATGGTCTGCTTTTGCAGATTTGTTTATAAACTGGAAAATCTACAAATTGCAGACCATCTGCACAGAACAGTGTGCTAATGAATGCCTGTAGCCTGCAAATCCATAAGCTCATTACCTCAAAGTTGCAAGTCCTTCCACAAGTTCGCAACTGAGGTTATCCATCTGAACTTAGACTTGGAAGGGTATTTGACTTCAGGATACAACCCTACCTCCTTTAAGTCTGAAAAACCTGTCTATAAAAATGAGACACATTTGTTCAGCCTCTTAACAGGATCTAAAGATTCCGCTTCTGTTTTTAGTTTCTCAGTTCTGTAAACCATGCCTTAAATTAATATGTCAGTCAAACATTCCAAGGGTGGAGAAGTGCCTTGCAGATAGCTTCTGAGTAACAATAACTATCCCTGGGTTGTGGTTATTTTCCCTGTGCATCTTTCTCTCCAGCTGTCCTGCTTCATTCTCTTCTCATCTCCCTACCCAACAGGTGGAATGGCTTAAGAACGAGGAGCCCATCGATTCCAACCAGGATGAGAACATCGACACCAGGGCAGATCACAACCTGATCATCCGCCAGGCCCGTCTGTCTGATTCCGGGAACTACACTTGCATGGCTGCCAACATAGTGGCCAAGAGAAGGAGCATGTCTGCAACAGTCGTGGTGTATGGTCAGTGGAAATGTGTAATAATATTTACTGTCTGGATTCTTTGCATCAGTAATAACCAGTGGGTTGCAAATAAAGATGATATTTGTTTGTACAGTGCCTAGCACAATGGGGTCCTTATCTGTGATGAGAGCTTCCAGGCACTCCAAGAATATAAATAATCCTTTTTCCAGTTATTAATAAGGTCCACTTATAAGCCTGGCCAAAGAAATAAGCCTTACATATGGTGCTCTTAAGCCCTGATTCAGGAAAGCACTTAAGCACATGTCTAAATACCATTCTGAATAGCGATATGCTCAAGTGCTTCCCTTAATTGGACCTATGTAGCATTATACAAACACTAGTTAATGAATCTAAGGGCTGGTCTTCACTACAGGGAGATTGACGCTGCAGCAATCGATGCAGCAGGGGTCGATTTAGAGGGTCTAGTGAAGACCTGCTAAATCAATGGCAGAGCGCTCTCAGGTCAATCCTGGAACTCCACCTCTTTGAGAAGAGTAAGGGGGAAGTCGACCGGAGAGCATCTCCCATTGACGCAGTGCAGTGAAGACACTGGGGTAAGGCGACCTAAGCTACATTGACTCCAGCTACTTTGTTCATGTAGCTGGAGTAGTGTAACTTAGGTTGACTTGCCCTGGTAGTGAAGACAAGCCCTTAAATGTTGTGTGGCACTGGTAGAATAAGCAGAAACGTTTATTTTCACCACTCCCTGTTGCTTACAGTGTTCATTAAACTGAAGAGTGACATTTTATTGATGAAGTCAGAGGCATGCCTAAACCATCACTTTTTAAAAGAACGATTGTGTTTATCCTTTAAGTGAAGCATATTTGAAGAGTACTGAGGTGCCTGCCTCCACGTTTCCTTCCGAGTCTCAGTGTCATTTATTACACCTTCTGGCATATAAACCCACCAAAGGCAAACACAGCAGTTCTTTGACACCGTGTCCTTTATGTAATTGCATCCTGGTGCTATTTAGGTGGTGATGCCCCTATTTGGGCTTGGAATTTACCTTGCAGAATATATATATATATATATATATATATATCAAAAATCTGAGAACAAAAAGATCAGAAATGAAGACTTGATGCTTAAGTCTTACCATGCCATCCATAATGCCATGCGTGTGTGTTGCAGTGAATGGAGGCTGGTCGTCATGGACTGAGTGGTCTAACTGCAATGTGCGGTGTGGCCGAGGCTGGCAGAAGCGATCCCGGACCTGTACCAACCCTGCTCCGCTCAACGGGGGTGCATTTTGTGAGGGAATGTCAGTGCAGAAAATTACCTGCACTTCACTTTGCCCTGGTGAGATATCCAAGTCTAACTTTAAATGTCACACCAAGAGAGCATTCTCTCCATCTGAAGTGCTCGGTGGCTACCTGTGTATGCAGAGTTACTGGGATCAAAGGGGAATTGGGAAGGCATTTGTTTAGACCGAAGTTCGTAGTCTATGCTTTTTATCTTTTTGTGCAATAGCAAAAGTGAATTCACCTGGGTGCTTAGGCATTAAACAGCGATTGTTGTGATATAAAGAGAGGTCTCCACATATTCAAGGACTGGTCCCCCTTAAAACTGGGCACAGCACTCCATTCCTTATCTTCTGAATGTAGGGCTTAGTGATGTTGGTAACTTTAGCAGGAGAAACACAGAACCCTGAGCTCAGGACATAATGAGTAAATAAAAGAAGATTTGGTTTTCAAATGCTTTGCTTTAAAATGCATTTTCTCTTTTTATACTAAGCTCCAGTTATAACTGAAGCACAGTTATGTCCCTTGAGACAGTGTATTGCCTCTCTTGTTCACCTGAAACACAATTTGTCTGATTTTTGGGAAAGAGAGGGGTGTCCAACACATGTGGGTAAACAAAACTGGTGTGTGTGTGTAATTTTAGGATTGAATATTTTTTGTTGGACCTGATCCTCATCTCATTTAAATTGGTGCAAGTCTCTCCATTAACTTTTATGGGCTTTGGACCCAGTATTTACTGATTTGGGATTTAAAAGAATCTTAAGTGCCTGTGTTCACCTGACTTGTGTGTGAGAAATGTAGACAGGGCACTGTGGAATGCTTTTAAGATATGAGTCGGGACGGAGAGAACTTCAGATAAGTCAGAGACATACTGATCCTAGATCTCACTCAGAGCATTAAAGAAAGGCCACCAAAGTAATCTATGCTCTTTTGGTAAATGTCAACACTGTTCCTGCTCTAGAGCTGTGTGAAGACTCCACACACCAGCCTCCTTAGAGCTGAATTTTGGATGAACACTAGGAGCTAATAGCTGCATTACAAAGAAATATCTGTCAGATTCCCTCTTGCAGTTTTTTATTGGCTGTAGGTGATGGTCTTTACTTCCTGCCCTAAACTGTTAGGTATTGCTGCTGTGCTCTATTTAGGCTATGTCTACACTAGAGACCTTACAGTAGCACAGCTGTACCACTGCAGATCTCGTGTAGCCACACTATGCTGATGGGAGAGAGCTCTCCTGTCGGCATAATTAAACCATCCTCGACGAATGGTGGTAGCTATCTCGGTGGGAGAGCATCTCCCACTGATGTAGTGCTGTCCACACCAATGCTTCTGTTGGTGTAACTTATGTCGGTCGGGATGGTTTTTTCCCACCCCTGAGCAACATAAATTTTACCGACAGATGTGCTATTGTAGACATAGCCTTAGAAAGATGCTGCGTTCCACCCCAGAGGTGACTGTGTTTCAGTGGTGGATATCTGTGTGTATAATATGGGAGAGAAGAAAATTAGAATCCTAAAGATCTATAGGATCTTTCTGGATAATAGGTGCTAGATATGTGTCATCAGAATGGCCTGCATCTTTAAAATCAGTATTATGTAGGTCTTATCCAGAAATAAAGCTCATCTTCTGTACACACATCTCTTGAGTTTGATAGTGTGAGCTCCACGTGCTAAGTCCCCCTGAGTAGGGGACTAAGGGCTTGTCTACACTACTTCGTGGGGTCGATCTAAGATACGCAACTTCAGCTACATAAATAGCGTAGCTGAAGTTGACATACTTAGATCTACTTACCACAGTGTCTTCACTGCGGTAAGTTGACAGCTGACCCTCTCCCATCGACTCCGCTTGCGCTTCTCGTTCTGGTGGAGTACTGCTCAGCGGTCAATTTATCGCATCTAGATGCAATAAATTGACCCCCACTGGATTAATCGCTGCCCGCCGATTCGGCGAGTAGTGTAGACAAGCCCCTAGGTTTCTTTAATAGTAACCCTGAACACATCTGAATAACCAGTGGAGCAGGTGGAGTTCAGTACAGTCTGATCACACCAGTTGGTCAGATAACACATACTGATCATGTGTATTTTTCTTCCTGTTTAGTGGACGGTAGTTGGGAGGTGTGGAGTGAATGGTCAGTCTGCAGCCCGGAATGTGAGCATCTGAGAATTCGGGAATGTACAGCTCCACCTCCAAGAAATGGAGGAAAATTCTGTGAGGGCTTTACTCAAGAATCTGAGAATTGCACTGAAGGGCTTTGCATTCAAGGTAGGTGATGTGACAGTGACCCCTTGCATTAGCAGCTATCTGAAGGTATTTCCTTCTGAAAGAAATGCTGGAGTGTGGGGCTCTAGAATGCAACACCATAACTCACAGTCAAGTCTGTAGGAGGCTCGTGGCTGAAATCCTTACAGACGTTGGAATACATTTTCAGGGAGTTGTGTATCTGCTAATTTGAAATTCACTTGGCTCTTGGCTCTTTGTTATGGCCTGAGGCAAAGCCCCCTGAAGTCAATTATAAGGCTCGCTTTGGCTTCAAGGGCCTCTGGGTTAGGCCCATAGTGAATAATTTATCAGGATTTAGGAAGTGTAGCCTGTACAGGCCAAGTTCACTTCATCTTTACAGCACCAGGTGATTCTGGTGAGCGGTGTAAAAATTCTTCATATGTGTAAAATTTTGCGCCAGTGAGTCACTCAGCAGAAATGTATCTTGCAGTATTGGAACACGTCCTTTAGCTTTTCAGCTTCTCATGGGATTAAATGGGTGAAGCACCAACATGTGTCTTGTTGGTGTCTTAGATACTTTGGGTCAGATTCAGTTCTCATTTGCACCTTTGCAACTCAGTAAGATTTCATAGGTGTAACTAAGGGCTGATTTAGGCTCTGCATGTTAACTGTGAACTCCTTGCAACAAGATCCTGATGCATTTTGAATGTTTGGAAAGCATTTAGCACATTGTGATTGATGCAATAACAACTAAGGATCCAAGAAAAATCAGTGCTGCAGCTGAAATATCAGTCGAGAGGTGCAGAACATTCGGGACAGCTGCATATTCTTGAAATAAATGAGAAATTAATGAATTTATTCCTCTGTTACATTCAGTTCCATATCCATAAAGCAATATGGTCACCTCATCCCGTTATAGCAATAAAATGGCAACTTTGGGAACAATCAGGGACTCTAGGACTGAAATAAGTGAGTTGAAAAAAAACCCCAAGTTTGTTTTATTTTTAAAAGGTTTCCTTTGTTTCGGTTTCCATGGCAGTCTCTTCCCCTCCCTCCTTAGCCACAGCAAGACAAGTGGAAAGCTCAGGCTCCAATCTAATCCAGTTAGTGTGGCAGTGTCTGGTAGTGGATAAAGCACTGGATTGGGAGTCAGGAGATGTGGGTTCTATTTCTAGCTCTGCCGCTGACCTGTTGGGTAACCCATCTGTAAAGTGGGGATAATGACCTTCCTTATGTAAAGCATTTTGAGAGCTATGGATCTATTGCTTTTTTTTAATTAAAGGTTTCCTGACACCTGTGTTAGTCACTCAGTGTTTGAACTCACTTTTTGTTCACTATAGTTTATAAGTAGTTTACTACGGTTTTATTGGCTGGTAAAGGGAACTTCTCCCATGTAGGTCCATCCCCTGTAGGTCAACGTGCCTTGCACAGAACTAGCACTAGCTGTTGTGTCTATCTGTGGCATTGAGCACTTGCAGACTGCTCTAAGTTTGCAGTGCTGCTTCATCACTCAACAGCCAAATCCCTCCCTAGTGCAGCTCTGTTGAATTCAATGGCATTTACATTACAGTTTGGATGTGATGTTTGGCCTGAAGTCTCTAGCTTGCACTGCTTCCCCTTCTCACCACCATGCCTAAAATGCCTCTAACAAATTGGGCATCCTCTCTATATAGGCCCAACATCTGCTAGCTGAATGAGAGAGCAATACTCTGATCCGGTATGGTGGTTTCTACTGGTGTCTTTCCTCCAGTAATGCTTACTACTCTACTTAGAAATTCAAAGGAAGAATTAAAGAAAAAAATACATTGTGCCTAGCCAGTTGCACAAAGTGGTACCTTCATAGATCCCATCTGGGAAACAGCTCACTTTTCAGCATGAGATTTGATTATCCTTTATTTTATGGCCATTAGTAACCTTTATAGATAGTGAAGCTTAAGTAGGGTGACCAGATGTCCTGTTTTTAAAGGGACAGTCCCGTTTTTTGGGACTTTTTCTAATATAGGCACCTATTACCCCCGACCCCCATCCCGTTTTTTCAGTTGCTATCTGGTCACCCTAAGCTTAAGATATAAAATTATCTAAGCTAGGATTTTCAAGAGAGTTTGTATTTCAACACCTACACCCCTTAGTCATGTTATCTCGCATTCATTAGCTGAGATTTCCATTGTTACAACAGAGTCCCTCCAGCTTCTGAGGCATTAAGTTAACAACCATTCATTGGTTAAGAGGTCATAGGCAGGATTAAAATTTATTGGTTTTCCTGGGTATAAGGAGAATATTTGGTGACAATCTGTGGGATACAGAATTCATTCTTCTTTTGAGGATCAACCTATGGTGAATATAAGATGCTCATTGGTTTTTTTTCCCTGCTATGCATGAGATGAACGCCCTTCCCCACAGATACTTGCTACATCCCGCATCCCTTCCTGTGTATTTCTACAACATGCATATTAATATATCCATTGAAAATCAATCACCAGCTGTTACCATGGTGTGACCTGTCAGGAGTGTGTGCTGGAAGGGGCATACAAGAATACAATCTCCTTGTGGTTTGTACAGGGCTGAGCACAATGGGGCACGGATCCTGACTGGGGCATCTGAGGATTGTTGTATCATTAATAGTGTGTGTTATCTGACAGGTCTCTGTTGTGCAGCTTTTCCAACCATTTCCAAAGGGTTAATTTCCCCTTTCTTAGGCATTCCAGTTCTTTCTGAGAAGTCCATCTAGCTGCAATCCGTAGCCTTGTCTCTGAATGCCCCTGCCAGAAGAGATTTTATTATGATGAACCCTATCATGACTGTCTGCAGTGAATTATCACTTTAATATCGGTGCAAGTGCCTCTTAGATGTTGCAGGAACACAGAAACTTAGGTCTGTGCCAGCCAAGTGTTTCCTGAGGATGACACCTGATACTTGATATTGACTCCAGGGAGTTTAAAAACAAAACAAAACATGTCTTCTAAAAATGTACTGGTAAAGCTGGGTGGAGCTTTGTGTAGAAGCAGTGATCTCAGCTACAAGAGACTCCGCAGATAAATTTCTATGGTTAGAGGAGGGGGAATCTGTCTCATATTATATTTGAATTCTATCCTGGACCTAGCAGTGAGGCACCCAATAAACTTGGACTTGTTGCTTAGCCTCTGTACTGTCACAGTTCTCAAATTTAGGAACAACAGCTGAAAACCAGACACACTTCAAGTGGGAATATTTTCCATATCTGCAGAGTGAATCTCACACACTTAGGTAACTAAGTTAATTGACTGAAAATGTGCTCAGTGAGTTCAGTTTCTCTTAATAACTTACCTTTACCTGTAATATATGCATCTGCTGCTGCACCCTGTAATACGGCATTCAGACTGGAATTTGTCTGGACTGTACCTTCAGATTGTAAGTCCTATTGGCAGGAACAGAAGGTTATTGGGATGTGGGCAGTTCTGAATGGTGCATTTTACCTAATCTCATAGAAAAGAGAGTTTGACTCTTTCCACTTGTTCCAGCAGCTACAAACACAGTAGCTTTGGGTCCTGAAGATAAAGCAGATTTCCTTTAGAAGGGATTAGCACCTTTGGTTTTACAGAGATCTGAGTTGAGGAAATTCCACAATTGTGATTGAAAGCAAAGAAACTTCAGAATGTAAAGAACCTGTTGCCAATCCATCTTCCTTGTCAAGAAACAAAGACATAATAATATTTTTTTAAAAGTGACTTATGCTCCAAGACACAAATAAGTCCACTGATTACAGATGCCGGTATAGTGCAGAACAGCCACTGTATTTACTTTTTCTCTTATTAAATTTAAATGAAAGGTGTCATATTGACAACCCTGGGCAAGACACAAGTCCTCTGTTTATCCACAGAATGGATATAGTACAGTTTTAGCTGGTTTTGCCTTATTCACTCTGCTACCCTGTTAATGTGCCCCAGTGCTTACCAGGAGGAACTCTAATTCTCAGGGATAAAAGGAAGTTCATATCACAGACCCATTCAGTCCCAGGCAAGGGGATCAGTTAATGTCATTGATGGTGGTTTTATGATGTGGACATTTATCTAACTAAAAACTGGAAAGAAACCCCGCAGCTCCTTTCACATGGGCTGCCAAATAGCTGACACATGGCAACAATCTTTGTTCAGTAATGACCTAGTTTATTTCGTGTGGTGTTTGGTTAGTTGACTTTACTTGGTTTGTAAATTCTCTGGGGCAGGGGCCATCCTCGTATTTTGTGTTTGTAGAGTGCCTAGCGTAATGGGATCATGGTCCATGCCTGGGCCTCATTGGTGCTACTGCAATACAAATAATCATTTTAGAATGTCTACCTCATCTGGCTAATTGTATCACCGTAAACAGGAAAAAATGCATTGCCAAACTTTACTGCAATTATTTTCAGACTATCTTGCCTTTTCCCACAGAATTCTGATACTTCCATGTGGCTTAACATTTAAAGAGACATTGACTCTATACACTCAATTTTTTGTATAATTATTTTACTCTAGCCAGTAATTAACTAAATAGAGCAGGCCTGGGAACAAATCGTTTGTAGCATAGCAAAAATCTTCTGCCTCTGAAGCAGATCGTTTTTTTGCAGAGAGGACTTTTCTTGAGTCAAGAGTGTGATGCTGTTGCAAAAAAAAGCAAATGTAATTTTGGGTTGCATTAGCTGCGGCATAGCCTGCAAGTCATGGAAGGTGATAGTACCACTCTACTTGACACTGGTTAGGCCTCAATTGGACTACTGTGTCCAATTTTGGTCACCAGTATATAGAAAGGATGTAGAGAACCTGGAAAGGATCCAGAGGTGAGCAACAAAGGTGATCAAAGGGATGGAATGGAAGTCATAGGAACAAAGGCTGAAGGAACTGGGTATGTTCAGTTTGGAAAAGAGGAAATTAAGGGGGGATATGATAGTGGTTTTCAAATACTCAAAAAGCTTCCATAAAAAAGATGGCAGGACCAGAGGTGCAATAGGTTCAAACTACGGTATAGCCAATTGAGATTAAATCTCAGGAAAAACTTCCTAACTATAAGAACAGTAGAATAATGGAACAAACTTCCTCAGGAAGTAGTGAAACCTCCTTCACTGGAAGTTTTCAAAAAGAGTCTAGATAGCCATCTGCCTTGGATGGTTTAGACACAACAAATCCTGCATCTTGGCAGGGGATTTGACTAGATGACCCTTGCGGTTCCTTCTAACCTTATGGTTCTATGATTCTATGAGTTACAATGTCTGTAAAATAGTATACGCATAGAATTTGAATGAGAAACCTTAAAGGGGCATTGTGAAATAATTTTGGATCTCAATGCAAGCTTTATTTAAAAAGAAAAATTGGGTGGTGATGGGAGAATAAGGTTAAAAACCTTATGTGAGTAAATTTTTTATCAGTTTAAAATATGTGAATGAGTTGGAGGTTTCTTTGTTGGTATGCTTGGGGGGGAGGAGTTGTTAAATCATTGTTGGGAGTGAGTCACAATAATAATTGTTTCTATTTCATGTATTTGAATGAGCACAAGTAAATGAAATTTAGTATAGTGTTCGGTGCAGCTTGGACAGTGAAAATGAACTAGTTATTTGAAAAGGATAAATAGGACGAATTGTGAGAAGCAAACTAGATTACTGAAATTAAAAGGAGTTTAAAGTAAAAGACTATTAGGAACACATGTATAGAAATCAAAGTGATATTATTTAAATGATCAGAATTAAACTCTCGGCTGGCATTGATTAATGCCTAACCTGAAAAAATATCTACAGTTGATTGATTTACATGCAAATATCTGGTTTTTACTCCTTTTGCAAGGAGAAAAGGGAGCTGAGGAAACTGTAATTGCACATTTATTTTTGTTGCACACACTAGTGATTGCTAACCCAACATTGGGGTCAGAAATAGGTCCCTAGGTGTTGAATCTGAGGTAGAACAATTTGGGCTCAAGTCTGGTCTCAGTATTCTCATCCTATATAAGGAGTAACTGTACTGAAAGTTGATGATGCCAAGTTGTTGTAAGAGAGAGGAGACTGAAGGCCACTGATTTAAAAGGATTTACTACAGGTTTATACCAGTGGAGCTGATATCAGCTCTGGCCCAATATATGTTTCATTTTTTAAATAGGCTGCTCTCCTGGTTTTGATGGAATGGCAGGTGGTGGGGAGCATGTGTTTGCTCCAAAACTTGAATCTCCTTAAGTGTTCGTTCAATTAGACTGAAATATTAAGTGTCTCTTGTTTCTTTCATATTGGAGTGTGATATTATTACTCCTTTATGGGTTATGCTGTATGTATATAGTTATGTCAAATTATTTTTAGGGCCATAATTGCTTTCTCAGCTAATAGGAATTGATGCAATTATCCCGTCTGGGTTTTATTTTCCTTCGTGTTCCAATATGTGCCTTTCCAGCTCTGCTTTACATCCCATAGGGAATTGTGAAGGAAATGCAGTGCAGTGCTTCAGAAAACTAATCTCTTGGAGGTTATTTATCTCAGGCACAACTTGTTAACTTTGTTCCTTTCATGAGGCAAAAATAGAAATGAAACATTTCTGTGGTTAACAAGTATGGACTCTTATAAAGGCAAGGTTGGAAACCTCAGTTGCAGATAGTGTATGGCCCCTAGCAGATCTTTTCAGGTAGGAAAAGTTCTAATCCTTAGAAAGAATTTTCAAACTTTCATTCATTAAATGAAAATTTCAGTGACCAGTTGGGGGTCAACTCTCAGGTTCTTGGATCAGTCCCAGACAGCAGGTGCTGGGACTGATATAGAGGAAGCATCTTTCAGTCCTTAAATACATCTTTCTTTCCCAGCTCATCTGATTCTCGGTTGGCTTTAGGTAGATTTGATGAGAGTACAGTTCTCAGCTGAAACAACAGTTCTTCAGGAAATGAAATCTTTGAGGTGGAACAAGAATAAAGTAACAGGCTAAGGACCTTCCCTCCACAAAAATGAATCCAAACTATGTTAATACACAAGCTTTGGAAAACCAGAAGTGAATATGGTTTTCTGAAGATGCCTATTCTTGTTGCTTACACAGCTCTCATTTAAAATAAGTAAGAGCAGCAAGGCTAAATATTAGCTATTTAAGGGGTCTAAAAACCCTGGAGGGAGACTGAATGATTACAGTAAACTGGTAGGGTTAAAATGGGGCTGAATTAGCAGGAAACTGTTCCTTCTCACCACTAGAAAATGTCTCCCAGGGGAAGTTTGGAAGCTTGCTTGTGTTGTTTTGTCAGGGAGACAGCCTAATAGAAACATAGGTGCTAGAAATGGGGAACAAAACTAACCTTTTCCTCAAATTCCCTTGACATTTACCAAACTAAACCCATTTTGGATCTTGACGTAAATGTGATATTCTAGAATTCATTTTTCCCTTTCCATTAGGAGTACAATTACTTTAGGTTTACACAATGCTAACTAGTATGAATGTTGATAATTGAAAGGGCAGTGTAGAATGAGTATGGCTGGCATATTAATAGGAATTCTAAATATAAGTGCATATGAACTTATCAAGTCCTAATTCTTGGTGTCATTTTGATACACACCTTCTGTCTTTGCTGGAGTCTACAGTATGTCTGGCAAATGATTGATCAACTTGCCTTCAGCAATACAATATTTTTTCTGCTTTCCAAATTCACATGAGTTGCAGATTGTGTTTAACCATTTCAACCATCTGGAAAGTTAAAATTACCTTGTGTTAAATGTTTGCATAAATAAGTATTCTAGAAGACAATGTTGGAAAATAATTTCTTGGTCATCTATTCTATTTGACTTCAGTATCACAGAATTTTTCTGTATACTAAACCCATACGTTTTTGGTCCAATCTCCTCTTAAATACTTAGGGTATGTCTACACTACGGGATTAATCCGAATTTAGATAATTCAGATTTGAGAAACAGGTTGTATAAAGTCGAAATGAGTGCGGCCACACTAGCACAGTAATTCGGTGGTGTGCGTCCAAGTACCGGGGCTAGCGTCGATTTCTGCACCGTTGCACTGTGGGTAGCAATTCCATAGCTATCCCATAGTTCCCGCAGTCTCCCGCGCCCATTGGGATTGTGGGTTAAGATCCCAGTGCCTGATGGGACAAAAAACATCGTCGCAGGTGGTTCTGGGTACAGCCTCACTTCCTCCCTCCCTCCCTCCCTGCATGAAAGCAACGGACGGCAGACAACCATTTTCGCGCCTTTTTTCCTGGGTGGGTGAACACTGCAGACTCCATACCACGGCAAGCATGGAGCCCGCTGAGGTCAAGACAGCACTCATGAATATTGCAAACACCTCGCGCGTTCTCGTGGAGTTTATGCTCAGCCAGGACCAGAAAAACGAGGCGAGGAGGCAGCGGCGGCGGCAGCGCAGCGACAAGCATGATGAGGACATGGACACGGACACGGACACAGAATTCAGTGAAACCACAGGCCCCGGTGCTTTGGAGATCATGTTGTTAATGGGGCAGATTCTATCCATGGAACGCCGATTCTGGGCAAGGGAAACAAGCACAGACTGGTGGGACCGCATAGTGTTGCAGGTCTGGGACGATTCCCAGTGGCTGCGGAACTTTCGCATGCGTAAGGGCACTTTCATGGAACTTTGTGACTTGCTGTCTCCTGCCCTGAAACGCCAGAATACCAAGATGAGAGCAGCCCTCACAGTTGAGAAGCGCGTGGCGATAGCCCTGTGGAAGCTTGCAACGCCAGACAGCTACCGGTCAGTCGGGAATCAATTTGGAGTGGGCAAATGTACTGTGGGGGCTGCTGTGATGCAAGTAGCCAAAGCAATCACTCAGGTGCTGCTACGAAAGTTAGTGACTCTGGGAAATGTGCAGGCTATAGTGGATGGTTTTGCTGCAATGGGATTCCCTAACTGTGGTGGGGCAATAGACGGAACCCATATCCCTATCTTGGCACCGGAGCACCAAGCCACCGAGTACATAAACCGCAAGGGGTACTTTTCAATGGTGCTGCAAGCACTTGTGGATCACAAGGGACGTTTCACCAACATCAACGCGGGCTGGGCGGGAAGGGTTCATGACGCTCGCGTCTTCAGGAACACTACTCTGTTTAAAGGGCTGCAGCAAGGGACTTACTTTCCGGACCAGAAAATAACCGTTGGGGATGTTGAAATGCCCATAGTTATTCTTGGGGACCCAGCCTACCCCTTAATGCCATGGCTTATGAAGCCATACACAGGCAGCCTGGACAGGAGTCAGGAGCTGTTCAACTACAGGCTAAGCAAGTGCAGAATGGTGGTAGAATGTGCATTTGGCCGTTTAAAAGGTCGCTGGCGTTCATTATTGACTCGCTCTGACCTCAGCCAAAGAAATCTCCCCATTGTTATTTCTGCTTGCTGTGTGCTCCACAATCTCTGTGAAAGTAAGGGGGAGACCTTTATGGCGGGGTGGGAGGCTGAGGCAAATCGCCTGGCTGCTGATTACGCGCAGCCAGACACCAGGGCGATTAGAAGATCACACCATGAAGCGCTGTGCATCAGAGAAGCTTTGAAAACCAGTTTCATGGCTGGCCAGGCTACCGTGTGAAATATCTGTTTGTTTCTCCTTCATGAAAACCCTCCCCCTTTACTGACTGATTTTCTGTAAGGAACCCACCCTGCCCCTTCCCCCAGCTTTCTTTCAAACCAAATAAAGTCACTATCATTTAAAAATCATTTATTCTTTATTAATAGATTAGAAAAAGAGGGAGGGAACCCGGGTGGTATTTGGGAGGAGGATTGCTGGGAAGGAAAAAGCCACAAAGAAAAGGTTAAAAAAATGACAGCCTTTTGCTTGGGCTGTCTACTGGGGTGGAATGGGAAGGTGTACGGAGCCTCCCCCCCCGCGTTCTTACACGTCTGGGTGAGGAGGATACGGAACATGGGGAGGGGGGAGGGTGGAACAGGGGCTGAAGCGGCAGTCTGTTTTCCAGCAGCCGTTCCTGAACCTCCACCAGACGCCGGAGCAGCCCCAGCGTTGCATCCTTCATCCTCTGGTCTTCCTGCCGCCATCTCTCATCTCGATCGTCTCTCCTCTCCTCACGTTGGTCCCTCCTCTCCTCACGTTGGTCCCTCCTCTCCTCACGTTCACTGACTTCTTTCCTATACTTTGAAACTGTTTCCTTCCACTCATTCAGATGAGCTCTGTCACTCCTGCTGGATTGCATAATTTCAGAAAACATGTCCTCCCGCGTCTTCTTCTTACGACGCCTTATCTGTGATAACCTTCGGGATGGAGGAGGGAGGCTTGAGGAATTTGCAGCTGCTGTAGGGAGGGGAAAAAAGAGAGAATTGTTTTAAAAGCTACATTTTGCAGAACAATGCTTATACTCTTTCACGGTGACCAACACTGTTCACATTACATAGCACATGTGATTTCTGTGCAAGGTCGCATTTTGCCTCTTAATGCTGAGTGCTTGTGGCTTTGCTGCTAGAGATCACAGGTCTGGGCAACAGAATTCGGCTTGCATGCGGCCATGGTAAGCCATTATTTTACAGCTTCTGCACCCTCCTTTCCCACATACCAAGCATAGCCTGTAGAGTGCTGCAGAAGCCTGGCCAATCTCAGCCAGTTTGGGGGGGGCAGTGTGGGGGGGCTTGTCTGGGCCCCTTCAGGCAAGTAGAGTGCTGCGGTTTTTCTGTTAACATTCAGCAGCACCAGAAAACAAACTAACCCCCCCCCCCGCCATGAATTCTCTGGGATGATCACGGTAGCCCTCCCCCCACCGCGTGGCTGGTATCAGGGAAGATCCCTGCAGGCACCAAACTACACCCCCCCCCGCCGCTGACCCCCCCCCCTCGCCATGAATTCTCTGGGATGATCACGGTACCCTCCCCCCACCGCGTGGCTGGTAACAGGGAAGATCCCTGCTAGCCAAACGCGGAAAACTTCAGGGCCAATTTCCCATCTGCGCTTGGCTAACTGCAGGGAAGGATTTATTTTCCGCCACAGGCAAACAGCCCAGTAGGAACGGCCACCTCTGTCCCCTTAATTAAGTTCCCGTATTTCAACCAGGTTACCAGGAGGGATATCACTCTCCTGAGGATTACACAACAAGATAAAGAACGGATGTTGCTTGAATGCCAGCAAACACCGGGACCATACGCTGCCAGGCTTTGTCAGGCAATGATACCAGATTACTTGCTGCAAGCATGGCGTGGTCAAGTGTCCTACCATGGAGGAGGGAATAAGGATGCACTGCCCAGAAACCTTCTGGCAAGGCTTTCGGAGTACCTCCAGGAGAGCTTCATGGAGATGTCCCTGGAGGATTTCCGCTCCATCCCCATACACGTTAACAGACTTTTCCAGTAGCTACAGACTTTTCCAGTAGCTGAACTGACCGCGAATGCAAAGTCAGGCAAAGTAATCATTAAAAACCGTTTGCTTTTAAAACAAGTTTTATATTTTAAAAGGTAAACTCACCTGAGGTCCCTTCCATGGGGTCAGAGTCTTGGGTACTGGCTTGGGAGGGTACTTCAGTCAGGGTGATAAAAAGATCCTGGCTGTTGGGGAGAATGGAGTGCTGTGTGCTCTCTGCAAGCTCATCCTCCTCCTCCTCCTCCTCCTCCTCTACCCCATCGGCAGAATCCTCAGGCGTCGAGACTATCCCCGACCCAGAATCCACGAACAAAGGTGGGGTAGTGGTGGCAGCCCCCCCTAGAATTGCATGCAGCTCGGCGTAGTAGCGGCATGTCCGCGGCTCTGACCCGGAGCGACCGTTTGCCTCCTTTGTTTTTTGATAGGCTTGTCTGAGCTCCTTGACCTTCACGCGGCACTGCTCAGAGTCCCTATTGTGGCCTCTCTCCATCATGCCCTTGGAAATTTTTTCAAAAGTTTTTGCATTTCGTCTTTTAGAACGAAGTTCTGCAAGCACTGAATCCTCTCCCCATACAGCGATCAGATCCAGTACTTCCCTCACGGTCCATGCTGGTGCTCTTTTTCGATTATCAGCCTGCATGGTTACCTGTGCTGATGAGGTATCTGTGGTCACCTGTGCTCTCCACGCTGGGCAAACAGGAAATGAAGTTCAAATGTTCGCGGGGCTTTTCCTGTCTACCTGGCCAGTGCATCCGAGTTCGGATTGCTGTCCAGAGCGGTCACAATGATGCACTGTGGGATAGCTCCCGGAGGCCAATACCATCGAATTGCGGCCACACTAACCCTAATTCGAATTGCTAAAATCAATTTTGGCGCTACTCCGCTCGTTGGGGTGGAGTACAGAAATCGATTTAAAGGGCCCTTTACATCGAATTAAATGGCGTCGTTGTGTGGACGGTTACAGGGTTAATTCGAATTAAAGCTGATAAATCCGAATTAAAGTCGTAGTGTAGACCAGGCCTTAGTGTTGGGGGTCTCATCAAGTACCCATATCAAGTTGCCCCATAGTATGCGTGGTAATATACCATACAGGGTGTGTGTGTGTTTTAGCAGTATTCACAGACCAATCAGTCATAGCCAAAGTGCAAAAATTTCATTTGTTGTCTATCATGGAACGTGACATGAAGACATATATTAATGTCAAATTCATACATGATAGGTCAGGAGAAGAAGTTTATGGTGAAGAACTTCATAGAGTAATTAGGAGAGACCAGAACAGCTGTAGTTCAAAAATTGTTAATTGTCAGAGGTACAAAAATGTCCTGTGAGGTCCAGCAATAAGGATGTGACTCTAAAACAAGCTTTCAGACCAAGAGCAGGAAATCAATGAAATATGTGCCAACTAAATGAAGGTTCATTTCTCCATTTGTGCCTAGTCTTCTTGCCTAAAAGGACACCAGTTTTTTGGTAAAGTAAAGATACAACATGATGGGGAATGCCTGGTTGGCATTACAAGTGCAGAAGTTATGCACTAATCCATTTTCTCTCAGTCTCTAAAAATTAGATAGCAGATTGTCTTCCCCTCATGAACAGAATGAGGGTGGAGTTTTGTGGGTTTTTTTTACTTACCCCCCCACACACACACACACACATAGAAAAGGTTTCCATGGTATCACCAAGCTTGTGAAAAGCAGAGATTGACTTGTGAAAGCAAAAATGACAGATCACTTTGGTTAGAGCCAGTCCTAAGTTTTTGTCAGTTTCTTGTGCATATGTTACTTATTTCAGTGGTCATTCCATACTATTATTCTCTGTTGTATAGTTTCCTTGGTGGGTTTATAGATATAATCCATCAAGAAGGATTGAGTGTGTGTGTGTGTGTGTGTGTGTGTGTTTTATTTTTATCTATTTGCTTTAAAGTTACATGTTTTATCTTGAAAAAAAAACATTGAATTTTTTCCCAATGCCCACAAAAGTTTGCCAGGTTACAAACAGATGCACTACAAGCATCCTTTGCCAGTGCATCATAAACACCAAAACATTCTGCTTTTCCATACCTTAGCCAGCCAGCCAGCCAGCCATGTTACATTTGGCCAAATGGCTTCTGGTTCTGCCATTTAGCAGGAGGAGAACACCAAACTCCTTTCATTCCTATTAGGATCTACTGTAGATTGTAATCTGTGTTTGCAGGACGGGAATGTTTGTTGCCCTCTCAAATTCAATGATTTGTGGTTCGTTCACCATCTGTGCACCCAATTTCCCATCATAGAGCTTTTTAAAGGAAAACTGTACCATAGGGGACAGCATTTAATTACCTGGCTTAAAAATGAGACTTTCAAAATGAATAATGGTGGACTTCCCTTACTAGTTTTGTTTAACTACTTTAGCACTGACCCTTTTTATTGTCAATAAAAATAACAGAAACTACCTCACAACCAATTTCCTGTCTTTGTCATGCATTCAAATGGTAATTTCTAGACCAGTGGTTCTTAACCTTTACTGCAGCCTGCACCCCTTTGGTTCTCAAAATATGTTCTCACACCCCTTATCAAAAATCAAAATATTTTTCTCACACCCCTTAAACCTAGATATATTTTTGTTTGTATATTACAGTAATCGTTAAAAAAGTTTAATGTTAATAAATACATATGTTTGATGAAACAAAGTAGTTGTACTTATGTGCCTGTGCTTAATTTGTGTTTTCAATGATTTACCTTCTAAAAAAATCTGGCATGTCTCGCACCCCCAGAAAGGGCATCTCACACCCCCGGTTAAGAACCACTGATCTGGACTGTTAACCTGACCCTGACAATGGCTAACACCAGTTGCTTCAGAGGAAGAAACCCTATAATGGAAAATTATGGAGTAGCTCACTTCTTATTGAGAAAGTTTTCCCAATGCCAGGAAGCTAGAGAGAGATTTATACCCATACCTCTATTATTTCATCCTAGTCATATGTGTCTTTTTAAAATCCTACTAAGCCCTTGGCCTCAATTATATCTTCCAGCCATGAATTGCACAATTTAGTTATGTACTGATTATAAAAAATACTTTAATGAAAGATTTCAGAGTAGCAGCCGTGTTAGTCTGTATCCACAAAAAGAACAGGAGTACTTGTGGCACCTTAGAGACTAACAAATTTCGGATGCATCCGAAGAAGTGGGCTGTAGTCCATGAAAGCTTATGCTCTAATAAATTTGTTAGTCTGTAAGGTGCCACAAGTACTCCTGTTCTTTTTACTTTAATGAAAGTTACTCACGCAGATAGTCTCTCTGAATTCTGAGAGATATGGGCAGTAGGAGTGGGCACTTAAATCCAGTGCTGTGTGTGTGTGTGTGTGTGTGTGTGTGACAGACAGACCGAGACCAGCACCATTCCTAATATAACAAGACAATAAGCACAGCAATTTCTAAAATCTGTAAGGAAATTAATAATTAATGTATTGTGTGAATGATTAGTATAATATATACTTATACACACACACATGCTTGTATTTTTGTGTGCTACATATATAGGCACATAAGAATGAATATTAATCATGTATGTACTTTTGATAGCTAACCAAATATTTAATAACTAATCAGTTTTCCTTTTAATTTTTATTTCATTACATCATCTTTACATTGAGAAATATAGATGATTCTTGACTAACTTCATCTGAGCTCGCCAGGAGTTAGTTAAGAGTAGTGAAGTGTGTGTGTGTGTGTGTGTGGTGTGTGTGTGTGTGTGTGTGTGTGTGTGTGTGGTTGTAAAATAACCAAGAGAGGTAACAAAGAAACTAACACAACCAACTGAAATGACTGGAAGGAAATACCTTGGAAGAGATTTTTTTTAAATGATGAAGGAAAATATATGGACAACATAAAAAATTCATATTGTCAGCAAACAAGGAGAAAACATTTCATTTATAGAGCGAGACAGAAAGTGATATGGGAAATAGATACACTCCATGTAAATTTATTAAGTGCAACTTTCTCTCTCTTTCTCTTTCTCTCTCTCTCTTTTAGATAAAAAACCTCTTCATGAAATAAAACCCCAAAGTAAGTTGTTTTTTGTCTTGTAAATATATATATTTTTTCATTTTCTCTTTCATTCTGTTTTATTTGTTTAGGAGCTAAATAAAACAAAGTTGTATGAAAGACAAATGGATTAACAAAAGCCTCTTCTTAGTAATCATAGATTTTAGATTAAATATAAAAAAGTGACTATTCTTCAGTAGTTATGAATCAAATCATGGGCCCTTTCTGCAGTAATGCTTATCTTAGAATTGCTCTCTTGAGGTCTGTTGTGATTTTATGGTTAAAACTGGACCAAATGAAAAATGTCTATATAAACAAAAGGTTTTGCCCAACCAGCTAAAATTTTTGAGTTTTCAGGTTTCCCTTTTTACAAAAACACCCCCAAATGTCCAGAATTACAGTGAAGATATTTTGATTATATTTTTGACCTAATTATGTTGTGGGGGAAAATCTGTTTTCTGAGAAGCACTAGTTCTGAGTCTGAATATGTGAAAATTTCTTTTAATTCTTCCAGTGAAAGATTCCCTATATGTGCATATTATTTATTTGAAACTCCCAGATATAAAGGCCACATTTTATAATGAGCCTAAGTGAATTAGGCACTTAAATCCCATTTAAAATTTACTGAGGTTTGGTCATCTAACTATTTGGCAATCCTTTGGAAATCCCAGCCCAAGGTATATATCTTAGGAATACATAAAGTAGCCTTTAGATGTCAAATTGACGGTTAATTTTCATGGGGCTTCATAAAGGGAAGTTCAGTAAACATAGTTCAGAGTATTTTGCTATGTTAAAAAACAGGGATTTCTAACCAAAATGATTCTTTTGTAATGCATCTCATCCACTGATAGTCATTATATCCACACATATTGAGGATATATAACTTAGTTGCAAAAATGTGATGCAATAAAAGTAATAATAAAGAAGAATAATTATCCTCCTAGATAGCTGCACCTCTTGGCAGGCTGAAGGAACTTGGCCTTCAGTTTCTCATCTTGTAACACATTGGAGTTCTGTGGGTATCCTACATAACCATCCTTATTACACTTTATTGCTTGGATTGCACAGAGTCCTTGAATAAGAGCATTTCCCCTGTGCTTTTTCCAATTATGAAATATTTCTATGGAGATTCAAAATCAAAAGCAAACTGTAAAACATTCCATGGTTGACTTGCATTTTCATGCCCTTCTAAATTTGTCTTAATGGGACCATCCCCGTTCTGCCCCGTACTGTTGATCTATTTTGTAACTTATCTTGAGCAATTGTTGCATTTTTATCTATGCACCTCCTTCTTAATTATTGGATCCTAAAAGAGAATCCATCAAATTGCTTTAATTTCTGATTTATTAAAAATAAAACCTTAATGGGGGTCAATTTTAGTGCATGAGGCTCCTAGGGGGAATTAAATGGTGTTTCTTTAAGCTGTGAGGCTAGAAGTACATTCTATAAATACAGCTTGTTGCTGTTCAGTGAAAACAGGGGCTTAGTTTAAGACTACATGAATCATCATTGATGCGAAATCAATCAGTTATGAAGATAATTAAGAAACAACCTGTTCTGCTAAATAGCCTTATACATGGTTCTCTGGCTTTGACTTGTTTCATATCTGTTAAGTCTTTCACATGCGCAAAGAATGATTATATGGAGAGATAGGTTTCCAGAGGCTGGAGGGGACAAAAAGAGAGTAAAATGAAGGGAGAGGGAGAATGAAAGCTAGAGAAATCTTTGATATCTCCTAACAAACTGTAATGGCAAACTGGAGGAAATGTGTGCCCTCCATGGCTCATGGAAAGCACTTATTGTAAATGAGATAATTTAATCAATTACATTTCCTAATGTACTAAACCAAATGTTTCATTTTCTGCTCCTGCACATCTTAAATTATCTTCAGGTGCTTTATGAAACTTAATCATAGTTAATAGAAACTTCATTACCATCAAATATGCTTTCAATAAGTGTTGTGTAACAGTGTCAGGAGATGGAGTGAAATTTTGGTTATGATTACCACAAACACATACCCTGTAACAAAATCATAGAAACTTATTGCTTTAAGAAAGTCACTGCCTCCTCTGGGTCAGGAAGATGCGGTTCATTAAATAATAATTGGTTGACTTCAAGTGTTATTTTCAGTTGAATCCCATCTGGAAAAAAACACAAAGTACCAAAGTAAAAAAAAATTCCACAGTTCCTTTTTCTTGAATCTCTGTTTTCCCAAGGGAAAGAAATTCTGCATAAAAGACGAGAATGGAAAAAGAGATTAAAGTGTTGGGTTTTTTTCATTTTCATTTGTTGTTTGGAAACAAATAATAGTGCTCTGAATAGAAATGAAAGAATAAAAACTTTTTTATAAGCAGCATTGTCCCTTGAAACCAAATTAATACCATTTTGCTTTTTAAAATTGTCATACTTAGTGAATTCTTTTTTTTCCCTTCTGATTCTTAACTGTTTATAGTTTTGCTGTTGTCTTTTCATCCCTGACTAAGAAGTAATTGTGTGAATACCTGAGTATCACTTTCAGGTCACATCTAATACCAAAAAAACCCCACCACTGAACATCTTGTTAAAGATAAGGAATCCTAGAAAACAAAAAACTTATACCAAGAAGAGAACCATCAAATTTAGGTCCCAGTTGTGTTTTTTAAAATATATATTTTTCATTAAAGTAAATTGTTTTTGTTGTTCTAATGCTGTTAGTATTTTTTTCCAAATCTTTTTTATTAGTATTTGAATATTCTCCTCAGCACTTGTAATCCAAACATGGCAATCTTGTGCTGAAACCAAAAATGAAACTGACTGATCTATTTTATTGTCTAAGATGAGTGAAAATGAGAATGTAAATTATCTAAGTAAATATGTTTGAATAATGTAAGAATTAAGAATTATAAATTACTATTAGTAACATAGCTGAGAGATTTTCTTAATGATTTTTACCCCAATGGTGTTTAAAATATAACAGCTCTTTAAAATATTCTCAGTTTTACATATCCTGTTTTGACAGTGAAGAATAACTTCTGAACTCCTGTTCTATACATCTATAGCCACCTGTGCTCTACACCTCTGGCAGCAGCGGATTTTTATTATTAGCAGCGGTATGCATGCTTTAGATCAGAATTTAACCTATTTTAAAGGAGGAGGGAACAAATTAAGATTTTCCACTTTTTTCTGTAGAAAAGGGATACTTTTTAAAGGTTATATGTTTAAGACAACTACTGGATAGGTCAATGTAGCTCTCAAAAGGATGGGAATGTAGAGGTGGGGAGCTCATACACTTGTTAACTGATTACTTCTACCCCCTGGGATATATACCACTCCAGGATGTTTCATAATAAACAACACATCTCCTGGCTTACCCAACATACCAATTATCCACAAAAGTTAATTCAGGAATAGAGTATCAGAGTTAATTATCTAACAACAAAGATTGCTTGGGGACAGATAAGTGAGAAGAAATTGAAATGTAGTTGATTTGTAGACTTCCTTTCTTATACCCTGGTATTAGAGATTGAAACTGAGGAAAGAAGGTTACTTTTGTGGTTAATGGCAGGGACTCAGGAGATCTGGGTACATTCCAGGTTCTACCACTGTGTGATATTGGGCAAGTCTCGTGATTTCTTTGTGCCCCAGTTCCCCATCTGTAAAAATGGGAAAATGATACCTCCTTTGTTGGTCTTGTCTATTTGGATTGTCAGATTTTTGGGGCAGGAAATGTCTTTTACACTGTTTATGTATGTCACCTACCATACTGGGGAGGGGGAGAGTCTCTTGGCACTAACATAATTCATAATAAAATGGGCTCAAAACTCCACTGTAAATTTTCTAGCATGACAAACTGTCCAAAAAGTTTCCAAAGTCTGGTGTGAGCAGACTTTGAAACATTTTCATTGTACTTATAGCAAAAGTTTGGGCACATTGTGGGTCAAAACTGGGTACTTACCTAAGAAAATATGCCATAATTACAGTGGTGGTTTGCAAATATTGACTATTGAATAGCAGGTTAAATCTTCCCTCCATTTCCTGTTCTGTCTGACAGCTGCCAATAAATGCTAACTTCTCCAGTCATGCTAGGAAAGAAAGACAATCCATTTCCTAACATAATGAGAGAGAGCAACAATTTCTGTTTGTGTGGAAGGAAAAATGTAGTAGAAATAAAAGAATCAAATGTCATAAAGATACCATATGCTCATTATAAAATTATTTCCAGATATTTTTAAACCTTATGTGGGCTTGGGTTTGATTTCACCCAAAATTAAAAACAAAACAAATCACCAAATTGATGTTTGTCTCTTTTTTTTCTTGAAACTTTATTTTTTTTAAACATCATGACCTTAAGGATGACTAAGTCATCCTTGTTTTGCATCATTTCATATTCCTTTCCACATGTGTTCTTAAGCATCTCTATAGCTGATCTGTTCTTAGTCATAGAGCTATTCTTCTCCATCTGTATCAATAAAATATTACTCAGGGAAGAAGCTGACCAAAGATTGCTAACAATCTGGAGCTGTAGTTTCAGAAATATTTTTCTTCTTTCATTTTTTTTTTAAGAATCCAGGACCTCTTGGAATATCCCTTTTTCCCCTTTGCCACCAGCTAAATATGAAAACATATATGCTCTGTCTCTTTCCCTTTCTACTGCTGGTCAAAAAAATAAATAATAATTGGTGGGGATTATACACCTTTCACAAAAATGTTTTTGCTGTTCTGGTGGCAAATTTTGAAAGGGATGAAAATTTGTATCGCAAAACTTTGAAACTTGAAAAATGTTCAGTAGCTGTATCTGGCTAAAAAATGATAAAAACAAAAAAAAAAGGTTGATAGACATCTCTCTTTTTCTGGCCATCATTTCACTGAAACTTGAAATCCCCAATACACACTTATCAAAATTGTGACATTCTAAAAACTTCAACCAGTGCTAATGACTTATACATGAGCTTTATTTCTAATAGAGCTACTTGGAAAAGGAGTATTTTTCCCTTCAAAAATATTCAAATTTTAAAAATAAAGAAAAGCCATTTTGATTTGTAAAAATACAAATTATAAACTAAACAGAAATTTTTGCAAAAAAAAAATCTAGTTCTTGATTTTAACACCCCCCCACACACACACACACACAAAATAAAGAGAAGTGTAGACAAGAATAATTTGACCCTCTCTTGTTTCTAATGTTCTTTTTTAAAAGTCCCATTTGTGGCACATTGTCAAACCATTGACAGCATAGGCTAAACATGGTCATATTGTATCCATAGGCTGCTCTGATTGGCAGATCAGATTCTTACACCATCACCATATAGCCAATTTGGAAACAGCACTGAAAAATTCAATCTACTGCTTAATGAGAGAGGCATGACCTGCATCAAAGATCAGTCCAATCAGAGAGACACTAAACTCCAAGGGCTTTGGCAAAGAACTAGAGAATGAACCCTACCCAGAAGTCGCTCACTTTAAGTTCCTTCAGTGTGTCCTGGCCCTCTCCAGGAGCTAGAATTCTGAATTCAACTCAGAAGAGACACTCTGTTCCCCTCACGGCAACTAGCAATGGGCTTTGGAGCAACTCCCTTCCTGGCAGAACTCCCTCCACAACAGAAGAGCCTCAGTCAAGAAGATACTGCTCCAAGCCTTATCCCAACAGAAACTAGGTACCGAAAAAACACACCCTCCACAAACATGTGCTGCAGAGGCAATTTAATTAGCTAGAAATGATCATCTACAAGTAAGATTATTGATGGTTATCTTCATGAATGACTGAGTGTACTTCATATATCTTCAACGTTATGTCCTAGCCTATGTCTCCCCTGCCACCACAATCTGCCTTCTTTTGCATATGGACACTCTGACCCAAAAGTAAATTATGTTTTGTGCAATTATGAAAGTCAAACAAAGGTGGCATCTGATAGAAATACAATAAATTAATGATCATGTCAGGACATTAAACTCTACAAAGACCCTGTTTTTTTTAAAAATGTGTGTTATAGTGTTTAAGTTTCCTCAATACATCACTTTGCGTCTACAATATCCCTTGTGGAGCTGGATGTTGAAAGTCCCAGAAACTATTAGCCACCCAGAGTAGGGGAAATCCCTTCATACAACTGATCTGAACTCTTCACAGATGTTCCTGGACCACAAGCTAGAAATCTTTAGGGGCATATCCCAGTTAAACTCAGGTACACGAGTCTGTACGTGTTGGAGATTTTCTGCCACTGTTTCTGGAGTGGCCACTGTAAATATAAGGCTTTTTTCCAGGGAAGAGCCTGACAGCCACTCTGATTTGCCCTGAGAGTCTCTGTCTCTTTACTAAGTAATGCAATCCAAGGAGAACCGGTTTAAGGTAAATGGAGATTCTGTGAGCAGAGTTTGCTTTATATCTCTGAGTACTTGGCTTGGATTCTGTAGAGGACGGCTTGATAATCAATAGCCCATTGCTTCAGCCTACTTAAAGCAGCATATATCTTAATTTCAATTTTTTTTTGCTGCTGGTTGCTCCTATTGTACAGCTCCCTTGAAATTAGGGGGCTGTCAGTATTCCACTGGAGCATTTGGCAGAATAGCTGGTGTGCGTTCCTGGCAAGTTAAGTGTCCAACATTTAGTTTACGTAACTAAGTGGTAAACCAGAAAAAGCAACTTTTACAAATTAGGTCCCTGCTCACAATTTCTCAACACATGTCATCAGCATCCTTCTGTCCTATTTCTCTTAAAATTGTCTGACCATCTGGTTCTTAGATACAGTATAGGGTTTGAGGGTGAAATTCCTACCTGTGTAGAGCTTGGCACAAGATAATGCACTACATAAACCCTTAGACTAAGAATTAAGTGGTGGAAGGCCATCTACTGGCCTTCTATACAATACTGCATTCTTCCTCTATGCTATTACAATGCTTCACAATGTATTCGCCATTTACTGCTCATTTATTGAAAAGTTCGGTCTGAATTTCCGATTCCTACTTATTTTCGCTATGATTTGTTTGTTTAAAATAATACACTTTCTTCCAATATGCATTTGATAATGCAACTACCATATTTGTGAGACAATAAAAGCTTTACAGAGTAAATACATGACCATTTATTTCTCTAAAGCAAAATTCAGCATAAGGGGAATTATCTAAGGGCCCACAAAGTGTCTTGCCAAGTAATTTAATTTCATGGTTCTTGGTCTCAACTCCCACCCCATCATGCATAGTTGGACCTAGACAGCTCTGTTATTGCAGGTCTCATCTGGGCTACCCTCACCTGCTACCAAAGTTTTAAAACATAAAAAACTTGGTCATAAGCTGCCCAATACATAAGCACTGTTTGGTTTCATATCTGTTTTTAATGGCAAAGAGCACTTGCAGGAATTCCCGATGATGGCTCAGATTCCATCAGCTCAGTAGGACAAACTCTGTAGGCTGACTCCTTAGCTTTCTTGTGTGTTTGAGAGGTGGTAAAGTAAAGTAAAACCCACAGGAGAGGATGAAATATGAAATCTTTACTTCACCAATCATTCCATCAAGTTTGCTCTCTCCTGGATGAGCACCAGGGCTCAACCCCAAACCCTATATGTCCCTGGAGACCAGTGAGAGACAAGAGTTGGTGTTGGTGCTGGCCCTGCTTTGAGCAGGGGGTTGGACTAGATGATCTCCTGAGGTCTCTTCCAATCCTAATATTCTATGGTTCTATAAGAGACATTTTGTTCCCTAACAGCGCCTCTCCTTGCTATAGTTGTGCTGGAGTCTCCTCTTTACTAAGACAATGTAACTCAGCCCTTAATCTCCACTAGGCTGGAATGGGGAATGATGCTTGTCACCCCCACTGTACCCACCCCGCTCCCCAGACCTGTGGAATACACTGCTGTGGTGGGGACAAAGCTAGGATGAGATTTGTGCTCAGTTCTCTTCACTCCTGGACCTGCGAATGCTGAACCCTCCAGTCACAGGAAACATCAGATGATGTGCCAGCCATTTCCTGGAAACACCTGATGTTCCAGTTGTCTCCTGTTGAGTTTTTTTTTTTTAACACCTTACCTGTGTGTTAAATAATCGTGAAGGTTTATGAGAGTGAAAGAGAGGAAGAGAAATTAAACAAACGCCCATGCATGGCAATTGCTGGGCAGGAGGACACCCCAAGCCCTCACTACACACCATCCAAAAATCTCAGCATATTCCTCACTGAGGGCTTGTCTATACTTACGCGCTGGTTCGGCGGCTGGCAATCGAACTTCTGGGTTCGATTTATCGCGTCTTGTCTGGACGCGATAAGTCGAACCCAGAAGTGCTCCCCGTCGACTCCGGTAATCCTGCTCGGCGCGGAGCCTGCCTGCCGCGTCTGGACTGCGGTAAGTTCGAACTAAGGTACGTCGACTTCAGCTACGTTATTCACGTAGCTGAAGTTGCATACCTTAGTTCGAATTGGGGGGTTAGTGTAGACCAGGCCTGAGAAACATTAGTCTTGAGATCTAGTCTGAACCCAGCTTAATTTTTACCTTCCCAAATGCACCAATCAATCCTCATGTGGGCAGTTTGTGGAGGGGAGGCAATATGAGTGTGTCACTAATCTGGTGCCTACATTTTCTCCTTTCAGATATCGAGAATGCCAGTGACATTGCCTTGTACTCAGGCCTGGGTGCTGCAGTCATTGCTGTAGCAGTGCTGGTAGTCGGCATTACACTCTATAGACGGAGCCAGAGCGAGTACGGGGTGGATGTGATTGATTCATCCGCGCTGACAGGAGGCTTCCAGACATTTAATTTTAAAACAGTCCGGCAAGGTTAGTGTTGTGATTTCATCATCTTCCCTCGCAGCTTCTGTTGAGAAAGAGCATGCAGCCTCTAGAAGCATGAGACCTCCACGGGAGAGCGGAACTGGCTTGTGCAGAGCAAAGCGAGTGGTCTAGTGGCAAGGGTTGGGCCTGGTGGTTGGAATTCTAGGGTCTTTTCCTGTCTCTGCCACCAATTTCTGTGTGAACTCAGACAAGTGACTAATCTCTGCTTGCCTCAGTTTATCCCTCTGTATGTGTGTTAGAAGTTGAGTATATTATTAGCTTCTCCTACTGCATTGACAACTAATAAACGCAGAAATCATTAGCATTCAGTAAATTCCTACTCGGTTCCTATTTCTTCTGGTTTTGGTTCCCAACTGAAAGTGGTTAAATTTTCATTTGTTATGTTCCTAATTTAAACAACTAATTTTCAAGCATTTTATGTTACATTGTTTGCATGTAAATTTCTATATCCTAAGATATATAGAATAGCCAAAGATGCACAGTTGTGAAAATATATTTATTTGGGGTTTTTTTGATAAAGGACTTTGGAAAGTCACTGGTAGATTTTACAAGACATAAATAAAACCCCATGCTAAAAAGCAGTCAGTTTCTTGGAATATTTCCTTGGACAAAAAAAATGAGATTTTGAACTAAAGCGGTGATCATTATAAAAACTTGTATTTCTTGATTCGGTACCAGTATTCTAAACTAGATGCTGGCCTTATTGTGGGTGGGTGGGTGTAAAAGTGGCCCATTTTTTTTTTCTCTTTAGGAAAGTGAAATGTTGCAATTGGTGTATGTATGTGCGTGAGCACGCACGCACACACACACATATTCTACTTTCCAAGAGAGACATGCTCCACAGAGCATAAATAAAAACAACTTTGGGATGCAGAGGAATTTTATTCATTTATTTGGAAGTTCAAGTTGCCTGTGAAGAGTGGTATATAATTTGTAATATCTTTTCCACATTATCTGAGATTGAGTTTCCAAATGAAATAAGAAGCTAATTTGTTATAAAAATCTTGTTTTGGGTTTTGTGTGGGAGATTTTGATTTGGTTTTAATATTGCACAGACACCTCAGTCAGAGGCACCATAAACATGCCCACACAGACAGTTTCTTATATTTGAGGATGCATTAGTTCAGTTGCAGCTACTTTGGATGTTGTTGGAGTTTTTAAAATGAATACTTGCAAACAAACAAAAAGCCCCCAAACAGTCTGAGATATCACATGTATTCTAACCCCCACCCCTCAGCCATACCTATAAATCACTATTTAAAATATTTTAGCCACAAGCTTAAATGCTTTGGTGGATCCGGGTTTTAAGACTTGGATCCAAACTCCATTGATTTCAGTGGGAATCTTTGCATTAACTTTGTAAACAGCTTTAGTTTCTTCAGAATGACACAGAGAGGAATAAGATTCAGATACTCAGACAACATGGTGATGAGCATGATATAAAAATCTAGACAGAGAGACCTCTAGGGACTATAGAATCCTCTCTCAAACACTGGAAAAAAACAGAAAACATCTGGCTTGTTGTTTTTTCCCCCCTCCTGAATGTATCTCTTGCAAATTGTTTTGGTGGGATTTTATTGGCATAAATTTTAAAACTGGAAACCCTAAATATATAGAGCCAGATTCTGTCTCCCCAGACTGGCTCTGTGGAATGATACAGGTAGCTCAAAGAAGCCATAACCTAGCATCAGTCTGTATGGAAAGGTTACCTTTAACTGGAGTAAAGCCAATGTTCTCAGCTCCCATACCAAGATGTAAGGGACATGTCAGAGGTATGTGAGGTGAAGGGAAAGAGCAGCTCTAATCTGCAATTTTTAGCTGTTGAACAGTCTTTGGGAGCAATGGCCATATGGCGTAAACTAGAGCAGCCCTTGGGCAACTCTGTTTTATGTTGAGGTAGTTGCAGATTGACCCAGAGAATCATTTTGACCCAAATATGGCAGGGAGAATCCATCCCATATTATTCATGATTTGATTTCTTCAGTTGACTGCTTCATGTGATATCCCCAAACCTTAACCTTTCTAGTTAAGAATAATCTCTTTTTAGTAATCCCTAATCTATTTAGAGGAAGAGACTAGTTCTTCTGACATTAGCATGCTGGAGGTTAGCAGTAGGAGGGTTTTAAGTACATTATGCTTAGAGAAGCCTAGAAGTTTTTATCTAATCTATCTAATTGAGGAATGGTGCAACTTGCTTAATTGCCTTGTTCTGGATAGGAAAGAGTTGGTGTAGCTGGGAATTCTTTTTACATTCGAAGCTAATCAGCTGTACGCAAACATCCAATACACTCAGTTTCTTTAATACCATCTGAGCTGGAGAAAATATAGTAAGACTATCTGCTGCTGTTTTATATTGACAGCAACATCATTTAAAAAAGAAAAACCAAAAAGCCAGGTCTTGGGAATGACTCCCCCCACCCCCCTTTTTTAAGATGCCGAGAGCCGCAAAGAAAGGCTTACAAATTATGCTTATTTTCATCTAAAGAGAAATCATACCAAAGGCAGCAGCATCTGGTTAGAAATATGCATTAGAGCAGTCATTACCCACAATGAGTGAGCAGCTAAAGTGTCTATTGCCTTATTTATCAGTGGCGCTGAGGAAAATATTCAGTGGATGCTAGAACTGCAGAGGATATTTGTCTGCAATTCAAGTTTTTGTAGCAGATTAGACATGGATCTGTTGACCCAAACTGAAATGAAAGGATCTGCAAATATGTGAGAATGGAGCTTTTGAGGGATCCAGATTCTACACTTTTTGAGGGATCCAGATTCTACACTTTTTGAGAATGATTAGTGATGGTAGCAGTCCAACTTGAAACCTATTAAAAGGCCTAATTTTCAAAGGGTGGGTAGGCTCAGCACTTTTTGAAAAATCAGATGCTTTTTAAATGTCTCAAGTTGGGAACCTAAAAATCACAAGTCCTTTTTGAAAATTGAGGCCTTAAATTTATCGATTCTCCTTCTCTTTCACCTGGTGTTCTCTGAGTCAGTCTGCACCCAGAATTAGATTTGGAGCCAACCTTTTCTGCATAATTGTGGTCCCACATTTCTAGTCAACCTAGTTTCCTTCAAGCCTGAATCCATACCTTCCTATAGGCTCACTAAAAGAGTTGGTGTTCAGACACATTTTCATTTGGTTTACACTTGACTCCTTGGTTACATGTGCCTTGACACGGCCTGGAGCCTAGAAAACATAGAGTTCAGGTATCTGTTAGATCGATTTCATTGTTTCATCTCCTTTGGGACATTGCCACATGTGATTCTGATTTCTGAGAGCACTGGAAAACGAGAGGAAAGCTGGATGGGTGGCAGTGAAGAGGTCAGAAGGAGGATGCCAGTGTGATGAATTCATGCACATTTTTCTAGGAATTATCAAAACAAGGATAAAACCTTGCATCTCAGAGTCTAAGTGTTCCGAGAACGGTACGTTTTATAGACATCTCTTAGCCTCTGAGCCTGGCTTGTTTTAAAGTTTTAACTTGATCTGGCAAGAAGCACAAATCCTTCAATGGACTTTGTAACAGCAGATCCTAGGCACCTGCATATAGCCACTTGACTGAGGTTCCATGTGGGCTTGGGATTTTTTTACCCATATCTACCTATATGGAGCTCATTGCAAGATAAGGAACTAGATCAGAAAATATTCTGCTTTTAACATTTCTGAAGCCCAACAGAATAATTTTCCAGCATCTGTTCTGATTTTATTCTTTGTTATATTGCCTGGATTGCTTTTAAAAGTTTAACTGCAAACAGAAGAGGGAGACACATTATCTTCTAAGTGCAGTTTTTTTTATTGCCAATATATGAGGTGGATATGTTGCAACAAATGATCATTAGATGCCCATGGATATCAAGGGCCAGATCCTCAGCTGATGTGAGTCAGCTTTGCTCCGTTAAAGCCAAAGGAGTTACATCACGTAAGAGTCAGGCGCCCAAAATTTTGTAGTTAATATAGAGCTGACACCATTGTTTTCCAGACTGGCCTGTGAATTAGTACCCTAAAGGAACCTATAATTTGGGCTAAAGTGAATAACAAAAGAATTAGTACAACAGCCTTTGCAAAAAGTATATTGTGCATTTCTAATACAGCGACATTTATCTGAGGATCTCCGAGCACTTTACGAACATTAATTAAGCCTCACAACTCTCCTCTTTGTGTAGGAAAATGCTATCCGTTTTTATAGATAGGGAAACCATGGCACAGAAAGGTGAAAGGGGGGGATTTTTGAAAGCACCTCACTGACTTATGAGCACAAGCCCAACTGTAAGTTACTAAGGTACTTTTGAAAATTCCAGTTAAAGTGACTTGCCCAAGGTCGTACAGTGATTTAGGAGTCCTAGGTTCTATTCCTGATTTTGCAACTAACACCCAGCCCTCTACTTTAACCACTGGGCCACACTCTGAAATTGTAAGATACAACATAAAATGGAAAGGTGGGTAAACAGACTTTTCCCTGTGTTGGTGTGGAACTCCACCTCCCTCCCCTGTTTTTCCATTACTCAGATTAAATCCTGGTATGTAGGCATTTTTCTAGGAACCACTATGCACATAACAGTTTCCCTTGCTTGTAAAATGGTAACTGAGTACTCAATCAATTTCCTTTCATCAGGTAACTCCCTGCTTCTGAACTCATCCATGCAGCCTGACTTGACAGTGAGCAGAACGTACAGCGGACCCATCTGCCTGCAGGACCCCATGGATAAGGAGCTCATGACAGAATCTTCACTCTTTAATCCCTTGTCAGACATCAAGGTCAAAGTTCAGAGTTCGTTCATGGTTTCCCTGGGGGTGACGGAGCGGGCCGAGTATCACGGAAAGGCACATTCTGGAACGTTTCCCCATGGGAACAACAGAGGCTTCACGACAATACATGCCAGGAACAAAACTACATACATTCAGAATCTGTCATCTCTTTCAACAAGAAGTGAGCTGAGAACGACTGGCATTTTTGGCCACCTGGGTGGCCGTTTAGTGATGCCAAACACAGGTGGGTGAATCATTTTCTTTTGAAAGCATACAAGAAAGATGTGACCTAAACACTTTTGCTGTATAGCATTTCATGATATAAAGAAGAGAGGGGCTCGCTTATTGGGAAATGTGAAAACTACAGGAATCTTTTTCACACAGAAGAAAATTGTTACTATCAGATCATTTAGTAAGATTACAACTAGGGCCAAATTCAGAGATGAGGGTTTATTACATGTTGATAAATTGGCATTGTGTTTGAGCTGTTATAATCCAACGTCTTCTCCTGACTCCTCTTACCGGGTTCTTGATCCCACCATAGAGCTCCTCTTAGGGTCTTACACTCCCCTTTCCAATTTGTCCCTCGCAGTCTAATTATATCAATGACTGATCCAATGAATGGACGATGCTACAGAAATATCTGTGGGATATCATAATGATGAGAGACCATTGAGGAGAGCCACTATTCTGAATGAAAACTACTGTGTGTGGCTACACCTGTTGGTCTAATTAGTTTGTTGTTTTTGGATTTTCCAGGGTTGTTGTTTTTTCATTTCTAACTTAGCTCTGTTCTGAAAGGACATCTCCAGAGTGCACCACTTCCGAGGTAACTGCCAGCTCAGTACTGGGTTGAGCATCAGAACTTTGCTTGAAATAGAGGAGCTAAATTTGCATCTCTAATAGATGATGTTTGCTTTGTGACTTTTGAGCTTTGTAACTTAGCATGAGATTCTCGTCATAGCTCTGCTTGCTAGATGCTAAAAGGAAATGGAGTTTTTTAAACTTGCAGCCACTGTGTGAAACCAAATTAGAATCAAATAAAGGATATGAAGATTGCATCACTGCAACATATTACACTGTGCCAGTGCATTTATGTGGTGCTGACTACACCTTTTGGAGTTGTGAAATGGAATGTGTGTCAGAACTGGCCTGATGCCACTATTTCCAGCTAATTGGGCACCTTTTGGATTCTAGTGATCCTAGAGTTGAGATTCACTTTCGACTAGAGTTTGATTTCACTTGACAACTTTTGTTCTGTGCATCCAGGCCTGTCTCTTACTGTTTGTTTGAATGAAATGCCATTTTCAGCCTTCCTCTTCCTATTTCATTGCCACTTTAAAAAAAAAACAACAACATTGTGTGTATTTAGAATAGATTGATAGTAATATGTAATTAAAAGTAATAATATTTAGCACACAGAAATGCATGATGTATTCAAGGCAGTTGTTTCTCCGTGGACGATTTGGATGTTCAGGAATGAACATTACAAAGATAGCAAGACAGTGTAGCTATCAAAAGTGATGATGGGCAAAGGAATTCTTATTCTGCATCAAATTACTTTAAATAATGCTCATCCCACAAAGCAAATAAATTCCAGGTGTATTTGGTCCATGCAATTTACTTTTTCCCCCTCTACCACTAGTCTGAAATAAAATCTTGCAGACAATTGCAAATCACAGTAGCATCTCGACGTCTCAGGATTTATCTGAAGGTATGCAAGTGTGACATGTTGAAGGAATCTGGAATCTATTCTTTCCTCCCTCCCTGGGAAGAAGGATAAAGGAGTTTGAGGTGTAAGTGGTGTTCTCGTCCATCCTCCCAGTGCAAGGAAAAGGCCGGGGTAGAGACCGTCGAATCGTGGAAGTCAACGAATGGCTACGCAGGTGGTGTCGGAGAGAAGGCTTTGGATTCTTCGACCATGGGATGGTGCTCCAAGAAGGAGAAGTGCTAGGCAGAGACGGGCTCCACCTAACGAAGAAAGGGAAGAGCATCTTCGCTAGCAGGCTGGCTAACCTAGTGAGGAGGGCTTTAAACTAGGTTCACCGGGGGAAGGAGACCAAAGCCCTGAGGTAAGTGGGAAATGGGATCCTGGGAGGAAGCACAAACAGGAGAGCGCAAGAGGGGAGGACTCCTGTCTCATGCTGAGAAAGAGGGACGATCGATGAGTTATCTTAAGTGCCTATACACAAATGCAAGAAGCCTGGGAAACAAACAGGGAGAACTGGAAGTCCTGGCACAGTCAGGGAACTATGATGCGATTGGAATAACAGAGACTTGGTGGGATAACTCTCATGACTGGAGTACTGTCATGGATGGATATAAACTGTTCAGGAAGGACAGGCAGGGCAGAAAAGGTGGGGGAGTTGCGGTGTATGTAAGAGAGGAGTATGACTGCTCAGAGCTCCGGTATGAAACTGCAGAAAAACCTGAGAGTCTCTGGATAAAGTTGAGAAGTGTGAGCAACAAGGGTGATGTCGTGGTTGGAGTCTGCTATAGACCACCAGACCAGGGGGATGAGGTGGACGAGGCTTTCTTCTGGCAACTAGCAGAAGTTGCTAGATCGTAGGCCCTGGTTCTCATGGGAGACTTTAATCACCCTGATATCTGCTGGGAGAGCAATACAGCGGTGCACAGACAATCCAGGAAGTTTTTGGAAAGTGTAGGGCACAATTTCCTGGTGCAAGTGCTGGAGGAACCAACTGGTGCAGAGCTTTTCTTGACCTGCTGCTCACAAACAGGGAAGAATTAGTAGGGGAAGCAAAAGTAGATGGGAACCTGGGAGGCAGTGACCATGAGATGGTCGAGTTCAGGATCTTGACACAAGGAAGAAAGGAGAGCAGCAGAATACGGACCCTGGACTTCAGAAAAGCAGACTTTGACTCCCTCAGGGAACAGATGGGCAGGATCCCCTGGGAGAATAACATGAAGGGCAAACGGGTCCAGGAGAGCTGGCTGTTTTTTAAAGAATCTTTATTGCGGTTGCAGGAACAAACCATCCCGATGTGTAGAAAGAATAGTAAATATGGCAGGCGACCAGCTTGGCTAAACAGTGAAATCCTTGCTGATCTTAAATGCAAAAAAGAAGCTTACAAGAAGTGGAAGATTGGACAAATGACCAGGGAGGAGTATAAAAATATTGCTCGGGCATGCAGAAGTGAAATCAGGAAGGCCAAATCACACTTGGAGTTGCAGTTAGCAAGAGATGTTAAGAGTAACAAGAATGGTTTCTTCAGGTATGTTAGCAACAAGAAGAAAATCAAGGAAAGTGTGGGCCCCTTACTGAATGAGGGAGGCAACCTAGTGACCAAGGATGTGGAAAAAGCTAATGTACTCAATGATTTTTTTTGCCTCTGTCTTCACGAACAAGGTCAGCTCCCAGATTGCTGCACTGGGCAGTACAGTATGGGGAGAAGGTGACCAGCCCTCTGTGGAGAAAGAAGTGGTTCGGGACTATTTAGAAAAACTGGACGTGCACAAGTCCATGGGGCCAGATGCGCTGCATCCGAGGGTGCTAAAGGAGTTGGTGGGTGAGATTGCAGAGCCATTAGCCATTATTTTTGAAAACTCATGGCGATCGGGGAGGTCCCAGATGACTGGAAAAAGGCTAATGTAGTGCCCATCTTTAAAAAGGGGAAGAAGGAGGATCCGGGGAACTACAGGCCAATCAGCCTCACCTCAGTCCCTGGAAAAATCATGGAGCAGGTCCTTAAGGAATCAATTATGAAACATTTAGAGGAGAGGAAAGTGATCAGGAACAGTCAGCATGGATTCACGAAGGGGAAGTCGTGCCTGACTAACCTAATTGCCTTTTATGATGAGATAACTGGCTCTGTGGATGAGGGGAAAGCAGTGGATGTGTTATTCCTTTACTTTAGCAAAGCTTTTGATACGGTCTCCCACAGTATTCTTGCCGCCAAGTTAAAGAAGTATGGGCTGGATGAATGGACTGTAAGGTGGATAGAAAGCTGGCTAGATCGTCGGGCTCAACGGGTAGTGATCAATGGCTCCATGTCTAGTTGGCAGCCGGTTTCAAGCGGAGTGCCCCAAGGGTCGGTCCTGGGGCCGGTTTGTTTAATATCTTTATTAATGATCTGGAGGATGGTGTGGACTGCCCTCTCAGCAAGTTTGCAGATGACACTAAACTAGGAGGCGTGGTAGATACACTAGAGGGTAGGGATCGGATACAGAGGGACCTAGACAAATTAGAGGATTGGGCCAAAAAAAACCTGATGAGGTTCAACAAGGACAAGTGCAGAGTCCTGCACTTAGGATGGAAGAATCCCATACACTGCTACAGACTAGGGACCGAATGGCTAGGTAGCAGTTCTGCAGAAAAGGACCTAGGGGTCACAGTGGACGAGAAGCTGGATATGAGTCAACAGTGTGCTCTTGTTGCCAAGAAGGCTAACGACATTTTGGGCTGTATAAGTAGGGGCATTGCCAGCAGATCGAGGAACGTGATCGTTCCCCTTTATTCGACTTTGGTGAGGCCTCATCTGGAATACTGTGTCCAGTTTTGGGCCCCACACTACAAGAAGGATGTGGAAAAATTGGAAAGAGTCCAGCGGAGGGCAACAAAAATGCTTAGGGGTCTGGAGCACATGACTTATGAGGAGAGGCTGAGGGAACTGGGATTGTTTAGTCTCCAGAAGAGAAGAATGAGGGGGGATTTGATAGCAGCCTTCAACTACCTGAAGGGGGGCTCCAAAGAGGATGGAGCTCGGCTGTTCTCAGTGGTGGCAGATGACAGAACAAGGAGCAATGGTCTCAAGTTGCAGTGGGGGGGGGTCCAGGTTGGATATTAGGAAAAACTATTTCACTAGGAGGGTGGTGAAACACTGGAATGCGTTACCTAGGGAGGTGGTGGAGTCTCCTTCCTTGGAGGTTTTTAAGGCCCGGCTTGACAAAGCCCTGTCTGGGATGATTTAGTTGGGAATTGGTCCTGCTTTGAGCAGGGGGTTGGACTAGATTACCTCTTGAGGTCCCTTCCAACCCTGATATTCTATGATTCTATGATTTATGTTGGCTTTAAAACAGTGTAGCTCCATTATGGCCACAATGGAGAAAGTTCCAATGTACACCATTGTAAGAGGAGCATCAAACCATAAGCTGCAATGGCTGTTGTGCATATGAACTAAAAGAAATGAAAATCTTTATAAATCCAGTTTGTTTTTGTAGGTGATCTCTCTATTATGAGTTTCTCCTGATCAAAAGCACCAGCAGATTCAATTTGGCAAACATTTGTGTTTAATGTAGCATTGAGTAAAGGTCCTTAAGGAAACCTTAAACAATAATTGAGCTTTGCAAACTATAAGGAGCTTTACAGATAACAAGATTCATAATATTAATAGATATATAGGTGGATAACGTGGGGACAAAGAAGAATGCACAGATAATGCCATTTTAAATAATTGGTTTACTCCAACAGCTTTTTGAGATCTAGCAAAGCTCATTTTAAAGGTTAAGAAAGTCGTGCATGCATTTGTTATGCAAAAAAAATACTAAATAGAGAACTCAGAACAGGTTGTTCTGTTGTCAGATCAAATAAAAGGCTGTCAGGTAGCAGGTGTTCCCCCTCGCCCCCCCTGCCCAAATCAAAGCTAATTGCTGGAGTGACATGTCAAAAATAGAAACTTTTTCTAGGCCCTAGAGTGTCAAGATATTAGACAGACAATCTATCTTTTTTTACTTCATAACTTGGAGCTCCCTTTTTGATGGCACAGATATTCAGCTGCATTCAATCACTGTGTTCTGATTCCTGTGCTTTTTCTTCTGGGTTGAAAGATGGTAGCGGATCTTTGATTGAGGTGAAGCTGTGATAATTTCAGGCCACCTCTGAGCTCTGTGAGTAAGCTCAGACTCAATTTCCAGCTCTGTCTGAGTGACGCTTGACTTCAAGTTTGCAAATGTCAAACTACTGTTGTACACATCCAACAATGTGGTCCTGGCCCTTTCAATTTCTTCCTATCCTGTAGGAAGGGTGTGTGTGTGTGTGTGTGTGTGTGTTTCACCAGAACTCACTGTTGTCCAAAGGGGTTCACCCTGCAAAGAGGCAGGCATTTTTAAATGCTTCATAACTGGGAAATTTCAAAGCACAGAAGGCACCTAACCACTATCCACTTTCACTGGGAATTAGCTGTCTTAACTGTACTTTGTGCCTTTGAAAATCCACCCCCTTAAACATTTGTGGATTTTCTCAGCATCACAAAAGAGCTAACTTCTCTCTATCCCATTCTAATGGAGGAAAATGGTTGCCCTGAAGTTAGCCCTAACTATCAAAGTGTGTGCCTATAACAATACAGGGAGAGCAGTACCTAGGGGATTATCATAAATACGGTGTCTAACCAATGTAATGATGGCCATGCCTCTCTAGTATTGATATTAAAACCTAGTTAATAATGAATCTCATTGTCAGGAGGCTCCAAGCAGGGTTTTTTAATGTGCCTCATTCTTAGCACAATTGAAAGAGACTAATGATAACCAGCATGTTACTGAATAATGTTCATAAATTGGAAGCACAAATAACTTATTTTATAATGAGTCTTGGGCTGCATGACTGTACAGCAGCTCTCAGGCTTACAGGAGCGCAGCTCACGCTGCATCGGTAATGTTATTAGAAGGATGCCATCTCTCCATTGAAATTATAATCACCAAGTTGTATGCTTTTCTACTCTAGCATTGGTTCTTCTGATGAAAGAGAGGGTGAGAGGTTCATTATTTGAGGGGGAGGAAGAAACCCTGAGGTTTTATTTTTGCAAAGGATTTTTTTGTCATGCATAACCAGTTCATTTCTTATCATAAACAAGAAGATGCATTAAAGAGAAGAACTGTGCTCTGTGGGCTCTTATCTGTTAGCTGATGTAAAAGATTTACTTCAAAGCAATTGCTACACACAAAAGAAAGCTCAGGAACTCCACATGAACTGTGGGGCTGGGTTGGGCTGAGCGTCCTTGGCTTTGCAGTGGACTGTATACACCTAGGAAAAAAGCTACTGAGGATTTTAAATTTGGATTATTTCTTTTTAATCTAAATAGCTATATCATCTGACCATACAGAATAAGAATAAAGTCAGTGCCAGAAGTACATTCCCTAGGGGACTAGATGGCTCTGAGAACTTTTAATGGGATACAGAGTCTTTCACCTTTGTGTGGCTGGAGTTGCATTCAGTTCAGAAGTGACTGAAAGTTGTTTGAATCTGATGGCTGCATTAAATAAGTTAGTGGTTTTATTATGTCCCCACTAGGAAATGGGTTTGAGAACCCCTCACAACTGGAACTAAACAGAACCTTTGCTGACAGTCTCAGCAAAGGGGCTAAGGACTGAATGAGCCCATGAGACTGAAGTCCTCTCGTTTCCATAAAGGAGTCCCTCCTGTGCAGGTGGCATTGATGGCAGAGTGGGCGAGAAGTCTTTCTATACCTAGGGATGAAGAGAAGAGTTCAGTCATCAAGGTTATGCATCCTACATCAGTGGTTCTCAAACTTTTTTTTCATGGACCACTTGAAAATTGCTGAGGGTCTCAGCGGACCACTTAATGATCTGTCCAAATGTTGTTTGTACCATTAGCAAACTATTGTAAAGTGCTATATTAAATAAAATCAGATAAAAGCGCTATATTAATAAAAAACCTTAATAATAAACAACATTTTTTGTTCTACAAATAAAAACACACAACTCATATTTTAATATCTGTAGTCTTACCTTTCTAATGCAAGGGATGTGCCCTCTCCCCCCCGCTGCAGCAGCCCCTGAGCCTCTTTCTCTGGCCGCCGCAGCCCTGCACGTCCCAAATTCCCCCCCCCACACTTCTTACCCCACTGCCCTCTCCCACCTATCCCTATTCCCCCCAAGGCCACCACCTCACCTCACATGTGCATCTTCTCCAGGGTCCAGGCACCTAATTAATGGAGCCACGCCTGCATGGCTCCACTAATTAGGTAGGTGTAGTGCTAGGGTAGTATACATTTCAAAGGGTTATAATTCAGAAGCAATTTGTGAGGTTTTCCTTTATGTCCAAAGTATTTCCAGAAGCTTTGGATTTGGGAAGTCCAACAATAACCTCTAAACTTGTTCTGTTGTAGGAGTCAGTTTGCTGATACCACATGGAGCTATCCCTGAAGAGAGCTCATGGGAAATCTATCTTACCATCAGTCAAGGGGAGTCCAGGTGAGAAACCAATAAAAATCACATGGCAATACTGTCCCAAAAAAATCATAATCCCAGCAAATACTTTTCTGATAACCATCATACCAATTATTGGATTATGTGGGCCTCATTCCACCCTCTTTTACCCTGGTATAATTATTGACTTCATAGGAATTACTGGGGTAAGCAATAGCACGATCATGCACTTTGTATGCTACCACTCTGAAAACACATTCAGATATGAGAACTCTGTTGAAGGACTGGATAACTCGGGGGAACTGGGTTTTTTAGTAAGGAATCTTGAACTTCTAGGTTATCAGTCTGACTCTTCCCATTGCTGATGAATAGTTCTCACCATCCTATGGACATTCAGTGACCTATGTGAAATGAATGAATGGGTTCTCAGTCAAGTTCTTAGTGCATAGATAGTGCAGTTCCTAACTTATAGATAACTCTGCTCTGAAGTCACTATCAGAGACTGTAGTCACAGACAGCCAACAAGAGAGCAGACTGTCACATTGCCCCAGCAAGAATTGAGTAGACCATGGAAACTGAACTGTCCTTTGACCATTAGAAGTGTGATCCTTGTACATTGCATTTGGCAAGGTGGTGAAGAGGGTGTTTGAAGTGCCTTTGCCCTGCATTTTTTCTGTTTTGTGGATAAATAAAGGAGTTCATTCTCCCAGGCTTTCAATCCAGCACCATTGCAATCACTTTAAATAATTAGAAACAGAAGGAAAAGGAAAGTTGTTACTAAGCTTTTTGATAAGTTCAGGCAGCTGATTTTTGTGCAGCTGTATCATATGTGCTGCCATTATCTCTGCCACATAAAATATACCTAGCTACTCTTTTGGACCTTTTCATAAACGAGATGGCCATTAGACATGGTGCGGGGGGGGGGGGGGTCTGAATTCTGCTATCACTTATGCCAGGAGTAACTATATTGTAATCAGTGGAGTTTCTCCAGATCTACATCAGTGTGAAAGTAGAATTTGACCAAGGGTCTCTTACCTCAGATTAGTTTTTTTCCCCTTTTTGTTACGAAGGAAAACAGCCAGAGAAACAGATGGTTTTAACAGATTTTGATAGCTGTTCCCATAAAAGGATTTTCTGTTTCCCAGTGGCTTTAACTTTTCACACAACATGGGTTATAAAGAATCAAAGTGCTCTCTCAGTCAGTTGTTTTTCAGAGCCCAATGGATTTTGCTGATGTGCAGTGCTAAGTTTGGCACAAGTTATTTTCTAGGTTCTGCTAAGTTCTGTCTGGAAACTTTGTTCTCAAATACCAGGAGACTCAGTAGAGTTACAAAGTGAAATTTTACTTAATAGAATCTAGTAACTGAAGTGAGCACACTTAGGTCACAAATGTAGCATATTGTCACAATGCTAGTAAAAGGATTTGAGGGGAGGCAGATGTGAAGCGGGTAGGGTGCTAGCCCTACTTCTTAATTGTCACTAATTACAGGACAATCCTTAATTTTTAGAGCCCAAATTCCTTTTATCTCAAATGCAAAATTGTGAAACAGAATAAATCAGATCTGTGTCAGGAACCCAGTTTACAATATTGAGTTTCTAGGTGATGTTTATTCCAAGTCAAATAATCCTACTACTGCATTATTTTTCTTGTTGCTTTTGGGTCCTTGTCCCTCAGCTGAGTCTCAGCAGGGTAGTTCTTGTGGGGATATCTGTGACTTGAAGGGGCTTGGCAGACCTTAGGAACTGCACTAGTCTTAGGTTGCTTTGAGAACCTGGGATGAACCATACAGACGTTCATTAGTTAAAGCTTCTTAGTAAGGCAGATGAGTTTACACACATTCAGCAGATGGGCAAATTGTGATGGAAAGATAAAACCAAAAATTTCCAAGTGTGTCTACTAATTTGAGGTTCCCAACTTGAGAAATGTAGGATATGTGGGTGCTCAGCACCTCTAAATATCAGGCTGGAGGTGTTTTAGATTGGGTACCCAGAATTAAAGCACTTTTGAAAACTTATTCCTAAATATCTTGCCTGAAATCATAATGGTGGAAGAGAGACAGAGGAAAAACACCCACACCCATCTCTGACTCTAAATTATTCTCCAATCATTAGACAATACTCAGGGCCTTCTGGACTTTTAACAGTGCTAAGTGTTATCTGACTGCTAGCCACTTCCTGCCTTTAGAGCCCCCACTGTTGCACATGAGAGTTATTTTCCTTTCCAATATTTCCATTTGAGAGTATTTGATATGCACTTGAGAAACTGGCATGTTAGTGGGTTGTTTTCTTCCCCTTTTAGTGTACATATTGACTTAGAGTTGCTCTAGCTTCTTGGGTAAATATAACTTGTCACTTAGTTTTCTCGGTGATGTATTTACTCAAGAGAGTTTGTCACAAGAATTCTGGTTAATATATACTACTGAGGTGTATTTTTCTAAATTAAGCAAACTTGATTTTATCATTAAATAATGTTAAGATTAAAGATAAAAATCAGTAAGCCCAGGACACTTAGAATCTTAAATTCGCCTTTTGCTCCTACTATTAAGCCACAGTATGTATCATTTAAAGGTTTATTTGCACTTCTGCTGAGTATAACTTTCCTTTTTCTCTTACTGTTTACACTGAGATTCTTTATCTTGTGATCCTGACAAATCTCTGGCTAAGCAGTGTCAGCCTAGTACTCGGATGCGAGACCTCTAAGGTACTGTAGGAAACAGTGTTGGCAGTTTAGGTTTTTATACCCGCTCAAGTCACCTAGGCATCACTTTGCTCTCTGAATTAGTGTTGAAACAATGCCCTGATATGTTGCTAGAGCAAAACTGGTTAATTCCATATAGTTAATTCCATATAGTAGCTTGATGCTGTTTATACTTCATCATGTAAGTTTTCTGACTTGTTTTCATATTTTATCATCTGTTCCATTACCATTAAGCACAAATTCTGTTTTCTCAGTCTGTTACCAAGAACTGTTCTGAAACCCAACTTCCCTTCAGTCTTTGCCTGAGGCTTCCAACAAATTTCCCTGCTTTAGCTCAGTAGGTGCGAGGATTAGATTTATTAGTTTTTCCATCACTACCACTGGTACAAGATGCAGTGGGACATTCCAAACAACATTCTTACAGTGTAATTAAATAAGCTCCCACTTTTTGCATGTTTCTTTAGCTTCCTTCAACTTCGCTTTCATAATTTACATTCCAAACTGAGCTGAACAGACAAGTTGCAATAATAATTTCAGTGGTGAATTTCAAGATCACTCTTTTTTTTTTTTTTTTTTTTTGGAGGGGAGGGGATGCACCCTCTGTATAGAGAGGCCAGAAGCAGGCTTATGTACCTCTCAAGCCCTATTTTTAACACTTGAATAGTGGTCTAAGACTGGCCAATTCCCAGAGGTTTGTCTCCATGAAGCATTATGGGGATGGAGATGGCTCTTGTGTTCAAGGAAAGGAGCACTTTGACTTTGTTTAGAAATGTGGGACTTTCTTCTCTTCGCGTGGGGTGATAGACTCTTTATATGCAATCGTTTTCTTTTTTTTACATCACTTCTTTTTTGAAATATTGTCCACTTTTCCTGTACCTATATTCAATATAGAGTAAATATTTGGTTACAGTAGCTTAGATAAATAATTGCAGGTGTTTTTCTTTAAAAACCAAGAGGAAGAGCTGTCTGTGGATTTTAAAGTCCAGGGATATTTTCCAAAACTTATTGTGAAACCCTTTTCTGCTTTTCTCTGATATCTGAACTCCTTTGTGAGAACTTTTACATTCCATCCCCATCTGCTACCATAGTATTTTGATCATTTTCAATGAAATATTAAGATATGTGAAGGAAAGGGGGGGGAAAAGCAGCTGTTTCATCTGCAAGGATTATGCAGAAGTGAATTAAAATGGGTTAATTAAATACAAGTAGCAAATTTTGCCTGCTGTTTTATTTTTGTGGGCAGAAGCAGGGGTGGTGAGAACCAGACCAGAAAATTACCATAGGGAGATTTTTTTTTAATGCAATCCTATAAAATGAAACAAATGCAAACATTGATTTATTTTTCCACTATAATACAGGCAATGTTTCCTTTTCAAATAACGGAGACAGCATTGATACAGCCATCTTAGCTTTGCTGGAATAAAACAGACTTGTTTAGCAGCAGCAGCATCCTGTACTGATACGCAGGGAACCTGGTTGCCTTTTGTTGCTCCTGGGTTTCTTGTTTCCCATGGCAGAAGAAGCTGCAATCTCTGCAGAGTTGATACTGAGTTACAGTTCTGTATCACTTTACTGACCATATGCATTAAGCAGCCACCTCTCGAGCGAAGGACATCAGCCATGTGGACAGCTCACTGTACAGCAGTGGATGAAAGGTTAAATTATGGGTTCAGGAAAAGGATGTTTGTTCCCTTTTCCTTACAAAAGTTCTGCTCTGTGTAGTCATTTATGATTCAATAGTAGTTCTAGTAAAGTTTCATCCAAAAGACTGTCCACCCTCCCTGGTTTTCAGATATCACAGTCTAATTTGTTGTCTACATTAGGTGGATGAACAGATGTATCTACTTCTTAAGAATGTAGTGTTGACCCTTGAATGTGTGGTTCCAGGAAGCCATCGGGGGCAGGGATCATGTCATCTTATGACATGATCCCTGGTTAAGGCGGAGATCGTTCAGTATATTAGACTAGTCATCATTACTATCACCTCCTTCTTTCAGCCCCTGTGGGGAGAAGGTAGACATTAAAAGACATTCTGAATTAAGCCCAGATCTTTCCCCCTGCTCTGGTTCCATTGCTATCATTTCAAAAATCAAACCATAATTTTTGTCCCATCATCTGTGCAATATACCAATTCTTACCACAAATCATCTGTGTCGGTTGTGAATTGGTGTCATACAATCCTCTGGAATGTGGGTCTTGTGCTAAATCTAGAAGAAGAAGAAATCCACGTCTTAAAATGTTCCAGAGTCTTGAAGCACAGTGCTCCTGGCCAAATCAGCCATGGAACCGGTGATCTCTCTAAAAGGAGTCCAAGCCAAAGGTCTGATGATCACAAATATGTTGTTTGTCACGTAGAGCCTCAAGAATGGGGCTGGCTGCTGGGGCTTTATAACGGATGCATTGAAGGGCTCCCTGAGAGTGAAGAAATAGGCAAGCTTGCTCTCAAAATACCATACTTCCTTTGATGCTGGCAAAATACATTGGATATTGATTTCTCAGAAAATAACAAAAACCCTGTTGATTCAGGCCCTAGCAAGAATTAGAGTGAAACATCTCTTGCCTCCTTGCTTAATTCTCTCTCTTTAAACCTCCTTAAGCCGCTAACACTGAGCAAGAGCCATACTGTAAAAAAAAAGCCAGCAATCTGGTGGCTTGCTCCCTGAACCAAAAAGTCACATCACTGGAGTTACCCACACATAGCCGGGAACTGTGGCTGATTGGAGTTAGTGCAGCTAGGAATATGTTATTTGCCTGACAGTGCTGGGGATTCTTCCCACTTTTGATGTCTCTTAGTGAAATAAATTAATAGGCACATAGAGACGGGGATGACACAGAAAATCTGGATTCAATTCCAGCTCTGTCACCAATTCCTTTTATGGTCTTGGACAAGTCATTTAGTTGTCCTGTGCCTCAGTTTCTCATTTGTAATATAGGCTAGATCTACAGTTACACCTAGGTGACTGGCATGTAGGTGCGAGCATCCTTATTGCAAAGCCATATCTGCAAAAGTATGTCCTCACTGCTTCTTGCCTGAGTCTGGCTGGGACACAGCCAATGGTTCTTTGTGCTGAGATGCTTTAGGATTCTTTCCCAGTCAATTGTGTCAATACCTGGGGGAATTGTGGGAAGGGCACTGGAGGACTATCAGCACCTGAGTGATTTTCCCTGCATCTTCACTACATTGAAGGCAGGTTCCAGCCTAAGTTTCAGTGGAGCCTGGGCTTTAAAAAAAACCCTCCCCCTGGGCTTAAGGGACCTCCAAACCTGGCTCAGAGGTTTTGCTGTATAGATGGCAGAGAGGAGGGGGAGTTATGATTAAAACCTAGGTAAGAGCCCAGTTTCACTGTGCCGTGTAGTAGACATCCCCTTGGAAATAATGAATCCTTTCTCCTATTCTTTGTCTGTCTTGTCCATTTACACTTCAAGCTCTTTGGGGGCAGGGACTGCCTCCTACTGGGATCCTAACAGAATAGGGGTCCAGCTAGGGTTGCCAACTGTGACTGAAGCTATTCTGGGAGATTCCCCCCTCCCCCCCAATGACATAATAATATCATTTTCTTAAAATATCCTATTAAAATCTCCTGGATTGCTTTCAGTATTCACCGGGAGATCGATGCCGATTCTGGGAGACTCCAGGCCAACCCTGGAGGGTTTGGTCCAGTCTCGGGTGGCACCTCTTGGTACTACTGCAATACAAATAATAAATTAACTGCATTCAGAAGCGAAAGACTGATCGATATAGGCTACTTGTTCTTCCATACAAAGAGTCTGCACTCACTTAAAGGAGAAATAATAGATCTATTAGGAGCAGCAAACATTTCCTTTACCCTTACTTTTGGGAATAGCCAGTGATGTGCCAGAGTCCTCATCAGCAGTAATGTTGAAGTATTGGAAGTGAATCTGTAGGACTGGAAAGCCAGATGTCGTGGGATTGTCTGGATCATAAGGAATAACAGGATTTCTTAGCAGACAATGAAATTTGGCAGTGCTGTGAGTATTTTGGCAAGAGACTGATTGAAATCCTATTCCCTATTGAAATCCCCCCTTAAAAAAACCTGGGTCCTGGATTTCCAAGTGGTTTTTGACCACTTTATGTGATAGGTTCACACTTATGGAAGGGTTTACATAACAACTTCTAGGCCCCTCTCAAAAAAAAAAGCGCAAGATGAGCATTTTAGGTCACAAAATGCTAAACAGTACTTCATTAGTAGTGACAGCAGCTCCACACATCAGAGCACAGAAATGATTTAAGAACCCCTAATCAGCTGTAAGATTTTGACTAGAAATTGTGCTTGCATTCACAGCAGCTGATTTCTGAACCCCACACAATCTTCACAGCTGTTCATGCAGAGGTGCTGGAGGGAGAGGAGACTTTGTGTGGTCCTCTTGTCTCTCACATACTAATGCTCCAAAACAACCTGCTGCCAACAGCAAGCCCGGAGAGATTTAAAAGAAAAATAAATAAAAATTACATGCTGGAATTCAATTAGTTTGTTGGGGAGGGTAGGAGAGAGAAGTTTGCCAGCTGTGTCTCCTCCAGCACTTCACATTCAATAGTCAATACCATGTCTTATTGGGGTTCAGAAAGAATAGGACAATTGCTGTAATAAAAACACTCAAAGCGCTAATGGTTTTTGCGTAGCCTTGACAATTTGGCATTCAAGATTTTGTTTCTTGTGGAAGAACCAGGGCCGGCTCCAGCACTTCTGCCGACCTAAGCAAAAAAAAAAAAAAAAAAAAAAACGCGATCGGCGGCGGCAGTTCAGCGGCAGGTCCTTCGCTCCTAGAGGGAATGAGGGACCTGCTGCCCCCGAATTGCCGCAGGTGCCGCCCCTCTCCCTTGGCCGCCCCAAGCACCTGCTTGTTAAGCCGGTGCCTGGAGCTGGCCCTGGGAAGAACCACAATGCTGTGAGTAAAAACAATTAAAAGGGAGTGGGGAGAAAGAATAAAAACTGAAACTAATGAATACAGCTATTCAGCTCTGTTGAGGGACTGAGTGTGACGTGCCATGCCAAATCAATCCACTCATTCACTAACACGAACAGCCTATCTCCAGAAGTGGCCAATACCTGACATGCATTGGGGGGGGGGGGGGGGAAATTGCTATACCTCCCCATTTCTATGACTTAATTAATGTGTGTAAAGTAGTATGAGATGCTCAGAGGGAAGGTTCTATTCAAGTGCAAAATATTGTTAACTTACAATTACCCAGATTAGAGTAATAGAAAGTTATTCAACACAGAATATAGACCCAATACAAACAATAGGGCTAGCCCAATTATTACTGGGGCAGATTCTGCCCCCAAGTGTTCAAATCTTGTCTGGTCACAATTTTCTTAGGTCTCTCTCTTTTTTTTTTTTTTTGGTCCCTTTGACACTCCATAGTACAAATTGCTATAATTTTAACAGTGTATTTTAATACCACACGGATTGTAATATGAAAGTGATGAGAATAGCCCAAATGAGTCTTAATTAAAGATGCAGCTGGAAAGATAACAATGGATTGTGTTCGCTAAGAGGTTTGAATAACATGAACCTTCCTTCACTAAGGGGAAAACCACCGGTTCATGCATCCGATGGCATTTTGAAAAGGGGCTCCACATAGTGTAATTATGCCTTATTTGTGTGCGTCCTTTCTTTTATTGCCAGTTCTTCTGGAAGAAATAGCAAGTCCTATTAAGGTGATTTACCATAAACATAATTTCCACTCCAGTTAAGTTCTTATGTTTACTACTTTAACTATGCTGCAATTATCACCTGTTGAACCAGAACTCTGTGCTTCAAAAGACTGCCGAGTGACATGGGACCCAGTAACTACTGCATTGTCTTAGTTGTAGCAAATATAAAATGGCGCTCATTTTCCCAAATGAGGTGACTGGTTGCACACTGAAAATGGGGCACATAAATGGATACCATTGTGTGTGCTCAGATTAGAGACAGATGTATCACATCCAAATATAAGGAGGAAATAAGATCACTCACTACACAGTATTAGAGTTTTGAGACATTCCTTTCCTGGCAGGGCAGTGGAATTGTGTTTTAAGTGTTCATAGAATTCTCCCAACAAAGCAGGAGAAATTTGGCAGGAGTAATAGAATTTTAAGGCACAGGGCTGTCTGTACGCAAGTCTAGTGGCCCATACCTGAATTGCTCGCCTTTCTCAAACAATGCTCAGTCTGACTCTAAAGACATTTGGAGGAAAAAATGTATGTAAGGTCTTGGTATTCCAACATAAGTGTATCTATCTATGTTAGATACTGGTATAGTTTCTATTACCATATTATCTGAGTATATCTGGCCTGTATCACTTAAAATAAAATATCCTGTACAGGTCAGGTCAGCTCCTTAGCTTGTGAACTCAGAGCAGGGGCCGCTGTTTCTTAAATGTTTGGAAAATTATTAGCAAGTTGTGGGTGCTACCATAAGTAGTAATATTGTTTAATTTACACTTTTTCCAATACGTAAAATGTATTTAACTATTGATGCTAAAGCTGCACTATTTCCAGAAACACCACCCATATACATGTTTATAGATATCCCAGACTGTCACAGGTTGGAATAGAATGAATTAAAATGAGGTCAGAGTATGGAGGTAGAGGCAGAAAGAAGCTGATTGAAAAGATTAGAAGAAGAAAAGTGGAGGAGGGAAAATTTCATGATTCAGGGTTCTATTTGCCTATTTCTCTCTCTGACATTCTGGTTTGATTGCATTCCAACAGAAGTGTGATGATTCCATGATAATCAAATGCAGTAACCCACACTGCATGAAAAACTGAATGTATTTCAGATATTCATTGAATTGTTACTTCCTAACCTCCATGTAAGGTATGGACACTGCTTTACACTGTGTATGTGAACTGGCCATTTAAAAATCGATTTGCACATAGTTTGTAAGTGTCTAATTTGTTAAATCAATCAATTCTTCATAAATGTGTGAGAAGACAGATTAATTCAGGTTTACATATAATATGTAACTTATGCAATATTTCTGTTGACTTTTGTGTTAATGTAGAACTTGACACTAAAAACTGGGCAAAATTCCTCACCCCCTACCACATTTATTGCCCCCAAAACAATAAATCATCACATTTCTGTTGTAAAGGGAATGGTGCATGACTGCAGATTGCATATATTTTGCTGTTTGTTGTCAAAATATTCATTTTTAAATGGATTTTTAAAAATAATTAATTTACTTTCTTTTTCCCCCAAACCAGTTCTGGTGTTTATATTTAACGGCTTGAGGTTAAAAAAAAAAAAAAAAAGCACATTTATGAGTCTGAAGTAACATGAAAGTTAGTATTCCTGTCACCCAGAAACTGAATTACCATGGGAAATCCAGATTCAAGGCACAGATCTTGGGCCTCCATGTACAGAGCTAGAGCTCTTTGGCTTCCTTTCTCTAGGCACTATGGTTCATTCAGAGCCAAGTTCCCATTAGCTCTGTTATCTTTATATATCACATTGATTTGTGGTCTGTTTTTAGCCAGTAACAATAAAATAGCAAAACAAGCGTAATCCCTCTCCTCCCCTTCTCCACTAACATACCTTGCATCCAACCCCACTGAGTTAAAGCAAAGAGCCTGCTAGGGCTTGAGTGTGTGCACGTCTTTAGCCCCACTCCCATCTTTCTGGTTTCAGTGCCTTTGCAATATGTAAGGGGAGAAGAACATGTGGCCTGTAGCCCCTGCTGATGATCTGCCTTCCCTCTAGAAGATACGTGAGCAGCCACTTCTACAGCTAAAATAAACAATGCTTTTAATGGGCACCAATTCTTCTCTTGGAAGCTAGATCCTCTCCATAACATTCTCACACTGACTTCAGGCCTAGAAGCCAAAGTCCATTTCAGGATCCAGATCTCTGTAGCTTGGGGATTGAAATACAGACTCTATTAGTTTTTGTGATAGGAAATGTTAAAAACTTTTCCTCCCTCTCCCCTCCCCCCCCCGTGGGCAATAATTCAAAACACGGCAGCATCAGATTCAGGAGAGCACTAGGATGTCAGTTACAAGGGATGGGCCGCAAACAAGCAGGCAGACATGCTGGGAATTACTTGGCTGATTGTCCCAGCATTAACACCAGTGAGTACAATGTAGCTAGGCTTGAAAGGATTAGATTTTTCAATAAATGTCGGTTAACGTCGATTTCGCCAACCACACGCTAACTGACGAAAAAATATTTCCTTCAATAATAATCAAAATGTACAGATAGGCAAAGTAAAAAAAGTTACTTTAGTATGTAATAGTGTCTGATATAAGGATATCTACTTTGCGTATTTTGGCATGTGATGTTGGCAGTTTGTTATAGAAGTAACTTTTCATATTGCAGTTTAAACAACGTCAACTACTATTAAATCATTATTGTCTGACCGCCCCATAATTTCTCGCAATTGTGAAAATTTAAAGAGATAAAAATAAAAAATTCTTAACACATAATTTGGTGCCACTGTGAAAATTACATGAATAAAAATGAAAATATATTTAAAATAAACACCCATTGAAATGATAAAAAAATTGAAATCAATGTTTGCCAAGTCTAAATGTAGCCACTGAGGAAGGCATGCTGGTAAAATAAAATTAAAGGCCAGATCCTCAGCTGTGCTTAATGTCTTTTTCAGGTTGTTAAGAATGTGATAATCACACACCATTGGCTTATTTATGTAGAGTTATTGCAGGGCCTAGAAGAGCAGTGGCAAAAATTACTGTTAAATTTCTCTCTGGGATATCTATGGTTGCTTCCTCTGTAGGTGGAATCTGGGAATCCACCCTCTCCTAGGAGTCATCTTTTCCTTCAGCTGTATTTCTTAGAGACAACTTCTGCCTCACTTCTGATCTACCTGCTTGTGTGTCTGTTCCATTAGAATATGGCGTTCTGTATCAAGACAGTATGTAGCATATTAAAATGACGTCTATACTGCTGTTAGGCATGGTATTCCAAAAGATGTGCTAGAAAGGTGATGATACCAGCATTAATCTATCCTACAGCTATGTTAGAATAAGAGAAAAATATTATGCTGCAGTTATGTACCACAGCATAGAAAAAGAACCATAGATTCATTGCTCATATTAATTCATAAACAAAGAAAACGCATTGTGCAATGTTTGAAGACTCGGGAAATGTTGCACAGTGTAGTGGTTGGAGCCAGGCATTGTGAATGAGGACTCCAAAGTTCTCTCTTTCTGTACCACAGACTTGCGCCGTGACCTTGGGCAAGACAATTAAGCCACAATTCATCATTTCTTTCCACCATGCATAGTTGTATAAATTGGGTGGTAAGATGCTACCAGATGAGAACAGTAGCACAGTGAACTAACTTTTAATCATTGCCTGGAACCCAGTGTCATCATTTACACCAATGCCTCGGTTTTTGATGCCCAATTTGAAACACTTTTTTGCTTGTTTTCCCAGAGGTGCTGAGCTCTGAATGACTTTATTTGGAGTTCTGGCTGCACAGTGCCCCTGGAAAATCAGGCCCAAAATGTCAATATTGGGAAATTAAAAACTGAACCACCCAAAATTTGAGGCCACCTCTTTCAATTTGAGTTTTAACCTCTCTGTGCCATCTGTAAAATGGAAAGGAATAACATTTGCTTCATGAGGACTTTGTGAAGCATCATTCAATATTCACAAAGTATTTAATTTCTTATGACACCTATCATATGAAGATTGCATTTTATCTATTTCTTATTAATATGATATAAGTTTATTTCTTTGCCCTAGTAGTTGTTGCTTTTATTTTATTTTTATTTTTTTGAGTTAAGGCAAGCCTTGCCTTATTTTGTGGGGATTTGTAAAATTAAAAAATGGTTCCATTCTCAGCAAAAAAAAATATTCCTTTATTTTAGAAAGGAAATGACATTTTTTCAAATTTTGAAATTTTAGTTTGATCAAATTTGATTTTAAACATGGAAATTCCAAATTTGTAATTGAGATGCCCCCCTCCCCAAGAAACACAACCAAAAATCCAACATTTCCTCTGAACTGTGCAAAAGGCAAAATATTGTAGAATAAAATAGGAAATTATTCTCTGTGAAACCACATGGGAAAAAATGGCTATTTCTGCACAGCTCCATTGCCTATTTCTCTTTCCTTTACTGGAAACCTGTGAAGCTCTTGATTTTGATGGATTTGGAAGGATTGGATCTGGTTACTGATTTGTTTACTCTGCACCCAAGGGAATTTTAAATACCTGCATCTTGTAATGTTTCCCTTGCTTAATAAATAGTCCTGAACTGCATCAGATTCCTAATACCTTGTCAGTTGTTATAGAAAAGACTCCTGCTATTTGAAGTAAATGTGAAAGTTCATCTAATTAGTTGATTTCAGTTCATTTGGCATTAAATAATTCCCAGAATTCCCTGTGTTTGTACAATATGTGCAACAGGGGGAATGATTCTCTGAAAGCAATTAAATTGCTTGTTTCAGAAGAGCTTGTCATTGGTCATTCACACACATCCCTACTATTACTCAGTCAGCAATTACACTGAGCCACAGTGACCATGGAAGGCTGCCAGTGACCATTATTGAGGCTATTCTGTTTCAGTGATTGTAGCTCACAGTTTACTTCTTCGGGGGGAGTTTTAGGCCACAGGTGCATTGTCCCAGTCCATTTCACATCATCCTCCAGCCAACCGGACAGACGTCTTCCTTTCTTTTTGTGAGAAGTGTTTTTTCTTCTTAACACTTCAAAAACTTGACTTATTGTGAATCATCACCAGTAGCTTGACTAAAACTCTCGATTCACAGCCCCTGAGGGTAAATGTAGTGTTATTTGCAGCTTAACCTATATTTTGTTCCCACTATGGGAGATGAATTATCCAACTTTGTGCTGGAGGTAACTTTGGCAAACTCCCTCCTTTCTCCCCCCCCCCCCCCCCCCCGGCCTGTATTTTGTGTGTTTGTCAGCAGCATCCATTTGGCATAGGAGGCAAGAGTTGAAGGATGTGTGCCTGTTGAGAGTGAGATAGGATAGAGATGCACCTACCAAGTTAAATAACTAGGGTTTAACTCATTCTCTGGAAATATGCTATTGTTATCACTTCCAGCAGCAGCATCAAAATGGAGATAAGGAGATAAAATGCACCAGTCGTTCCTGAGTTACAGTAGAGAAGGGAGTAATAATTGAACAACTTACCCAAAATAAATAAATAGCAGTTTGTCTTGAAGGTTTCTAATAATTCCAAGATCATCTCTATGAATCTGTAAGAAACTCAGTGCATCTTTTATGAAAGTTGTTTATGAATAACGTTTTGTGCTGTTGAGAGAGGTTTCTTCATAGTACTCTTAGGTTTATTTATTTATCTCTGTTTAAATCAAATGTGATTGGTAAAGAGTAGCATTCCTTGCTGGTTGATTTCATTTATTTAATTTTTCAAATGCTTTCAAATTACTTTGAAATATTTGAAAGAAAATACTTATTTACTTTCAAATATTTCAATTTATTTATTTTCCCAGTAGTGAATTATTTGTGAACCATTCATGATTCCTGAAAAAATGTGGTAGTCACAAGCATAATTAAAGTACTTTGGATGAATACATTTTGAGACTCTGGGTTGTTTCTGAGCCCTTCATTTGGAATACTTGCATATGCTTAAGGATTTTGCTGGATTATTTTTAAATTCAGTGGGACTACCGATATATGGAACATTAAGCTTGTGCTTAAATGCTTTACTGAAGCTGGGCCTATTTGTGTTGTGTTATTGGTTATCAAAGCCATGTAGTGATGGTGAGTTTTGGCTCCCTGATTGGATGACAGACTTTATACAGAGGAGAATGGCAGACATACTGAATTATGCGCTTCTTGTTTGACTTTTTAGATAAACAAACGTAACGATTTCTCAATCTCGGGGGATTTGTGACCAATTAATATTTTGACTCCTGTAACAGCAGAGCAGAATCAGCCTATTTATTTGTGAATATATTTGTATACCCAGTTTTTTTCATTTAAGACTCAATCCTTCAAACACTTGAGCACATGTCTAAGTTTATTCACGTGAGGAGTCTAATTGACATTACTTAGATTGTCAACTCTTTGGGGCCAGGGACCATCCTTTTGTTCTGTGTTTGTACAGTGCCCTGGTCAATGATCAGGACTCCTGTGTGCTACAAGGATATAAATAATAAAAATCATGAGTAAGGTTATGCACATGATGCCAATTCTTTCTTGTCTTATGTCTATGCAACCAGAGCCAGCTCTGGCTTTCTTGCTGCCCCAGGAAAAAAAGCCTCCTGCTGTCCCCACCCACCCCGGCACAGCGGGGAGGGCAGCAAGCCCGCCGCGGCTCCGCTGGCGTCTGGAGCCCCGGGAGCTGGGCGGAGAGCCCGGCTAGGGCTCCGCTCTCCCCGGCGTCCAGAGCACCGTGGGGAGGGCAGCGTGCCCGGTCGTGGCCCCGCTCTCCCCAGCGGCCAGAGCCGGAGCACCACGACGCCCCCCTCCAGGTGCCGCCCCACGCACAAGCTTGGTGGGCTGGTGCCTGGAGCCAGCCTTGTATGCAACGTCACTGTCTTCAATTCTATGGGCAGATTTTGGCCAACAGGTATGATAACATTAGTAATAAAAACACAAGCCACGAGGTTGAGACATGGACCCAAAATACAGTCCTCCGATAAAATAAAGACATGGCGTAACATTTTAAATTATGCCACTTTTGTCTAAAAATTGAATCAGACCCTTTCTATCGCTTCCATTTCATTGTTTTGCATATGCATTTACAATCCAGAAAGTGAGGGAAAATTGATTTGTGTGGGATGGAGATAAATTTAGGTCTGAATGGATGAGCAGGGAAAGAGATTCATATCAGATACTATATATTTATAACTTAATGTCTGCTATCTCTCTATTACCTATTTTGTTCTATCGGCAGAATATAAATATGTTCTCAAACCAGGAAAATCATACTCAATCTGGGAAAATTTGTGAGAAGCTGTATTTTTACACCATAATTTGTTTTATCTTTACTACTATGAAAATATTGTTGATGACAAGAAAAGAATTAGATGGTGATATTGCCAGCTGGTGCATAAAATAAGCCTTACTTACATAGAGTAATATTAACATTGTATTTGATTTATTCAAATAGAAAAGTACTTAAAGAAACAAAATCCTGAATTGACCAGTGGAGAATGGCTTATATGTGGCCTAATAAGTGTCTTTCACATCCAGCTTCAGATTCTATACTGAAATTAGCACAGTAGTTGGTTTTCCGTTTTGTCTGTAGCCAAAATCTGAGTGCCTCGGCCATCTGCTACACAAATATTTTAAATATTTGTGTATTGCCGTTAACAATAAATTAATTCCATTTTGATGATAAATGCTAGATAAGTTTTCATTCCTTTTAAAAAAGACTTAGAGATTTTTTTTTCTTCTTCTCATATTTATTTACATGTGAAGTCTACTGCCAGAAGGCACAGAAGTTCTTCTTGGTCCAGAAGTCACATGTGGCCCTCCAGATGTGACTGTCGCCACTCCTTTTGCCTTGACTATACCGCATTGCGCAGAAGTAAATTCTGAACACTGGAATATTCACTTGAAAAAAAGAACACAACAAGGGAAATGGGAGGTAAGTTTAAACTGCCCCTCTCCAAAGGCCCTACTGATGGTGAAAATATAAGATATAACCATCCACGCTGAACTTAGAGCTAGTCAAATGGGGATGGTGGGAAGAGACAAATCCAGATGTTTTTAAAATCCTTTCCCCCCACTGAAATTCAAAACTGATGAAAAATTTCACTGCATTTTATGATCTTGTCCCTGTCATGTGATTTAGGTTTAGCTTCCCAAAGGTCACATGACGGGTCAGTATCAATTGACTCCTGTTGTGTCTGCTGTTTCTAAGCCATTAAGAAATTCAAGTAGGTCTAAATTCTCCTTGGAGACCCACCCATAGCTAAACCTGACCAGTTGGGCAAAACTTTACCATGATGGAAAGAGAGGTAAGGAATTCCTTAAGAACTGAAGCATAAAGTTTCATATTTTTACCCAACATTTCCAGAGTAGAATCTTCTTGGACCTACATATTTCATGCCATTGTATAATTCCATTTAATTGGTTGCCTCAATGGATTATCCTGTGTCAGTAATGTGTACAGGTTTATTAAATGCTGCATAAAGTAGTTCCCATTTTCAGTTCAAGCTTTCAAAGTATCAGTTGACTCAATTGAGTTTTCCCATTTTTCCTCAAGAGGTGGAAAAGCCCAATAGTAAAACCATCCATGACTTTCTTAACCTTCTCTGCCTGCCCCTCCCCAAGGATTTTATCCTATTTGTTGCACTTCTCTGCCTCATTTCAAGTTCAACATAGTTCTTCGATACTTGATGCTGTTGCATTCAGTACACAGTCGGTTCCATCAGCACTGGTTGCCAGTATTCAAGGACTACTGAGGAAGAATGAAATATTGCAGTGCAAATTCCCCAAACCATTTATCTCATGACAATACAACACAGCAAAAGGGTACGTGAAGACAAAATGTTGTATTTTTTTTTTACCAGAATAAACATTATCTTGATAGATGCTATAAGAGGATGTTAGCTGCAGACTTGTTCAAGGTTTGCTTATTGACTTCCATCTTCAAGGTAATTTCTTAACCTGACATTAGGAAAAATTAGCTAGGAATCCAAGAACACTTAAGAAGATGCTAATATTGCTTATGCATCATGATTATTACATTCTGCGCACAATGGATTCTGCACAATATATAGCCATAAGTGCTGCTGCTGACTCAGGGCTAGATTGTGAACACTTGAATGAATAAAGTCTATGCAATCTTGCCCATAAAGTATTTTACATTTCAAACAAATTAGAAAAAATGAAAAGAAACTAACAGAAATGTCACGGCACCTTTTCTAAAAAGCCTTCTGATTTTGAAATATGGTTTTCATTATATAGGAAGTGATGTCCATGGAAGAGGAAACTACTTCCTGCTACTGCCTATTGGATCCTTACGCCTGTCACATTCTCTTAGACAGCTTTGGAACTTATGCTCTCGCTGGGGAGCCCATCTCTGACTGCGCGGTTAAACAGCTGAAAGTGGCAGTGTTTGGCTGCATGTCTTGCAATTCGCTGGATTACAATCTGAGAGTGTACTGTATGGACAACACCCCTTGTGCATTTCAGGTACATTATTTCAACTCATGAATTTTATTTTAGTTATTTTTCTACAGAATTGTGATCATGTATTATTTCTATTACTGTAGCACCTTAAAGCCCTCGGCCCTATACTAACATAAAACAAACAGATGATCCCTGGCCCACGGAGCTTTATGCTGCCACGCGTCCTATGTGATTTAATTCACTGGCGAGGTCACTCAGGAGACCAGGGTACTACTCCTGGACCATCCACTGACCTGCAGTGTGTCTTTGCTCCCAAACACTTAAAGTGTGGGAGAGGAAACAGAGGCACAGAGACATGAAGTGATTTATCGAGACGCTCTCTCAATATGCATTTGCGCTGCGCCAAGTACAATGGGGTGTGACTGTGATACAGATACTAAAATATCGGTCGCTTCCCTTGTGATGTGTAATATTCATCAGGGTCATTAACCTTTACATTCTCATTAGTCATTTTTCCCTTTTTTTGAATTGCAGCAAGAATTGGTAGGTGTTTTTTGACCCTTTCCATAAGAGTTACACGATAATTGTGCATAATATCTTTTAAAAACCTCAAATGGAACCCTGTGGTAGTTCATCAAAATTAATTTTGATTTTTTTCACATTGTGTTTCTGTAGAATTTGCCTTATTTGGAGTATGCCATGGCTGCAGCTGTAATAAAACATTTGTCGTTCGGGAATAGAGATGAAAGACAGTTGTGACAGCTGATTTTTTATTTTTTTCCGATTCGTATTTTACATCACAGAAACATGGCTCTCTTAACAAAGCACACTCTAATATCACTATGTTTTTAATAAAAGAAAAGCCACCAAAGAAAAGCTAGTGGTAGCTAGAGAAGTATGGTAGCTCTGCACTCACTGCCGAAAAATGGATGGTATGTACAGCTAATGTCTAGTAATATTTGTATGCAAGGTCAGAATTGGGGCCTTAGAATTTCATTCAGATTTACCAAGACAAAGGCACATATACACACCCCTAACTTGCACTGGGTCAGAAACTCAGCTGGTATAAATCTGTGTAGTCCATTGACGTCAGTGGAGCGACAAGAATTTTAATCAGCTACGGAGTCTGTCCCATTGTTGTGTGCATGTATGCCATAATAATGAATGTTCAAAACAGTAATACTACAGGGCTTCAAAGCACTTTAGCAAGCAGAAATTCCAGAAACCAGTATTCTGCAACAGAAGAACTGTGAAAATGGCACATATGGGAAAACCAGAAACAAGTTTCTTATCCAGAGCGAGAGCAACCCACTATAGTTTTTTTCAGACTCATTCTTCTAGCATGCTATTCTCTTGCTGAATGATTCATCCAGCCTGAACTTTATTGAAACAAAACAAACAAAAAAAGCTTGATTTAATAGGAACATTTTGGTTCAAAAATTGCTGCTGCATTCAGAAAAAAACAATGAAGGAGACTAGAGGGTTTTTCCCCCTTAATGTTAATGAAAATAAATAAGTAAGACGTGTCTATTTATAATTTAGATCTTAATTATTCTTAAAACAACTTTAAAAAAAAAATCACAATTTTTTCCACTTATAGAAACCAGCACATGTTGTGTGCACATAATAAGACTATTATATATTTATGAAATTCTATTTTCTCTATAAATATCCTATGTCAGTTCAGTGCCAGCTTGCTTTTAAATATAGAAATTGAGTAATTATAAGAAAAAATGTCAGCAATAGATAAATAGAAGCACTGATCTGAGTCAGGGCTACTGGGTTCTGTTGCTCATTTGTAGTACAAGCTTACATTCCTCATTTGTGAAATGGGGATATTCCTGCTCTTAATATAGGTGTTTTTAGCAAAAACAACGAGGAGTCCTTGGGGCACCTTAGAGACTAACAAATTTATTTGGGCATAAGCTTTTGTGGGCTGAAACCCACTTCATCAGCTGCGTGGAGTGGACCATACAGTAGGGAGGTATACCTCCTTGGGGCAGGAGTAGTCTCTCTTGATACTCTTGGCACCATCTGAGGTACAAACAACACTAAAGGTGACTTCATGGAGTAACCACAAGCCCTGAGTAAGGTTGCACTGCTCCAGGGACCAAACTGTGACTGAGTCGAGATTGAATCTCTGATTTCCCCCTTCCTCTAGCAGGGAAGTAAACTGTGCCAGCACTTTTCCATGTACACCTTACTTCCCCCTACACTCTGCCTCTGCTGCTCTGGCCAGCATGTCGGAGATACGTTAATGCTCCCCCCACAGAATGAGGAATGGCAGGTCTACAATATCTGTGATCTGGGCAGTCTCCACAGGTGCACCCTACTCTGCTACTATTATTTGTATAGGACTAAGTTGTGACCCAAGAAGAAGTGTAGGGGACTGACGTATAGGAAAAGATCCCAGCCAGACCAGTCCAGATGTGTGAAGCTGCAGCGTTGACAGGTCCCAAACCAAAGGAATCATCAGGTTTTTCCCCTCTGCTATTCTTTGTATTATTTTTTCTGTAGAACATGGATGCATGTGGCATTTAACACATAGGGTGCAATCCTTGTCCCACTCAATTGAATGGCAAAACTCCCAGGGCCCAATTTATAAAGGTATTTAGGTGCCTAAAGATGCAGATAGGAACCCAGTGGCATTTTCAAAAGTACCTAGGTATCTGACTTCCATTGATTTCTGTATCAGAGGGGTAGCCGTGTTAGTCTGAATCTGTAAAAAGCAACAGAGGGTCCTGTGGCACCTTTAAGACTAACAGAAGTATTGGGAGCATAAGCTTTCGTGGGTAAGAACCTCACTTCTTCAGATGCAAGACTGAAGAAGTGAGGTTCTTACCCACGAAAGCTTATGCTCCCAATACTTCTGTTAGTCTTAAAGGTGCCACAGGACCCTCTGTTGCTTTTTATTGATTTCTGTGTGAGACAGGTTGATGTGCTCAATCCAAATCCTGGGGGACTGGCATCCGGGTCACAAGAGCCACCATCCAAGCAGGGGAAAAAGGACTGATTGACGGCGGAGAAGGAGGAGTTCGGTCCCTCTGCCTCTAAGTGTGGTCCCTACTTATCAGTGCCAACTCACCTTATCAGGGCTATGCAGCATAGACTGCATTGCTGCTGCCTGTTCTGTTGTAGCAGCACTATGGATTCGTTTTCCAGGGCTGTCTGTCTGGCACCTTTAACGAGCATGCACATGTGTTTACTATTGATATTTTCAATAGTAAAGACCCAGTAAGCCTCATCTTTGTTTTGTTTTTTTCTTCCCGGCTCCTGTAGGAAGTAGTTTCAGGTGAAAGACACCAAGGAGGACAGTTGCTGGAGGAACCTAAGTTGCTGCATTTCAAAGGGAATACCTTTAGTCTTCAGATCTCCGTTCTTGATATCCCCCCTTTCCTCTGGAGAATTAAACCATTTACTGCATGTCAGGTACTTGTCAATATCATACTTTTTTAAAAAATTCAGAGGCAGTATGAGTTTTTACCAGTAAAGGTAGAGTGCAGGCAAGGTAGCTGCCACTTTTATTTTGTTTTCCTAAGAAAAGCGTGGATTTAATCTCTGAGCAGCCAACAAAAACGCAACGATGATTGTGAGAAATAAGGAATGAAACATGTCCTGTAAAGCACAGTGGTTGTAAATCTCTCTCAGCTTACAGAAACATGCTTTTATTTTCCCCCACATTGCATTTGGCCCCAGCTAACTCCCTACATTTGGGCTCAACATCATCATTCCCGTTAAGAGCAGTTTTTCGATAACAGTAATTGAGTTGTCATTCCTGGACTTAATGCAAACAGTGAATGATCAGCTGAAATGGAGTGCATGTCCGTATGCATTTGAATATCATGGGTTCAAACCATGGCATGTATACATTTAGGCTTAGAAATGATAGAGCAGCAAGTTCTCCCGCCTGTAGTGCATTAATTAAAGAGGTTGTCTAAGATGGGAAGAATAAATCAAAGTGAGGGAAAGAGCCTATCAAATGCATTGGTCCCTGAAAATTGTAAGCAATACATTGGCACAAAGTGTGTTAAAATAAAAGAGAAGAGCTTAATTGGTATGTCATTTCACATACCCTGCAAGCAAGTAGACAGAGAAGAGGAAAGCAGGGTCTCTTGTGATCTCTGGGCAAAATTTGCCCTAAATGAATAGGCAGATTGTCCTAAATATCAGCGAGACTGAGCCAGAATGCAAGCCCTATGCTAGAAATACAGATCATAGAGCATGAAGGTAATTTATGCCACGTAATTTAAGCGGTGGAGGAAAGAGAATGATACTTCTTCAGAGCATGTTGTGGGAATGACAAAGTATCTTGTTCTATTATGATAGGTTTGTTTTGTAAACTATAAAATAAACAATCATAATCTATAGGTCCACCTCCCACTTGTGTTAAACACACATTAAAATCTGTAGTTATATGTGCATTACTAAGCTTTTCTGCTAATCACAGGTTAGGGTTTGCTTACCCATAGATAAAGGCACTACAGAGTTCAGTTAATATCAAATCTGCATCACCACCTGATTAACCCATCCCAGAGAGTAAAAACCTGGCAGTACAATCAAGAATGATTCAAGGCACCATTAGAAATAGTTTGCTTACAGAAGACTCTTCTAATAAAGATGGAAAGCAGTTGCACTCATTACATTTGGGGTACTTTGTGCTGATCTCGTCAGACTGACTTAGTAAGAGAGGGTGGAGTGTCTTTCACAGGTTCCACTATAAAGAATTAGTATCATTTAAATGTCCAGTATATACAAGAGCAGATCTCTTAGTGACACTGGTGTGGCTTAAATGAATTTGCATACCCTGGTGCCTACAGCAAAGCCAACACATTACAATGGAGAGAATTCAGTCCCCTTTGCCACAGCTAGTGCAGCAAAACAACTCATTTCAACAACTAGAATTCTACATTTTAGTCTGACGTGGCTTATTGCATGGACATCTGCAGTGGGGGGCTGCAGTTACATAAGAGAGAGAGAATCAACCATTTAAAATTAGACTTGATGATAAAGTCTAGCCAGGGAAGGATAATCTAGATGACCCACTGGGATCTTTAAATACACAGAAACATGGGGGAAGAGAGTTGGAAAGACTTCAGTGAGAGTTATTTCTGGCTGTTTATTTCTGCAGAATGATGTCTTTAGGGCATTATCTCCTTGTTGGATGTGAGTCCCCAGTATGTGCAAAGTGGTGAGAGTTACTTGGAGGCCCCAAAGCATTTTGTGTGTGGTTCAGCACTTTCTCTAATGCCACATACAATTTCTATGAATAAATATATTGTTTATGGTGTGTTAAACCTAGGTATCTGTGTACTCTGCTGGCAAGCAATATTCTGGCGCTTCCAGGCCAAATTGAGCTGCAGGGTGCTGTTAAAACAAGTCCTGATAGCCATGCAAATTTCTCCATATTTATCTTTATGGGTTGTAAGGGCCTCACTTTGCTGGATCTAATGCAAGTGGCACCCTCCAAAATAACTATTAAATGTATTGCTGAGAGATAAAAATTTCAGATGAGGGAGCCATATCCCAAATAGCAGCATTTAAGTAATAAGTGCTATGTCTGCTCTAAGAAGACTGCAGAATGGGATGGTTGGAATCAGGGACCTGCGTGAGTTTTACATGTAGTGCTCAGATTACCCACTCTTGCAGCATTGGCGGCAAACAAAAGTGTCTTCAAAACTTCTGTCATCGAAATGGATTTGACAGGATGATACTGAAGCCGAATAAATATTTGCATTTTATAATTGTGTGTAATTTGAACAACTTGGATGGCTGAGAAATAATAATTATTGTTTTTTCATAGGAACTGCAGCACAATTTGCACTAACTTCATATTCTCTGCTCAGTGAAACGTGGTCTGTGATGAATCTTTAGATCAGCTGACAGCTTAGATTTGGGCCCTGCATGAACAAATAAATGTCACCAACTTCTGTCCTCTAGAAGCCCAACCCTGAGCCCTAAAATCCATTTTTCCAGGGCACCACAAATTTCTCTCCAATTTTGACTCCCTTTTTATTTCATGTCCCACCCTCAACATTTTCCCCCAAAACCAAGGAGATCTGAAAGAGGCTCATGTTGACAGCACTCAGAGTATGCTTGGCACTTGACAGAGCGATTAAAAGGCCCTGTCCCAAAGAACTTATCCTCCCCTTCAACAAAGTCTGTTACAATCTTTGTGGATGTAACCCAACAAGCGAGGGTGCGGTGAGTGCTATTGATACTTCAGATACAGATTATAAAATCTCATACTTCAGGCCATAAACCAATCTCTTATATCAGAGACCAGAATGAGACAGACATGGGATAGTCTGCTTTCCACAGTATTCCTCCTTACTTGTGTGTAAGTGCTACCTTTAGCACTGAAGATGATTATTCTGGAAAAAAAATCATTACAGTCACTCCATTTTTAATATTTTTTTAATGTTTTCTTTATCACCATTGGTATCATTGCTACTGACTCAGGAGCTAAATGTAGCAATGGATAGATAGACCTAGGGCAGATCCAGACTGGCAATTCCCATGTTCCTAGCTTGCAGATAATTGGGTTTGGTGTGTGCATCTTGATTGTTCCATTCAGAGAGAGAGAGAGAATGAGTGAAATAATTCAATTCTTGGAAAGCATGTGGCAAAGTTGGAAGGGATTTGAATGATGACCCAGTGGTGGCTTCATAAGTAGACAGGGATTTTGTTCCTTGCAGAGTGGGCAGTATGCAAGAGGCGTGGAAGTGAGATAAGGAGCATGTCCATGCCCTACTTAGCACCCAGACAGAGCAGCACACAGCTCCTGTCAGGCAAAAAAGGCACCCGATTCCTGCCTAATGCTAAGATCCCGATTCAGCATGGTGTGGGATTGCTGAAAGCGGTGCCCAGTCTCCCTTATTGTAGCTTTTGTGATGCCCTAAGACCACCAGGTTTGCCTAGACTGTGGCTGCTTTAACTTGTGTTTTGCAACAGTCATCTGCACAACTGCCTGGAAAACAAGATGTTGAACCTGAATCGGATAATATAGAGGCAAGGGCAGTATGGATATGGGCACTCAGGTCCACCCACTTGAAATTAGGAGGAAGGAGGAACCCGTATCTGAGTTTCCAGTCTAGAAAAACTTTCTATGAAGTAACTGAATGCCATGGCAACATGTCATAATAAAGTGTCACCCCATGGTGCACTGCCAGAGTCATGCCCAGCAAGCACACTGATGTTAGATCCCTCTCCGTGGATTAGGGAGAAGGAGGTGAGCTGAGTGTGCTACTTTTTGTCTTTGCAATGGCAGGAGGCGCAAGGCCTGTGGTAGGATGCTTTTTACAAATTGTGAATCAAAAGGAAAAGCGGTGGAGGTTAATCCCACAAAAGATCCAGCAGTATCAGGGGGAGAGTTTTCCTGTAATATACCAGCTGCATTTGGTCATGTTGGGAATCCCACAGGAGCAGACACTTAAAGATTGGGCTCCCTACCACCACTTTCACAAATGATAGGAGAACCCCTCAAGAGGGTGTGTGTCAGATCAGGATAAAGTTCAGACAAACCAGGTATGAAGCCAGGCAGCAGCCACCTTCCTTAAGTAAAAAGCTGCTGTTTTTCCCAGCACCTTGTGTGTCTTGGAGGATCCAGAGCCTGTCTCCTGATAGGAGATGATTTACATTCTCTCCATCTGCTAGGAGCCTAATTATAATGGGGAATCAAACTAAAAGCATTTCCACAATACTTTAAACACTCAGAACTTCACAATACTTTGTCGTCTTGTATTACTTTACACATAATTCTTCTCAGCTCAGCGAGTTCCCACATGAGTCCCTCCCCACTCCGAATGAAAGCAAAGATGATTACTCTGGAAAAATCTAATTACAGTTGCTCCATTTTTAATATTTTTTTAATGTTTTCTTTATCACCATTGGTATCTTGCTACTGCTATGGACTCAGGAGCTAAATATAGCTCTTCTAATTACTACTTAGTGCATCATTTTGTGTAAACCCTGACAGTCTTGAGAAGATGCAGAGTTAGCTACATTTCAGGAGTGAGTAAAATGATCTCGAATATGTATCAGCCCTACCTGCCTTCAGAAAGGCGCAATGATATTTTTGTTTGGAAAGTGCATTGATATCTCCAATGGAAGCGGGAGGTAGATGTACAAAGTATCATCATATAATTAGTTTCATAGGGGATATAGGTTGCTGTGAGTGCACCGAGTCTTATATACAGATAATCAAGAAAAAGGGGTTCCCCTTGGATAGAAGGGAGGTAAGGAAGAGGAGCTCATGTGTTTTCCACTGAAATGATGTATTAAAGGTCACACTTTATGTTAAGGTTCAATTTCTAATTAACTGATAAGAGGGTTAATATATGATTTAATGAGGATTAATAACACTTGATTAGAGTCCAGCAGCTACATGGTTGCTTATAGTCAGCTATAACATCTTCTATTGATGTGAGTATAGCCACTTAAAACACACTTATGTCTATAATATGCTTTAGCATCAATTAATTTATTAACCCTTTACAAATGGAACCATAATATTAAGTATGACCAGATTAAATCTGATTTCTGTTCTTTCTTTCAGTGGCCAGCTCCGAACACTTCTCAAATCACGTCTTTCTTTCAATATTTACAGAGCTAAAATTTAAAGAGAACACAAGCAGGGAAACCAACACGGGTGCAAAATATTTGAACGTGCATTTGAAACCCAATTCTCTTCCTTTATGTTAAGATAATGGCTCAGATGAGCCATTTAATGCTTATTCCCCCAAATATCAGAGGGGTAACTGTGTTAGTCTGGATCTGTAAAAAGCAACAGAGAGTCCTGTGGCACCTTTAAGACTAACAGATGTATTGGAGCATAAGCTTTCGTGGCTGAATGCCTACTTTGTCAGACGCAAGGTATTGACGAAGTGGGTATTCACCCACGAAAGCTTATGCTCCAATACATCAGTTAGTCTTAAAGGTGCCACAGGACTCTCTGTTGCTTATTCCCCCAAACACACTTTCTAATTTGTTGTGACTTCAAACAAAGTCCATTAAATTTAAAATATTTTGAATTACTTTCCCTGTTTAGATGATTGCAAATGTTGAGGGAAAGTTATTACAGGAGTCCTGTATCCTTGCCTTACAGAGTGGGGTGAGAGGGCTAATAGTTTTCTTAGAACTTTAATGTTGTGAAAGGGATCCTAATTGCCCCGATTGGGCATATGCTGTCCTGTGCACTTCGACCTTCATCATCATAGGAAATCAGGGTAGCCAGGAATACCTGAAGTTTTATACTGACCCATTACAGTAATGGTTGTGTTGTGCATAGATGGTATGAATTCAGAAAAGGAGCAGTGTGAAATGGTCCAAAAAGAAAAAGATAGGGAAATGTCTCTTGCATTCAACCTGTTTTCCTTTTAACTTTAGCCTAACTGTGAGGTGCAATGTGCTCAAGAGAAGTGTCTGAAGTCCCATCACTCAGATTTAAATTGGACTAAAGGCAGCACTGGAAAATGTGCTGTACAGATTGATCCTGCACTGGCTCATGGAAGACTGGTTGACCTAAGGGAGGGGTCTCTTCCATCTCCAGTTTCAAGGATTCTGTAATGCTTACTGTGAAAGCTAGAGAGCCCCACGGTTGGGCAAGAATTTGGAATTCTGGAGTCTGATGGGGTAATAAATAAACTCCTCTGAGTGAAATACATTTCTTATTTTGTTAAAAGTTAAATTCTCTCTCATCATCCATGTTGCTGAGTCAAATTTAAGTTTGCAGTAATTTTAACATTGCAGTTTTCAATTGGAATTGACATTAATTAGTTTTGTGCTACTCGACATTCACAGGGACATTATTACAAAAGCAATTCCAGCAAAATCGTGTATATAATTATTATTTATCTCCTGCTTTACAGTTGTCATAGCTTCTCTCTCTCTCTTCCTTCTCCTTTCTCTTTCTCTGGGATGCATTTCTTTCACAGGAAGTTCCCTTCTCTCGTGTGTGGTGCAGTAACCAGCAGCCACTGCACTGTGCCTTTTCACTGGAGCGTTACACTCCCGCAACCACACAACTGTCCTGCAAGATCTGTGTTCGGCAAGTCAAGGGCCATGAGCAGATCCTACAGATCCAGACATCTATTCTAGAGGTAACTTTTTCATCTGGTTCTGTTCCCTATTCTGTCACTAAGTTGCTGCGTAACATTGGAGACAACCCCACAAACCTGCCTCAGTTTACCCTATGTAAAATAGTGTTGCCTTTATAGCTGTAGCCAGCATTTCCCTGCTGGAGAGCTGTAGCTTTTCAGCTCAGCTTCTCAGTGGAGGAGAGGTCATTGATGCAGAGTCTGGATATAGCAGAAGAGTAACTTGGTTTATTTACACACCCACACCAGTCATTGAACTGAGGTGGTCAAAAACATGAAGGCAAATCCTGACATTGAAGAATCTCAATTCCTAATGAGCAAACTTTCCCTTGTTTTCTGATTAAAGTCAATTCATGAGGCAAAGGACAAAAATCTGCTGCTGCTCACACAATTCCCAAACTACCACTACCACACAGCATGTCTTACCAAACCTGAACATTTGCTCATAAGTAGAAGGACTTGGAAGACTGCGCATGGCATGACCACCTGGTGAAGATTGTCTAACGATAGGTATCTCATCTATGCTTTTGGGGCCTGCTTTATTAATGTGAGAAAAGCATTGTGAGATTTCTGGGCAAAAGGCACAACATGCATGTGCAAAAGTACATAACTAAAGGCATTATGCAGAGGAAGGGGGACTAGATAGGACCAGAAGTAATAATACCATACAAAGATAATTTACTGCGGCAATGACAGACTGGCCTGAAGCAAGTAGGTATTCACAAGTACAAAGGAGAAGAGGTAGGGCACATTGTATTGCGCAGATGAGCACAATGAGGCATGGACAGATTTTAGCCACAAAGCTATCCTTTCCTCCCCCTCCTTAACTCCAACTCTAGAATATGGTTAGCTGAGGGAAGGTACGCTCAGATAGATTCTGATTGTGCAGGAGGTCCTTGCAGGATTGTGGCCTTAACTCAGTTTCTGGATTCACTGCTGGATTTTTATTTTGGGCATCCAACGTCTTGCAGATCATCATGTTCAGGACTAACAGTTTTTTAAAATACCTGACAGCAGCATAGTACTTAGATGCCGTGACTCGATTTGCATTTGTTACCTTAATGTTCAATAAGCGCTCGTTTGTGATCAGCATGGAAAAGGACCTCTTCTGAATAATATGAGAACACAGGCTTCTCCTATGAAGCCTCGTGGTACGTATAATACATAATCTCAGTGCTGGATTTCAGGGAAAGAATATGAATTGTGGAAGAGGTTATCAATATTAGAGAGAGAGAATGTTGAAACTTTCAAGGATATGAGAACAAACTTTACACGGCACTTATTTTATCCCAGAGGTTTCTTACAAATAGAAAGGTGACAGAGCAACAAATTTACAATGTGGTGAAGCCCTTTCAAAAAAACAGTGTAAAATGTGGGGTTCATTATATGAGGCCCTTGTGGTTAATGCATTGGATTGGGACTCCAAAGACTGGAGTTCAGTTCCTAGCTCTGCCAAGCACAGACTCCTTGCATGGGAAAGTCACTTAATCTCTTTGTACCCTCAGTTTCCCACCTATAAAATAGGGATAGTGGAGGCATTTTCTGTCATGTCAATTTACATTGTAAGCTCTTCAGGCCACTGGACTGGCTGTCACTGCATTTGTATAGCACCTAGCAAAATGGGGCACTGATATTGTAATACAGATAATACATAGAAGTAATGTTTTCAATTAGCTCTGTTGATTTTTTCATATCTCCCTTGTATGCCATTGGGGATTTTTGTTGTGTCTTTGTTTCCCCCTGCATGACTCAGTCCAAGTCATGAAGGCCATTCAGTTTGATATAATTGTCCCTTTTCATGATTTCATAATAGTTCATTATTAAAAAAAACAGAATATGGCCAGCTCAAGTCCCCCATCTATTTGCCATAACTTCTTGCAGATTTCTGTCATCTATTTTTCCTCAGTTTAATGTTGCAGTTGTGGTTTTTTAAGGAGAACTAGCTGTCCATAAACCCCAGGTGCATGTTAGAATAAGAAAACTTGCCATATTAGTGAAGCTGTTTGAAGAGAGCATTCTATCTCCAAAGATGATGGAAGGAGGAGGATAATTTGACTGCCAAAAAAAAAAGGTGGGGGTGGGCCTGAATACTTGAACTTCTCATTGCTTTACAATTCCCACAGCTAACCAGATAGCAGTGGCTTATCTCAGAAGTGCAGGGTATGAAAATCTACTGTTATTCTGCATATTTAATTTAAACAATCAGAAAAGGTGATGTATCTACAGCATTCCTATTACTTTGCATGGATGCCTTTTAGGATGTATCATAAATGTTATATGACGATACTGGTAACATCACTATAATTTAATATTTATACTTCAGTAGCATCCAGTGGGGCCTCAATTCAGAATGAGGTACCATTAATTCAGATGTCTACACACACAGACAGTCCCTGCTCTGTATAGCTTAAAGTCTCATCAACTGAAAAGAGAGGAAGATGTTGAAATGTGAATTAAGTCAGAAAAGCTTGTAAAACAGAGGAAATGTATATCTGTATCCATGTTTATTTCCAGATCATAAGTGGAAATACTTACTTTATAGTATGCAGTATAGTTGTGTTGGTCCCAAGATATTAGAGAGACAAGGGGGCAGGGCCGGCTGCAGGCACCAGCTTGTCAAGCAGGTGCTTGGGGCGGCCGCTCTGGAAAGGGGCGGCACGTCCAGATATTCAGCGGCAATTCGGCGGACGGTCCCTCACTCCGCCTGGGAGCGAAGGACTTCCCACCGCAGATCACAATCGCGGCTTTTTTTGTTTTGTTTTGGCTTCTTGGGGTGGCCAAAACCCTGGAGCCGGCCCTGCAAGGTGGGTGAGGTAATATCTTTTATTGAACTGACTTCTGAGCCACGCAGAGCTCTTCTTTAGTTCTGGGAAAGAAACCCAGCATCACAAGAAAATGCAAGCTGGAACAGATTGTGTAGCATAAATAGTTAGTTTATATTGTAAGAGACTATTCAAGGTAGAGTGGCCTGTTAACACCTCTGCGGTCATAGGACATAGAGGAGATTATGGCTTATTACAACAATCTGTAACCCGCTCAATCCATCATTTTTGGTGTCTAGCACAGTAATGAATTTAAGTTCTCAGGTTCATCTTTTGAAAGTGTGGTGCAGGTTTCCTTTGAGGATGAGGACTGATAGGTGAGATAGGATGGTTTTATCAGAGATCACTCTGTCTTACTTTCTTGTGCAAGTTCATTCAAGAGCATAGTGATTGTCTGATTTCACCCACATAATTGGTATTGGGGCAATTACTGCACTGGATGAGGTATACCACATGTTGTGATAGGCAGGTATATGGGGAGCAGGGGTTGGTCATTGTAGCAGTGGACTTACATATGCAGGTTTTGCATCTGTTGCACTTTGAGTTGATGTCGCCTGGTTGTCAGCACTACAAACTGCACCTGGGATCTCCAGTTCAAGCTGGGCTCTGTCAGCCTCCAAACCAATAAATATCACCACTAGTGATAAGGCAACCTGCAATCAAAACAAATTGGATAATGATGCCGAAGGTGGAATAGAATCCCACTCATTCTCCCATAGCTGTGTTGCCTCTTGAAAGTTTAACATGAGTGAAAACAGTACACTCAAGCAAATATAACTCAGCACCATCACTTCATATTTATTTTCTTCTACATTCATTACCTCTTTGGGTGTTTGCCTGAGTAATAAACAAACCTGGGTCAAAATAATCATGACAAACTAATTATCCAACCAATTTAGACTTTTTTCCTGTTAATTTATGGGTCACAAACATAGCACAATGTTATGAATTTAGTAAACATATATTTTATTTGATGGGTTATTTGCAAACTGCTTTTATGACCAAAGTACTTGTTGTGAGTATTCATTTGATTATGTCATGAGCTATTATTTCTGCTTCCTTGGATGAACTTTTTTTCAGCTAGAAGTACTTCATAAAAGATTATATTTCATTGCATCAGGAAACTAAATTCATTTCTTAATTAAGTGAATCTTAGCTATTTTGGGGATTATATAAATACCTAAATGCAGAAGATAGTTGTCTAAAACAAATGGGTAGGTTGAGGGGACTATAGGTCTGAAAATCTCTGTTCTCAGTACAGCCCAGTGTGTGTGAATGATTAAGTTCATGAGCAGAGAATAAAGGACAAATTGAAATGCAAGTAATTCAGCAAACTTTCTGTAAACAAGTTTAAACACTCAGTGGGACTGGAAGGGACCTTGATAGGTCATCTACTCAATTCCTACATTTCTATGATTCTATTTGACTGTTTCAACTAAAGTCTTTCAAATTTGGCACATTGTGACATAATCACAAAAGAAACAGTACATTCAATCAGTAAATGGTATTATAGCTGTGTGTGTCTTAATGCTAAAAGGAAAGTTATTACTAATCAGAGCGTAAATCAGTGTTGACAAAGAGAACGGTCCAGTGGTTAAGACACTAACCTATAACTTGGGAGGCCTGTACTTAAGTCCCAGCCACACCACAGACTTCCAGTGAATTTCAGGGAACTCACTTAATCTTTCTGTGCCTCAGTTCCCAAACTATAAAACGGGATAATAGCAGTGCCCTACCTCAAAGGAGTGCTGTACAGCATTCATGTACTATAAAAGGACCTTAGATACCTGCTGACCTATTAACCGTTTTGTTTTTATCTCGTGTGTAGAATGAGAGAGAAACCATCACTTTGTTTGCACGTGAGGACAGCAACTTCCCTACACAAACTGGTCCAAAAGCCTTCAAAATCCCATACTCCATTAGACAGAGAATATGTGCGACATTTGACACACCCAATGCTAAAGGCAAAGACTGGCAGATGTTAGCACAGAAAAACAGCATCAACAGGTAATGGAAGGCAAGTTTGAAAGGTGAACATTGACATACACAATGGGAATAATCTGCTGCTATGATTTTTTTTTTGCTTGTCTAAAATATATTTGAATAAGAATTACTATACTTCATCTAGAGGAGAGAGAGGTTGCTGTTTGCAGTTCATACAGGGCTGGCTCCAGGCACCAGCTTGCCAAGCAGGTGCTTGGGGTGGCCACTCTGGAGAGGGGCGGCACGTCCAGCTATTCGGCGGCAATTTGGCAGACGGTCCCTCACTCCCACTTGGAGCGAAGGACCTTCCACCGAATTGCTGCCGCAAATCGCGATCGCGGCTTTTTTTTTTTTTTTTTTTTTGCCCTGGAGCTGGCCCTGAGTTCATACATCTGTTTTTGTGATTAACAATTGAAGTTTACCCTGAGAATGTGTGTTTTGGGCCAATCCTGCATGGTATTAACTTGAAAATTCAGACTTCTTTATCTACGTTCTGGAACGTCTTCTCCAATACATACACATGCTGTCTTAGCAAAATAGGCAATTGCAGAAGCCAGGGATGCATCCGAAGAAGTGAGGTTTTAACTCACGAAAGCTTATGCCCAAATAAATCTGTTAGTCTTTAAGGTGCCACCAGACTCCTTGTTGTTTTTGTAGATACAGACTAACACGGCTACCCCCTGATACTAGAAGCCAGGGAGATTGCTGTGTGATAAGATAGTTTGAATTGGAATGTGAGGAAAAAATTACATTAGTCTGTGGAGAGAACAGGCCAAATAATTTTTTCAGTATGTGTCAAACCCTAACGGACGTATGATATACTAACTGATATTTTTGTCTGTTTAAAAAAATTTCCCATCTGTGCTACCTATAGTAAGCATTATTAAATGTGAGAGAACTACGGGGGGAATATCAAATTTATGCTTCTTGTTTAGTCCATTTTCATCAAGTGGAAAAAAACAGTCAGACTTACTTTCTGCTTCTCATGAAAATAGTACAGGATAATATTTAAATATGTCCAAATAATTGGTTTTCATTGGTTGGGTGAACTTCATGAGAACATCTCAATGTTACCGTGGTCTAATAAAGGCAAAAATTAAGAAGGCTAGTGAGAAGCAGGATGGTTTATAGGTTAAGATACTGGAGTGGGACTCAGGAATTAGTTACTAGTTCTGCCACATATGCTCTTGGATATAGTGAAGCAAAAAAAATAATCTCTCTATGCCTCAAGTCCTCATTTGTAAAATAGGGGGGCTCAGACAAATACTGATTCCTCACATGGGTAAGTCCCTTATTATCCTCCCATTTGCTGTCAGATACCCAAATATCCCTTCCCTGTAGTTAGGAACATGAAATAACTGTATAAAGTCTGATACAATGTATGGTAACTCTTGGTAAATTTTGACTTTTTATAAAAACAAATTCTGCAAAGACTCTCCACTAAAGCCTAAATCTTTGCTCTAAACCACCCAACAGTTCACCTGGATGCCTAACTTTGCAGCACTCTGTATAGGTGATGTTCAGGATAATCCCTTTGCTCCCTTGTGCTAATAATTTGACTAAGCATCTCCCCCCAATCTAGTTGAAGCTTACATTCCAAATGTGCTTTCATATTCCCATTTTCAATACTTACAATGTAGAGCTGGTTTTCATTTACTTTGAAGAAACTTCAACTGAAAGCTAAAGACCAGAGAAAGAACTATGGAAGTGCAGTGTTGTTTTGTTATTTTAACATTTTAGATGTTTCCCTTGCTCTAACTGTTGGTTGTTCCTCACATTCCTTTGTTACAGAGCAAGAGTTGGTACTCAGTAAAAGCTCATAAGCAACAAGCTCCACTTTTTCTGAGGAAGGGATGATTTAGAGAGCGTACATGGTATTGTAACTTAACTCTCAACTCTTTTCTTCTCTTAAGTGAAAAAAAGAGGTAAGAGAAGAAAAGACTTAAGTGAAACAAAGACTAAAGAGAAGAAAACTTACCTCTTTTCACTTAGCTCTTCCCTCTTTCTTCACTTAAGTGAAGAAAAGAAAAGCAGAAAACTCTTAACGTTTCTTCTCTCTTCTCTTAGGCCTTGGCTACACTGGCGCTGTACAGCATGGCAACTTGCTGTGCTCAGGGGTGTGAAAACGCCCCCCTGAGTGCAGCGCTGTAATGCACCAGTGTAATCAGCGCCTACAGTGCTGCACGCTCACTCGCAGCGCTGCAAGCTATTCCCCTCGGAGAGGTGGAGTACTTACGGCTCTGCGAGAGAGCCCTCACAGCGCTGGCGGCGCGACTACACTCGCGCTTCGCAGCACTGCCGTGGCAGCGCTTTTAATCCCCAAGTGTAGCCAAGGCCTCACCTATTCCCTCTTCCTTCTCTTAAGAGGAGAAAAGAGGGAAGAGGGAAGAGTTAAGAGAAAAAAAGACGGAAGAGAAGAAAACTCTTCCCTCTTTTAAGAGTAGAAACGAGGTAAGAGTTTTCTTCTCTTACCTCGTCTCTACTCTTCGTCTTCCCTCTTAAGTCTTTTCTACTCTTAACTCTCCCCTCTTACCTTTTCTTCTCTTCCCTCTCTTAACTCTTAAGTGAAAGAGGGAAGAGTTAAGTGAAGAAGAGCGGTAAGAGTAGAAAAGACTTAACTCTTACCTCTTTCCTACTCTTACCTCTTCTTCACTTAACTCTTTCCTCTTTCACTTAAGAGTTTTCTTCTCTTTTGTCTTTGTTTCATTAAGTCTTCTTCACTTAACTGGTTTCTTCTCTTCCCTCTTTCTTCTCTTAAAACTTAAGTCTTCCTTCTTTTCTTCTCTTAAGAGAGGTAAGAGGGAAGAGTTAAGTGAAGAGGTAAAAGTTAAGAGAAGATGTAAAAGTTAACTTTTACATCTTTTCTTAACTCCTAAGAGAAGAAAAGAGGGAAGAGTTAACTTTCCTCTTTCTTCTCTTAAGAAAAGAAAAGACTTGAGAAGAAAGTGTTAAGACCTAAGTGAAGAAGACTTACCTTTCTTCTCGTAAGAGAGAAGAGTTGAGTTAAGAGAAGAAAACTCTTCCCTCTTTTCTTCTTCACTTAACTCTTCCCTCTCAAGTCTTTTACCTATTACCTCTTTTCTTCTCTTAAGAGATAAGAGTTGAGAGGGAAGAGATAAGTGAAGAAACAAATGAAGAAGAGGGAAGAGTTTTCTTCTCTTAACTCAACTCTTCCCTCTTACCTTTCTTCTTGCAAGTCTTACCTCGTTTCTTCACTTAACTCTTCCCTCTTTCTTCTCTTAAGAGAAGAAAAGACTGAAGTGAAGAAAAAAGGGAAGAGGTAAGAGCTGATGGAAGAAAAGACTTAAGTGAAGAAGAGAGGTAAGTGAAAAAGAGGCCAGAGTTGAGAGTTAAGTTAACATATAAATAAAGGAAACAAGAGTTAAGTTAACTCTTACCTCGTTTCTTCACTTAAGTTAACTCTTACCTCAATCACTGCAACAAGATACCAGGGAGGGCAAGAGTCTAGCAGACTTAGCTTAACAGTGTTTTTAATCAATTTTTTAATTTGTGTCAAGTTTCTTAAGAGCTGCACTTAGAAACTGGGATCGGGGAAGAAGTCACGTGAGCCAGCCACAGTCAGTGTGTCTGGCAGGTATTTCTAAGGCAAATTGTATTGTTCATTATTTGTATTAAGATAGCACCCAGAGGCTTCAAGCGAGATCTCTTATTGTGCTAGGCACTGTACAGACACATTGTAAGAGACAGTCCCTCCCTGGAAGGCTTACAGCCTAAGTAGACAAGACAACATGTGAGAGAAAAGGAATGTTAGTATCTTTGCACAACATCAAGTACCTCTGAAAATTGCCTTCCTTCAGGCCCGACGCTTTCATTCTCGTCATCTATACTTCATATTTAACCAAAGCACCACAGTCAGCGGCAGACCTACAAGTGGCTCAGTGCACTGCTTTCTCACATTACCCAATCTTTATCCTTTGTGGGATCTAGCCCTAAGTAAAACACCAACAAATTCAGGTCAGACTGAGCTCCTTACAGGATTATTCTTCACTGGTTTCTAAAGTCACGAAGCCAGATAAGACTGAACCATCATACACTTACTGAAGGAAGAAAGCATAATTCATTGGGTTCTTTGGTGAATACAGCTCTGCAATCCCTAGCCACATATTGTACATGCAGGATTCATGTTAAACTAAGCCAGCTTGTTTCTGAATTTTCTCCAGAAGTGAAGCATGCGTGCCTGTGTGTGTGACCGGAGGCTGCTCTGCAGTTTTTTGGATACCACTGAGTCTATTTGTCAGGTTTGCATCTGAAAATGAGAATGAGTCAAGTACAGTTTTTGTCTCTCCAATTACTTGCTTTTGGTATAAATGGAGTCTCACCTCTATTTTGCAATTAAAGAACTATAGAGAGTTGATTTTGGTCACATAAGTGGCTTTTATTAAATGAGACCAGTGCAATATCGAAGAGATTAATATTTTTCATTGTTTCAATTCCCCCTTGGTACCAATATTTTTTGAGGAGACAGTGTACTTGCAATGTTCTCCTGTTCATTAGAGACAATTTGATAGCTTTTCTCAGGTACTCTGTGCTATAAAAAGCAAATCTTTCCATCCGACCCCATGGATTATTATTCTAGTCTCAGAAAGAAACTCATTTAAAATTAGTGTCCAACGCAGAGAAGAATAGGCTGGAGGAAATAAGGATGCACTGGCAGGGGGTGGGAGATGACTTAATACACTTCACAGAAGGATGACTTCCCCTTTGATCTTCCCTTAGGAGCAATGTCTATTATTGGGATAGATGGGATGTGAAAGCATGTGCATTGCTAATGGAACACACTGTTTTAATAGACAGCACCTCTGCATAAAACATATGTTTGGAATAAGATGTAAGCTCCTATTCAAATTTTCACTGTTTTCAAACAATGTCAGCCAGCCACTTGACCTTTGAAGGATGGACATCACCTGAGCTCCCAGTTTGAGCATAGGTTAGGATCTCATATTGGAATAGCTGACCCTGCCTTACTGAGAAATGGCATGTCTTTCCAAGCATGTTAGAAAGTATCCAACTCTAGTTTGCTGCTAGTAGTTTTTTTTTTCCTTTATAGTCCATGCACAATAAATCATAGCACTGGAAGGGACCTTGAGAGGTCATCTAGTCCAGTCCCCTGCCTCATGGCAGGACTAAGTATTATCTAGACCATTCCTGACAGCTTCTTGTCTAACCTGCTCTTAAAAATCTCCAATGATGAAGATTCCACAACCTCCCCAGGCAATTTATTCCAGTGCTTAGCCACCCTGACAGGAAGTTTTTCCTAATGTCCAACCTAAACCTCATTTGCTTCTTGTCCTGTCCTCAGAAGTTAAAAAGAACAATTTTTCTCCCTCCTCTTTGTAACAACCTTTTACATACTTGAGAAGACCGAGGGGGGACATTATAACAGTTTTCTTTTCCAGACTAAACAAACCCATTTTTTTCAATTTTCCCTTAACCTTTAATAATTTTTGTCGCTCTTCTCCAGTTACTCCACATCCTTCCAGAAATGTGGCACCCAGAACTGGACACAATACTCCAGTTGAGGCCTAATCAGCGCAGAGTAGAGCAGAAGAATTGCTTCTCTTGTCATGCTTTTAACACTCCTGCTAATACATCCCAGATTGATGTCTGCAGTGTGCTAGCCATTTCAGTTTGTTTACATAGCATCCAAAGCCACAGATATATTTTGGAACAAATAAATACAGGGGGCTTCACTTTATTTTTACATTGTTTTTTCTTTTGCATCATTATGATTTTTATTACTAATGAAAAGACTGGAAAGAGTGTTTCCAGCATTGTCAGCAGACGGAACACAGTATTTATCTGAGCCAAAGTTGTTATTCCAGTCTACAATACACCAATGGCACACCAGCATAGCAACAAGCATGAACAAAGTCATTGTACACTACTTCCCCTCATTAGCAAAAATATCCTTGCAGATAACTTTCTGATTATGCTGCAAACTCTACATTGTGTATCAAAGCCCTGATGCTAACATTAAGTTGTTGTATAAAATGCAGGTACACACAATAGTCTGCAGGCAGTGATCATCTGGAAATTTCAAAGTACTGCCACTCGTTCACACACACAAGCAAATTCTGACTTTCCATCTTTCAAAGGCAGTGGCTCACAGAATCCAGGGTTCTCTGAACATATTGGTAGCAGTAGGGTGGAGAAGAGAACAGAAGAAACTGACACTCTCACACACACTCCCCAATCTTCGTATGGTAAAGGTTTTTTTATCCCCACAAAATAATTTCACTTATATATAAAAAGGTCAGATTCTGACTTTCCTACATTGAGTAGCATCTTACTCAGCAAGTAGCATATTGACTTCATTGGAACTACTCAGCAAGCCAGATATAACTCTACACCTGACAATGCACAGAAATCATTAATTGTACTTCACTATAGGGATTTTCTATATTAAGAGTCATCTGTCTATCTAAACACACCATTCACTATTCCTGTATAACATTTTGCCATTTAAAAGTGTTATACACACTGCAGGGAAAAAAAAGAAAAAAAACACCAACAAAACCTGTGAAAAGAAGGGGGTTTCGTCTGTTCTTTTTCTACCCTCGAGTAACAGCAGGTAGAAGGTGTTTGCTTAAATGTTTGCCACCAAAGTTTTTTCTAGATGTGCCTAAATGATAAATTGCTCAGCTATACTATGCTTTGTTTGGAGGAAGTTAAATTCTCTTCCATTATTACCTTTGAATGTAAACTAGCAAAGCACATCTGCACTTTTTATTTAACTCCACTCTAGTTTGCAAAAAGCAACAGAGGGTCCTGTGGCACCTTTAAGACTAACAGAAGTATTGGGAGCATAAGCTTTCGTGGGTAAGAACCTCACTTCTTCAGATGCAAGATGCACTTCTTCTTCTTGCATCTGAAGAAGTGAGGTTCTTACCCATGAAAGCTTATGCTCCCAATACTTCTGTTAGTCTTAAAGGTGCCACAGGACCCTCTGTTGCTTTTTACAGATTCAGACTAACACGGCTACCCCTCTGATACTCTAGTTTGCAGGTGGTTGGGTCGTTAGGATAAACTGTACCATTACTTACATTGAAATCATCACAGCAGGGGCTTTTCTCACATGCATAGGTGGAACTAAGCAAAGATGACCTGATGTGTGTGTTGATTCATTATCATGTTAGATTTTTTTTCAGCAGGCTTTCATCAGTAAATATTGATTTAAACTCCAATACCGGAAGGTTTAGTCATAACATTTTGGCAGGAATTATGCGATAAAGATCTCTGGGTAATTACTTAAGAGGGTCGCCTCCTGGTAGCAAAGCTCCTTTGTTGTCCGCAGTGGCTGAGGGGAGTTCAATGCTATGTAATAACAGATGTGGGCCTTTTAGGGAGATGCGTGACTCTTTCATCAGCTGAATGGATTCTGCATTAGAAAAAATCCAGTGGGAAAGGCAGCATACAAAATTGCAGTCTAGTGAAATGATCCAGTAGTACTTGGAATAAGCTTTTAAGTTACAGTTTTGACATTTCATTATAGAAATAAATAGGTCTATCAAACCTTAACATTTCTTTTCCATTCTATGATTTAATCACTTTCCTCTCCTTGCTCGTGTGTGTATATTACATACACACACAATATAAAAAGATTAGGCACATGTATATTTGCTTTTCAGACAATCATCCACGTATATCTATGGTGCTGACATACATATATACAAGTGGATGTGTCAAACTGAGGTATCATGGCAGAGTCTTAGGATAATATGCGTTTAAAAAACAGTTTGCCGAGCATTATTTGCAAGGAACAAAGTTCCATAAATCATGAGCATGTATCTTTTAAGAAAATCAAAATATACAAGTGAAGAGTCCCAGCAAAACAAATGATACCCATAACTCATCACCACAGATATCAGTAAGAAGTCAATTTCTTGACACTCAATTGCATACACACAAATATATTACATATATAAAGTTTACCTATACTACCTCGTAGAGTTGCTTTGCTGCCTAAATTATGTAGCAAATTCTTAATATACACACACATCCTCATTTATCCTTCCTTGATAAACTGAAGGTTAGGCATTTCCATGCACTGCTACTTCCTCCCACTTATTCGAGTCTTGTATTTATGAAGCTTGTGGGGGGGGAGAGGGGAAGTGTGTCTCAAATTGTTTTAGAAAAACAAAGCTATATTGTAAAGAAAATTGGCATTTAAAGAATCTGGCAGCTGTCCCTCAACTGTCCATGAAGTTCACTTCATTGTCTAAAAACGTATCTGTAGACAGACATGATAGAAAGGAATTGATGCTGTTACCTCTGAATGTGAAACTGACATTCTGTCTAACCCTTTTGTTTTACCTTGCCTCCTTTTTTTAGGAATCTCTCTTACTTTGCTACACAAAGCAGTCCATCTGCTGTCATTTTGGACCTGTGGGAAGCCCGACATCAGCATGATGGTGACCTTGACTCTCTAGCCTGTGCCCTGGAAGAGATAGGACGGACACACTCCAAAATCTCAAATATTACAGAAACTCAGATTGAGGAGACCGACTTCAGCTACAGCAGGCAAAACGGACTTTAGTCATCTCTTTTCCATTCAAGAACCGATGGCCAGCTTTGACTTTGACATTAGCAAATTTCTACGAGCAGGGAGGAAATAAGGGTTTTATGCACGTTGCATACAGGGAATCAGACCTTCATTTCTACCACCTGTTTTTTATTTGGAGGAGCAGAAGAAACCCCAGAGTAAATCACCACAGTAACAAGGAAAATGCAATCATCTCTGTGACTCCACAATTCTCCCAGAATTAAAACTCATGTGAGAGTAATGACAATAAAGTCTACTTTTCTACGATTCCCAGGGGGTGAGAGGATGGGGAAGCTATAGATGATAACGGTAGATATTGTGACACTGTATTATTTAAGAAACAGTAATGCAACCCAGAGAAAAATAAAGAAGGCAGTGACGATGCTCTACGACCAAGAAGTTATTGAATATTTAGAGCCACTAGACTCTCTGGGTTTCAAGATTCGATCACATGGCTTGATACGCCATTGCCTTGCACCTTGTCAATTTACAATTAAGAAGGTACAAAATACTACCATGCTGATTTGATAGCACTGTGCATTCACTTTATACTGGTGTAAGTGAACTCCATGTATTGCAGGGCTACAGAAAATCAGATCCAGGGAATTGGAACCTATACTGTTTCATTTACGTAATCAATCTCAACCAGCCAATCCACTTCAAAATTTGATCATGTAATTAACGTACACATTTGCTGCAGAATTTTCCTAGCCCTTCTAATAGCAAAAAGTCCCCCAAACTCTTATAAATGTGCTGCTTTTTACTGCATAAAACTTGGAACAACTTCACCTAACAACCAACTGCAGTATTGGGAATAGCCACACCTGTTTTAGCAAATTTGACTTTTTTGCATTGCTCCTAATTTCAGGACTATCAAGGCAGTAAATATTTCCACCTGAAACCAGGCAAAAATCAAAATTGCAATGTTTGGCTTGGTTTCTACCAATCAGAAACAATAAATCCAAGGGCACATCCAGACATCGGTCCACTTTCACCCTAAAGGTTTTGTGCACTGTGGCAGAGTTTCAGAGTCTTAAAATCTGAGCTCAGCAGTGTTTCATCTGGTTTAGTGATGTTGACGCCAACAACAAAACAGTTGAGATAGGGAACGTTCTCTGGCTTTCCACCATTCTCTCCCTTCCCCCCACCCCCAACTTCTTGTAGCTTATTTTTAAAACAAACCAAAAATGCTGTCTCTCACATGTGTGTTCTAATGGACATGGTGCAGAACAAGATCTAAACAGTATTTCTGTCCATGAAATCTGTTTTAAATCAGCCCAAGGGCCAATTATGGCAAACTGATCATCAGTATTCGTGGTGTGGGCACAAGTCTGTATAGTTCAGGAGCATCAGTCATTGGAGCCCATTTTATTATAACAGGTTCAAGAAGATGCAAGAGAATTAAATATATATATTTTTAATTTTCTCTGGCAGATTTTACAGATAGGGCTGGGAGCAGCCTGACAAACCAAAATGTAGTTTACAGAACATACACCCTAATGATTATCTGAAGCTATTTCTTCAAATAAAATTGCAGCTGTGGTTGTACAATTAACAATCCTCTTCCAAGCAGTGACTTAGCAAGTAGGTGTTCATTTTCACTGATCTCCAATATAAACCTTCCTTGCTTCACTTGCTCACTAGTCTAGAATAAATATTTAGACAACCCCACTGAGAAACATGGGCCTGAAATATTTCTTGCATTTCATGTCAAGCAACATATTGTGAGAGGTTTGTGGTGGTGGTGGTGGTTTTTGAAGAGTACCTTCCTTTTGGCAATGGGAAGCAGTGATGGCTCTTAAGCACATTTAAGATTAACAAAATTCCAGCCTATTCCTCAAAAAAGTAGCAAACCTATCTCTGTTGTCATAGCACATGGCTCTCTCCTTTTGTCTAATACAGAAGAGGAACTGAAGTTGCTAGACACAAAATTCTAGAAGTTAGGGATAAAAAGTTTTGGCCATGACACCAGGAGAAAAGAATAGTAGTTAAAATGTACTGCAGTTTTCTTGAAAATATACTAAGGTAAATTTCCAGCACTTAACTTTTCTCTCAACTTCTACCCATACACAAGTTTATTTTGGTAACTAATCTAAGCTAATTTGAAAAAGCAATCATCAAAGCAAACTAAAGATTCCTAAATTCTCTCTCTATATGCTGTAATGTATTTGTCATTTCAAAAGTTCTGAATGTGTTTCCTTTGTGTGCATCAGACCTATTTGAAAATCACTTAGCATATAGGGAGTAGAGGGAGCTGCTCTAGGGAATCTGGAGTGTAAAGCTTTTCTCAGAAAAAATTAGTGTTTACTGTATAGAACTGTAGCTGTTTCTAAAAGAAATGCCACTCAGAGCAGCTGAACCCTACTTACTGATATTCATCATGTGGATAAGGTTACTGAATGCCCTGTGAAGTCTGTTCAGCAAAAGTTGGTCCCTTACTAGGAGTCAGAGAACGTGCACTGTTTGAGTTGTTCAAAAGAGCTTCTGGAGAAGGTCTTCATACTAATGGGAGCTGGGTTGTAAACCAAAATCTACAGCCTGATCTAATGACCACTGAAGTCAAAGATTGTCTTACCACCATTGATTTCAGTGGGCTTTGGATTATGCACCTGAAGAGGACCAGCTCTGAAAGTCAGTTTCTTACAATCATTTAGATGCATAAAACTCAGACTTCAGGCTCTGGCCTGAGTTGCTCAATAGTGTTGTTTTTCTGTTGTTTCCTTTGGGTTTTGACCCTATTTGCTCATTTTTGCCAAATTTGCTTGTTTGTCTTTTGTGAGTCTTTCAATTAAGAATACCAACCTTTTTCTAAATGCATGGTGGTTCTGATGCCCTTGTAACATGCAAGCAAGCTGGAAATGGAAATGCTACAGAATGAGACCTTAATTTAGAATTACAATAAAAGGAGTTGACTGCTGATCTCAGAGTTGAGGTTAAAGTGGTAACCAGCTTACCTGCAATGTGACCCTATCCAGAGCATGTCAGAGTCATAGCAGGATGAGACATTTCTGATGAAATAAGATTGCTCCTGACCCCTTTCTCCATACGTAAAATCACTCACCTCACCCCAAAAAAAACCTTTTGATATTTGCAAAATATAGTCACTTATTTTTGTGCCCCTCTCCACTTCCTAGTTTTGTCCATTACGAGGAATAGATACGCCATCACTGACAGTATTTTTCCTAATCACGCAAAAGCAGGAAGATGCCGGCAATCTCAGCGTTTCCAGACCAAAGAGTTTTAGAGAAGAGTCCCAGTAATCCTCTCCTCTAGACTGAAATTTAAAACCGTTTGATGTTTACCCCGCCATACTGGAAGACAACCAAAAACAGCCCCAGAAAACAGTCCAGGTATGTCTTGAGTTAGAACAACCAGGCAAGAGCCTGGCCTATCTCCCCTCCATGTCCACACATGAAACCATTTCACACTTGAATTTAGTGGTGCTTTAAACACGAGCTAGCTGGCCTAGCTAGGGGTACAGACTAGAGCTTAGGTGCCGGTTTTGCTTGAGCTAGTAACCCACTTTTTATTAAGGACTCAGGCTAACTTCCTAGAGTGCTGAGAGTCCTCCAGTGCCTTCCCACAATTCTATCACATGCCCAGGTTAGACAAGTTCCTCCACAATTCACTAGGGGGGAAAAAATCCAAGCAGCTCAGCCCACCGCAGCACCAAGGGATATGTCCCCAAGAGACATAGCAAGAAGCACAGGTGTTTGCAAAAGTAACACACTATTTACTGTCCCCTCACTGCTGCTGTAGTGTGGCTGCTCTTACCTGTACTAGGCTAAACCCAGTTGCTCAGATGTGGGTGCAAATCACCCTGGATAACCCTGCAGTGAAGACATACTTTCTGATACCTTACTGTGATTCATTCTTTGTGATCATTTGTGTTAACGTTACCAGATAGTTTTCTTAAATAGGGGAGGATGATGATGAATAATCAGATGAATATGAGCTCCCAGGGTGACACCGTAGCCAAGACGGCAAATGTAATCTTTGGATACATAAACAGGGGAATTTCAAGAGGAGTAGAGAAGTTATTGCACCACTGCCAAATACAGAGGTAAAAACACTTTGAGCTCTTTGGGTCTATCAACATTTTTCTTGAATTGTGGGCACCAGAACTAGATACACTATCCCAATCATTCTCATGGCTCTTCTCTGAGCCATCACTATTAGCTTAATAAAGAGAAAGTTAAGTAGATTGAGGGATTAGAAATCATGTCTAAGAGGTGACTTGATTACAATCTATATGTACCTACATGGGGAACAAATATTTAATAATGGGCTCTTCAATCTGGCAGAGAGAGATACAACACAATCCAATGGCAGTAAATTGAAGCTAGACACATTCAGACTGGAAATGAGGCATAGGTTTTTGTTTTTAAACAGTAAGTAATTAACTAGTGGAACAATATTTAAAATGAAGATTGGATTTTTCTGAAAGATCTGCTCTAGGAATTATTTTGGGGAAGTTCAACAGCCTAGGTTATACAGGAGGTCAGATGAGATTATCACAATAATCCCTTCTGGCCTTGGAATCTATAAGCAAATACTTTAAAGATGAAAAGTGTTAAGTGCTTTACTGATATATGCTAATTTCCTCAAGTTTCCCCCCTTCTTGTATGTATTAGCCCCATTTTAGAGATGGAGAAACTGAAGTTAAGGAGCAGATTTTTAAAATAATAAATAAAGCTCAGCTCCCATTTGGATACATAAATGAAGTACCCAGCAGCTCTCATTAACAGCATGTTTACTTACATAGCATAAATAGTGCATGTTAGCCTCCTATTTTCTATAGCATAAAGCAGTTGGTTCTATAGGAATACTGTACTACAATGTGTCCTATATAGTCTTTCCATAAAAACAAACAAACCTCTGACAAGAACCATCATCTATATAATTCATACACAAATACCATGTGTTGAGACCAATGGGAGTTTCCGGTGCTGAGCACTTTTTCAAAAAGGCTTAGCACCAGTCTTGGCATCTAAATAAAGTGTCCAGAATTTAAAATCTAGCCATTCATGACTTAACCAAGGACACAAGTCAGTGTCTGAGCCAGGATTAGAACCCAGAAGTCCCAAATTCAGGCCTCTGAGAAGAAGAATTAACTATGGGGAGCAAAAAATGGAGACATAGTCCTGTATTGCACTTTAAAGTTCTCTCTAGTGAGCTAGATTCTGATCAAGTGAAAAAGTCCAGTCTAATTTACACCACTTGAGTACAATATCTACCCTTATGTTTTCCTCCCCCTAAACACTTTTTTCCCAGATCTTTCAGTACTGTGGATCATTTAAAACTAATAGTTGTGCTTTTAAAATGATTTACAATTATGCGACCAAAATGGTGCACTTCACAGCTTCACTAGACTGCAGCATCATAAAGTTAATTTACATTTTTTACAACATTGCTTTTGCAGTCTTACTAGTTTGCATTTAAATCTACAAAGGCCTTCCTTTCCTTATGGCTTAAAGGATTTTAATGTAAACTTCATTTACCAGTGCAAGAAGTCCCATAAAACTAGGAGGGTACCACACACACACACACACGTTTTTTTCTAAGGGATGAAAAGGAATTGACACAGTTTTCTTTAAAGGCAGGGAACTATTTTTATCTCTGACAACAGCTGTTATCCTTCTATGTGGCCTATACACAGTTTTCTTTCAGCAGATTCTGAGAGAAGATAGTAAGCCTTGATCACTAAAGCAGAGGTCCCCTTTTAGGATTAAAAGCTTTATACATCATATAATAAAATCCCTTCCTTTCTTTTTCTCTTTGAAAGACAATGCCACAGGAAACATTTTGTAGTAATTGTTTAATTCCAAATAATGCTTTCCCACTGCCAAAAGTATAGCCTTGATATAAAATAGAGTTGAAACATGGGGAATGGGGGGAGAAGTTGTGAGCTTTTGCTGCCAATTTGACAATTTTCTTTTCGGTTTGTGCTCCCCATGCAGAAACAAAGGGCTGTGTTATGGCATGAATGGTAATTAGCTGAATATAAATGGGAAGTCATCTCAAAGTCCACAACCACCATGAAAGATCTGAAAACATGTCTTTCTAGTCCATTATGTCACTAATTCGAATGATTTCTCTTTATATACACAGCCCTAAGAAATTTACTCTCTGCTTTTTGCACCGTAGTAGAGCTAATCACATTATTCATTGACAATTTTTGCTCTTTTTTTCTGTTTTAGTATTTGCTGAAAAATTTTCCCCATGCAGGTGGTTCACTTGGAGTACTTGGGGTATGTAATTGGGCAGACTTGGTCATGTGACATTGTTTCTCACTCCCTGAGCAATTAACTCTTTTCAATATAGAGAAGTAGCAACCTGATAAAGAGCATGCACACATTTTTGGATGGATATTCATATATCATGCTAAAATTTGTGAAATCTTTAGGGATTCTCCCAACAAATAGTGTAATCCTAACCCGGTTGGTGTATAACAACTCTAAGACGTGTAGTGGCAAACCAGACTCAGCCCTCCTATTTGCAGAACTATTAAAAAATAAATTCCTGAATATACAATCCTGCTCTACTCATCCAAATGATATGAACAGGAGTGACATCTACTTTCCAACAAGAGAGAAAAAATGCTGCTTTTAAGATTATGGCAAACTCTCCAAGAGTCCTTTGATATTATTAATCATAGCATAGCTGATGTTATAGTCAAGAGTCACAATGGAAAGGAAAAAAAACATGGTCTCCATATTTACCGTTCTTTAAAATAAATTCTAGACATTTGACAGCATATTTTTTGTATTAGAGGTAACTACTACAGATTCTGATTGTGTTTCTTGTGTGTAGGGGGTTGATAGGGTTGTATTGTTCTTTTCAAGCTATTGCAAAAGCTGCTTTTAAATAAGCTGTTCAGTTGTATTGAATAGCTGGTTTGTGCTTTACAAGGGAGACTGTGGGAGCCAGGATCTGAGGGTTAGCAGCCTCCATGCCTTGCTGTCACAGGATAACTAGAGCTAAAGTCACTTGTGAAAATTTAGCTAAGGGATAGATAGGGTGGGTTAGAAAACCACCCCCGAATTGTCATGTAGTGTACCGTAATCAAACAAGACTATACACTCACCTAGTGTAGAACTGTGGTTTTGTTAGCAGCTACTTAGTTTGTCTGCCTTCTGGTGTGATGACCCTGATTTGGAATGTCATTTGCAGATACAGTAAGATGTCAACCCACATTGCCTGGGGAGTGTGCGTCTGTGTATATATATCCCACCACCTGATCCCAGAGGGAAATGTACAGCACAAACTGAAGTTTAGGGGGCTGTGCACCAAGGCTCATGTTAGGTTTTTGATTTGGAGAGGGTTTGGATGCAGATGCAAATAAATCTGCCCTAAAGAAGAAAAACCTATTCTGACAAATTCTCACCTTCACTGAAAACTGATTTTAAAATTTTTTTTTCCTTATTTCCACCCATTAAAGTTTGGAAGTTCAGTGTACCATTGGTGAAGTCTTTGAAAATTTCTTCAACCATCTGTACAGCTAAAATTTCAAATTTCAATTTTTTAAATTTGTCTTAAATTTCGCAATTTGAAAAAAATCATCCAAGATTTATTCCCCCCCCCTTCCAGCATATACACGCACTTATTCCACTTTCAAAAAAAACCAAATCAAAACAAAAGCAGGTGTTACTAAATCTTACAGTGAAATTCTTTGATGCATCACTAACCCCAGTTCTTGTCTGGAAGATGAATTTAACTCTGTCCCAAATTACATGGATGCCACACTGGGGAGATGGCATGCTCCTAGAAGATATTTTGGGATGGGAAAGGCTGATCTCATGCGATTTGTCACTTGTGAGATAGAGAAGGCAAAAAACTTCTGAGAGTTAAATTCATCTCAGTTTACATCTAAATACAGAAGTGTGAAATATACACATTTGATAAACTTTACATCCCCCAAATTGTACAATACTTCTGATTTAAGTCCAGATATGACTGAGCAATATCCAAAGTAGAGCAAGTTGAAAAATGAGTGTTATGGGAGGAATTTGCAAAAATGTCAATGAAATCACCCCTCCCTTCTGTCCACTTTGAACAATGAAATTTTATCAAAAAATTCCAAATATTTGACCAGCCCTTTTACTAACAAAAAAGGGGTTGAGAGGGGAAAGAGGAATTTCATGAAAATGTAATTACATATTTCCCAAAATTTTACTGAAGTTTTGATGAAGATATCAAAATTCAAAAAATTTCAACCAGCCCTATTCTAATGGTACTCCTCTCTTACTCCCTTCGTTTCTGCATTGAACAGGGTCTGAAAATTAGCAACTGGTTCTTTCTCTCTCTCCTCCCACCTTTTCAAGTGTGTTTGGTACTGAAAAAAAGAGCCCAAGTTTGAATGCTTTCTTTAATATGAAACTGAAGGAGTAAGGCAATGAGCCAGAAGATCCACAAACAAACGCATGGCCTTGGCTTCATACCACACTTTCTGTGCCTTGTACTATCAATATAAATTCTGAATGTTGTACAGTCAATACTTGGGAAAGACTCCTTGGAAAAGGCTGCACTGGCTTCTTTTTTCAATCAGTGTACATAAATATAAATATATATATACATATATATATATATTTGGTAATGCCAAACAGCTGTGTTATATTGTATTGAAAAAAAAGAAACAAAATAATGGACAGTTTGGATGTTTTATGTAGAGTTTGCAAAAATTGTATGGCTATAGCCTTTTGAGATAAATGTACAGACCTAAATTACTGCATATCAGTTATTTATGAATAAAGAGTCTTTTATTGACATCTTAGAGCTCACATATCGGAACAGCTTTCTTTATCTCACAAAATTAATGTGCCACTTGTAAAATAATCTAATGCTTTTGTGGTTTTACAGTGAGCCTCAGACAATCTGATAGAGTTTAGACAGGATAATGGAGTACAGTGGGGGTCTTCTTATGAAGAAGTCATTTTTCCCCTCATATACATGCTGTTTACATGACTATGACTAGAACTGAAGTTCACACAACTTAATAGGGATAGCTCAGTGGTTTGAGCATTGGCCTGCTAAACCCAGGGTTGTGAGTTCAATCCTTGAGGGGGGGCCACTTAGGGATCTGGGGCAAAATCAGTACTTGGTCCTACTAGTGAAGGCAGAGGGTTGGAATTGATGTCCCTTCCCGTTCTATGTGATAGCAACAATTTCAAATTGTATATGGAGATATATCTGTCTCAAAAGATCACAGTAAGTGGGTTCTGTCAAAACATGAATGCATAATTGAAAACATCGTGTGATGAACTTGCTCGTATTATTTGTATTCCCATAGCCCCTACAAATCTTTGTCATGGACCAGGATCTGATTGTACAGTGCCTAGCATGAAGGTGTCCTAGTCTGTGGCCTTGGCTACACTTACCAGCTAGTTCGACGGCTGGAAATCGAAGTTCTGGGTTCGACTTATCGCGTCTAGTCTGGACGCGATAAGTCGAACCCGGAAGTGCTTGCCGTCGACTGCGGTACTCCAGCTCGGCGAGAGGAGTACCGCGGAGTCGACGGGGGAGCCTGCCTGCCGCGTGTGGACCAAGGTAAGTTCGAACTAAGGTACTTCGACTTCAGCTACGTTATTCACGTAGCTGAAGTTGCGTACCTTAGTTCGAATTAGGGGGGTAGTGTAGACCAAGCCTGTGACTAGTACAAACACATGCACTGTTGTCAGTCTTACACTAGGTGGAATATGCAATATCTGCCTGTGTGTATATCGAAGATTCCTTCTGGTGGTTCAACTTGCTCCTCTACTGCCTGAGCAGTTAGTGGTTGCACCTTAAATTCTGTACTGCTGGAGCCAAAACAATTAATTCTTTCCCCTCTGTTGCACGCACACACCTTTTCATTTATGAAATTGTCACCCATTACACAGGTAACTTTGTGAATATTAATCATTTATCCCAATTCAGAGAACAGATAAATATCCTCCAAGCAAATATAAGGTCCAGTCCTGTTTCCCTCATGTCAGGGTGGCAGAATCTATCCCATAATAAACCCATAGCAAACAGTAAACCCTTCCAACACACACAACCCAATGGTAAGAAAGCCTTGGGTGACTGTGATGCACATTGTAGTACCATTATAGAAATAGCCCTTTCTATTACACACTAAATCTGTATCATTATGATAAGCAAACTTCTTCCCACAAATTCTCATCATATTTCTCCTAGCTGTTAGCATCGCCATGTATCTGTGCTGTTAGGACACTAACTCACTGCTGTGCCTGCTGCAGGATTTGATAAGATTTTATTGGCACAACAAGCTATACAAGAATAGGCAAAGTATAAAAAGAAGGGACAGATCCCTCCAGTTATCGGTCAGAAGTAGGTAAAACCAACCCAGGACAGGGCTACACAGTGTTTGAATCCCCGGGTCAATTTGCCAGTGCTGTCCAATACTGATTTGGAGACTGGTTGCCACACAGTGCAATACAACTTCTTTCCTTTCTCTCAGGGTCAGGTACAGTTTTATGTGTCTGCTTTGTGATGGAAAGTCTTTTATCATGCCTGATAGTTCAGGAAATCTCACCCTTTTCCTCTTACTTGAGACACTGGAGTAGACAGTGAGGTACTGTTTTGTTATTGCTGATTTCCATATTTTTAATACAGAACCAGTGCTGCATCCCACCAGACCCTTACTATCCTGGGATCTGCACCATAGAGCAGCAGCTCTGTTTATCAGCAAGTTAACAGAACCAAGCTTTTCTCCAGGACTATTGTACCAAAGGATCTCCAATGTTTTCATTAACATGTAAAATTAAATGTCATTCATTTAATAGATAAGCACAGCACATTTATGAATAGCTGGAATGAGCAATGCTTAAGTAAGCGATTATAAAATGCATCATTAATGCATACTTAACAGAGGATGCTAGGACAAGCTGTTATAAATCAAGACATATTCTTCAAATATTTTATTACATGCATTTAAGTTATTATCAACCATGCTATCATATGCCATATAACGTAATGGCCACACTTTATAATAAATGGAGCCATCATCGTAAATGCCTTTGATATTCATTGTCGTATTAATCATGATTAATTATGTTTATATGGAGGTAATGTCTAATATTGTAAGAAGTCCATTGTATTGTGGTTTAATGAACAGCCACTTAGAAATTATACTGCAAGTGGAGGTTGCTGTCAGGTTATTCCTCAATAGAAGGATGGGCTCTGCTGAACAAAGAACTGGGGTGGCAGTCTCATTAGTTACATGCCACATCCCCTCCGTGCATGCACACAGCTCATTAGCCCATATTTAATCCACCAGAGCCAGATATTCAAAAGAGCACCCAACAGCTCCCATTCAAGCACCGACATACATGGCCAGATTTTCAAGAGAACCGGGGAGCCCTCACTGTGCTCCAGGAGATCTGCCCCCTACACTCTGGGAGATGAGCACTTCCAATGCCTATCATGGCAAAGGCGAAAAATTTCCACTACTTAGTATACTAAAGTATCAGGGCCAATTAAAGTGGCTAACGCTCAAGAGGTCAATATCTGAGCTGCACAGTGCAATAGCAGACAGAGGAGTCAAACAACGGAGCAAAAGAAATAGTAATTTCTTACTAACATTTTCATAAAATAGCTGTTAAAAAAAGACTCAAGCTAGTTACCACCCTAATACTAACTGGGAGGGGTTTAAATGGAGGCAGCAGGTTTAGGTAGGTGTCACATCTCAAAGGGAACAAAAGAATGAGGTACTCTAACTGGAAGCAGAAAGAGGATTGGGGAATTCTGCTTGAAAGCCAGGTGGGGGACCATGTCCACATTGCAATGTAAGACCAGAGTTAGTGGAATTTGAGTGTAGACTCTCATGCCCAGCATCTGCTAACTCATTTGTGACCCTAGGTTAGGAATTTTTACAGCCTAGGTCCCAACCTGGAGCTCCAGCATCTACACTGCATTAGTCAGGCCCAAGTCCAACTGCCCATAACCCAGACTTTCTAGCACCCTCCCAAAATGTGGCCACTCTAGCCTTTTGTCCTCTGGACAGTCAAGTTGGGTGCACAGTCAAAATTTCCCACGCTGCACCATGAACAAAGAAAGTTGGGATTACGGGATGCTTTTGGCCAACTCCCAGAGTACGAGTCAAGTAGGGCTGCTTCTATACTGCAAATCAATAGAGCTTGAAACCCTCTGCCCCTGCAGGGTCCTGAGATACTGGGTCTGAGCCCTGGGTTAGCATAATTTCGGGGGGGGGGGGGGGAGGTAGGCTTGAGCCTGAGTTCGAACAATGGGCTTATACTGCTATGTAGATATACCCAGCTGTTATATAGCTGTTTTTATCTATAGATCTCAAAGGTCAGTATCCCGTCCTTGACAGATAGGGAAACTGAGGCACAGAGCAGTAACTTGTCCCAGGTCACTCAGCAGGCCAACAGCAGAGCCAGGAATTGAACCCAGTTCTCCTGAGTCTCAAAGAGTGGTGGCAGAATACAGAGTTATTTTGTGTTAGTAAAATTAACTTGCTTTTTACACTTGGCCTATAAAATCATTGTAATAAGAGATGGCTCCTTTCTCCTGGTCATAATTCAATGCCTTTTCTGGGATAAATTAATCTGCTTTTCTTTCCCTCATAAAGTCTGACTGTTTGGGAACCAGATTATCAATCACCGTGTAAAAAAGAAAAAAACCATCTAGCTCACCTTTCCCCCCCACATTTTCCCTTTTCGTATTACCCATGCAATAGATTACAGTATATTAAAGGTGCCATATAAAAACAATTTATTAGGAAGTTTTACCCAGCGTTCCTCACAGTAAAACTTTAGGGTTATCGCACCCAATTCCAAATAGATTCTTTCTTCAGTGACTGAAGTTTATGAATGCTAAGGGCTGTGGGGCAAGTGGATGGGGAAGACATTGGTCAGCAAGTTTAATGTAACCAGTGGGTCCTAGTGCAACAGTATTTTTTCCTGGTATTTCTAACCCAACCAGAAGCAGTGGAATCTTGGGGGGGGAAAAATCACCTAAAACCCCAGTCCCAATTTGTGTGATTACAATGTGCCAATTCTGTCACTCTTGAGGTGTTTGGCCAAATCCAAGTCCAGACCTTTAAAGGTTCACATCTCATCCATGTACATGTCTTAATTTTTGAAGGACATGACATAATGACATGCTAGGCCATTTATCTTGGCAGTTCATTGACCACTGAAACATTTACAAGCGGTGTCAGACTTTTATCCCCATCTGTATCCCGAAGGAGAAACCTACTATAAAACCTGTAGACTTAAAGTCCGGCACAGTGTTGGTCTGCACCTTGTCATCATTTACATTAGTGTGAAATGAGTTTAAAACAATACCATTGAGAGGCAGCTTGGTTCAGTGGATAGGATAACAGACTAGGACACTGACTTGGGTTCTATTCCCAGCTCCACCGCTGACCTGCTGTGACACCTTGGGCAAGTCACCTCACTTCTCTGCATCCCTGTTTCTCCTCCCACCCTTCGCCTGTCTTGTTTATTGAGACTGTAAACTCTTTAAAGAAACAGATTGTCTCTTACCACGTATCTGTTCCACATTTAGCTTAATAGGGCACTGATCTGCTATATATAAATAATAATACCATTCTCATTTGATGCAAATGACCACTCAAGATGCTGGGCAAGAGTGAATCAGGCCCTTATTATCCAGCATCACTCAGGAGAAAAGACCATAGCATAACAGGTTAAATCTGTTACCATTTTGAAGGCTAAATTATTTTCTTTTAAAACAGCCTTTTATGTAACCCAATATTAGATAGGAATCTTTCCCCACCAGAGTAAGGAGGTAATCTTTACTGATGCAATTAAAAACACAATTATTCTCATCCCCCACGTTGTATGTACTTAGAAATTGTTGGAGTATTAAGGCTGATTAAAACATATGTTGTTGGTAGATACCTGTTTCCAACGCTCATGGAATGTTAATGCACAGGCTCAAGTATGATACAACACTGGTCTATCTAAGAAGAGAGTGGAGACAGGGTGACCCTTGGGCACTACCAGATGTAGATAAGTTCCCTACAACTGTAGGAGGCCATAAACTGTAATGCAAACAACTAATAACCTTTATTTAATACATCGATACTGACTAGCAAATCCATTTCAGTCTCTAAAAGCTAAGCATATGACACAGCTGGAGTGGGAGAGATGGAGATATACTGATGCACTGTAGTGAGATGTGCTCTGTTAATTACTTTCTTAGGACACTGCATTGAAGATAAGTAGCTCTCCGTAGAGATCAGCGTGGGGAGTGAAGGGAAAGTTTTGAGGACCCTGAACAGATGCAATAAGAAGTCCCTTTTTTAAGACCACATAGTACTGTCCAAAACTGGCTCTCAAACTCCTTAGTGTCATCTTTAAAGGGAACAATTGGGTTGGTCTGTAATCAGCAGCCTCATAAGAGATATCCCTTTTCTGTATTCATTGTCTTTTCATTGCCATAAAACATACTACATGACACAATCCATTTCAGGCATATCTTCAATTCTAATTTCATCAGTATGTGACTGTAAAATTCACAGCAGATAAAAGCCATACACTAGGGGGAACACCAGTTAATTTACCAACTCTATGCTCAGATGTGCTCTGATGGCAAGTAATGAAGGAAGTCAACAGAAGAGAAGCCATGTTAGTTTGTGCTCCACTGAAAATGCAGAAAACTAAACTAATATTTGCCACATTAGGAAAGGACTAAAAATGACCTGGTTATTTTCAACATGATTGGAGGATGTTAAAAAGAAATGGTTGAAAATTTTCAATTTTAAAATTATTTTGTCAAAATTTCAAAAAGCAGTAGTTTTTTTTTTTTAATCTGGTTAATTTTTTTAAAAGCTTCAGCCTTACAATACTTAACCATATTGTTGTTCCTTTATGTTTATCAGAGATGCCCTTTAAATCAGGTCCTGAAATTAAACTGATGAAAAAAATGTCCAGTCTGAAATATTTGCCCATAAATATGGAAAGATCTCTATGTAATTAAATCCGCACTAAGTGAAATATTTTATAATGGCAGTAAACCTGGTCCGAAGATTACTGCCTATGTCCAGTAAAAATTATGCTGGATTTCTGCTACTACTCTAAACTCTGAAATACGGTACTTGATGTAGATAATATTAACTCCTCTGTCCCCCTACAAAGAAAATACAATGTTGAGCATACAACACAGAAAGAATATGTTAATTTGAAGCAGGATAGCTGATGTAAGGAACAGCTAGGCAGAGACTCAGTTTTAACCAAACATATAATGATGTGAGAATCTGCCGTTTTCAGTCTTTCCATCCTTCCCCACGGAGCCTAGGCGAAATAATGAATGGGGAAAAATGAGCTGCTTTCACAACTATAGCATGTATGGTCACTTGCATAGTCCATTGAATGAACCCCCTGTGATTCATGATTGACATAAAATTTCTACAAGTTCCCATGGTGGAGAGCCAAAGCCTCTGTTAGAATATGTTCCAAGCAGCTGTTTACGAAGCTATCACAGAATGTTTGGTGAGAGGGGCAGCTTTGGTTGGAGAAGGGGGACACTAGGGAAAGGAGGAGTCTGTTTGTTTTAAGGCCCTTTGGTTGCTTACTCAAATCCTCGATCCCTTCTGTTGTGACAGGAGGCAGCTCTGTAGAGAGCTACTCTCGGTTACAAACAAACACCATAGACTAATTTCAGCTAAACTGAATAAATCCCAATCTGTCCTCTGTTAAGAAGTTGTGTGCATTGTTTGTTTGTTTCTCCTTTAAATGGAAACTATTGGTTTGTTTTTACTTATTTAATGCTGAATCTAGGATGTGCTCAGTTTCAGGGCCACGTCGCCTTTATTTGGGTTTAGATTTATTTTTACTTTGCTGTTTGGCACGTGTGATGCCTAGGTCCATACCTCTAGCAGTGGCCTATACATGTAGCCTCCGAGGAAAGTAGAACCTTAATAATTCATGTAGAGCCAAATGAGCATTGTTATTATATTTGGTGGTGTAGGGTTGGGAGGTGGGAATTCTTATTAAAGGCCTGGGTATGCCAGGGTCCCCTCTGTGAAACAGACTCCCTGCTCCTGTGTGGAAGGGGACTCAACTGACTCCATGGCACTGCTCCCCAACCCAGGGAGGCCTCTTCTCTTCTGGTCCCAGTGTTGGGAAGTAGAAAAGACTGCATAGGTGAGGGGCAGAGCTGGTGGATGGGGTGATGCACACCACACTCTCCCCAGCACTTTAAAACTTATCCCTCAAATTTAAATACTGCCTGCAGCTGTATGACCTATTCCATGGAGCTCTCTTCTCAAGGAGGGTTCCCCAACTGACTTGGGCTCACTACGGGGCCAAAAATAGCAGTGTAGACATTCCCACTTGGGCTGGAGCCCAGGCTCTGAGACCCTCCGCACTCACTGGGTTTCAGAGCGCTCAAGCTCCAGCCCGACCAGGAATGTCTACACTGCTATTTTTAGACCTGTAGCATGAGCTCCACAAGCCTGAGTCAGTTGAGCTGGGTTCTGAAGCTCACTGCCATGGGGTTATTTTTGCGGTTTATATGTATCCTTAGATAACTGAGGGAGCAGGACTCACCATAAAGGATATCACAGGCAGAGAGCTTAGAAGAGTGAAAAAAATGAAATACAGTACCTAGGATCAGTAGTTAATGACAATGGTGCTCTAGCCTGATTCTTTAATGATTAATAATTGTATTGGCTGCCAATTGATTCTAAATTAATGAACTGGGGGGAAAATGGGATTTTAGTCCCAGAATCTTGTAGAGAAGCCTGCGTATAGGGCAGTGACACTCACACTGAGGACAAAGCAAAGCCTAAGCCACTTTTATTAACACCAACAGGAAAGACAAGAAAGTTCCAAACCACAAACAAATAGCAATAATATAATATTGAGGCTATCTTTGACATCATTCCTCACATATGCTCCTTTACTTATGTATTCACACCCTTCCTTGGGGAGCTGGTGGTAAGAGGCAAAGGACAAGCCCTGTACCTGGCATGCCAAATGAGTCCAATGGTCCAGACACCAATTCCCGAAGGTAGATGACAATGAAGAGCTGAAGGGTCAACGATGGAAAGCTCGCCCCAGCTACCTGGTGGCCTGGCCTAGCCTATTATTGGGCCTGGGGGACTATCATCAATATTCATTCAGATGCCCAGTCTCCCATGTCCATATCTAACTTCCTCACACTCATAATACTGGGATGCTTTTAGCCTATAGATTCACATATTAATGCTTTTTAGCTCATTACCATAAATGTCAACTATTGCTAAAGCAAGTTTGTGGTTAAACATCGGCCAGTGATTTTAATCCTAAAATATCCAAGCATTGCATCAGTTCAAAGTTCTTGCAGTTGCCTCGTCTGATTATAGTACCAACTCTCCTTTTAAGCCAACTATTCCCAGTTCTCCAAAATCTAGGTTAACTGTTGGGCCATTTTATCTATGCTAAAGGTCATAGGCCTTTGCTTTGATTATGCGAACCTGCTTAAGCCAATGTCTTATAGGATACCAGCCGGTAAGTTCCTTGCATTACTGCGCAGAAAAATAAAAGGCTAAGCTAGCTCTGTGGGTCAACCTGAGTGATGTCTGGCATGGTACCGAAACCGCTTGGTCTGAATGGTGGGAGCTGACTCCAGTTCTCTGTGACAAAAAGATGTCAATAAAAGAAAAGGCACAGTGTAGAAAACTAATTCAATCCATCCTAATGTATATAACAGAGAATTGGCCTGCCACAAGAAAGGAAATCAGTTGCTCTCCACCATGGAGTGGCCAACCATTTGACCATCTCAACATCTTCTTTTCCATGATAGGAAATGAAATGAGGTTGTGGGGTGCCTAATGCAGGATGGTCCAATTGCAGACAAGTTGAGGGAGGCTAAGCTACTTTGGCACAGGCATATCCAGCAAAGACCCGAGAAACCCAAAGTAGACTGCCCTTACAATTATTGTGGACAGTAGGTGACCGCGGCAAGACCAAGTTAGGGTGCTCCTTGCACTTATTGTGCACAGAAGATGACCAAGGGTGAGACCAAAGACTCAGTAAATTGACCAAATCTCAGAAGACCTTAGAGAGACCAATCTGCATGACAGCCTGGTGTGTGATCATGAGTTTTGGAAAAAGGCTATAAAAGTTGACAACCCGGAATATGGTAGTGGCAAAAAGAAATCAATCACCTAATCCACAAGGAGGGGCTAAAATGATGCTATTAAAACACTGCCCTGAGATAACTTGGCCAGGGAGCTAATGTTCCAGTGCAGGGAAATTTTATGAGAGGCAGCCAAGCAAAGAGATCTCTTAAGAATGTAAGCAGCCCTACCATGCCCCACCCCCATTCCTCAATCCCTCCTCTAAGAGCCAGACCCTTGCTCCTGGTAGTTAGTCACAATGCTGGCCAGTATTTGGCTGAAAAGAGGCTTTTCCCTGAGAGGGTAAGGATTCAACCAGGAAGTGAACCAGGCTAATCCTATAGCTGCAGTCATATATTTAATCCATATTCTTGCCTTCAAGATGTACATTATTGATTGTGTGAAGGAAAGAAATTGTCTTTCTACCACCAAAGCACACTGTGTAGAGTCCCAGATATCAAAGAAGGGAGACCATGTGGGCAGTTCAAAGGATGAGTCGAGTTCCAGATCTGTTAAAGGAGTGGCAGAAAATGCAGCCATTTTAGTGCTCTCTGAGATAAATATTCATGTAAAACACCACCCCTACATGATCTTCCATCCAAGAAGCGCAAAGCAGTTGCAAACACTAAAAAAGTCTAATCCCTCCAAGAGGTAACATGGGGAATGTTATCCACATTTCATAGTGTGAGGGGAAAAAAGAGAAGAGAAGTGACCTGCCCAAAGCATCTCAAGCCATTGACAAAGCTAGACTAGGAGACAGAAGAAATTTTCTTGTGGTTAAGATGAACTGTGACTCAGGGAATCTGTGTTCAATTCCCTGCTCTGCTACACATTTCCTGTGTGTCTTGGCCAAGTCATTTAACGTGTTTGTAAAATGGGGGTAGTAATCCTTCTAGTCTATCAGACTGTAAAAACTCTTGAGCGCAAGGACTGTCCTATTTGTGAAGCACCTATCACAATGGGACCTCCTCACTATCTGTATTACAAGTAATAATATGAAGGTTTGGTCATTGCTCCATATTTTAGGATAAGCGGAATTTTGCACTTAAAGCAACATGTTTGTTATGTGTGGAATAAAACAGCATATGCTCTCCAAAATTACAGTGCTTAAAATTAATTTCTATATTCAAAGAGTAAATTAAATTAGTCAAGTTAAAAATCAATTTTAAAAAATAGGTCCTTTAAAATGTTTTTACAGCTTCATGTCAGACCTTTTTAGATTTTTAGCCTGAACAATGGAATATCACAGATGCCTCAAAACTTGCTATTAGTGAAAACTCACTGAAATCTTGTGCATAGGCCACGTGTAAATGAAGTCTTTTAGCTCCTAGTCCCACATGCCACTAGGCCCACTTCTCCCAAAGAATTAATGAGAGGGGAAGCTGAGGCGTAGCTACTGAAACAAGTGCGACAGTTCGAAAAGAAACTCGCACGCTGAAAAGGAAGCAACATAGCTTTCTGGAAATATAGAAAAATAAAATGAGGTCATTTGCTCATAAATCTTTTATTCTTGCTGTGCATTATAGAGAGCACCCAAGTTTTGTTCTAATTGTTTGTCTGCAGATACTGAGGTTTCGGTATAGGGCTTCTTTTTGTGACACAGATGCCACACTAATAAGGGGAGTAAGTCTGTTCGCCTGGTGTGTGTGTGTGTGTGTATATCCTAACCTTATTTGGTAAGTGGATGCATATTGTGCAGAAAATCCCTGGGAAATGCAGGACGACAGTATTTTCCTCTCTCTTTGGTGGGATAACCAGCTCATTAAATCTTAACATGAAGGTATTTTATTATGAAGTGACAGTTCTAAAGATTTACTTTCCCATTTTTCACCTGCCTTCTCCCTTCTGCTTATTCCTTTGTATTTGTTAATGGCCTTTCTCCAGTTATATAATCCTGTCAAGGGTATAAAAATATCACTCGGAGCTGCTCATTTGGCCTAAATCATTCCGCCTGTAGCAGTGACAAGGAAAAGTGTACGCACCATGCTTGGTGCGGTGAAGGAGTCCTGTCCTAGGCTCCAGTAATTGTCACTGTGTGCTAAGAAAGTGTACAATTTAATAAGGTCATAAAACAGAATGACATGGGCTGGAGTGATAGGTATTTTTTCATTAGCATTCACAATACCTGGCTTCGGTGGGATAATAAATTAGAGCAATTGAGCAAAAATGGCCTATTTGATTATTCAACATTTTTCAACACACCAGTATGAGCCGGTGGGCTGCAAGCACCTTTACATCACCACAGTATGAACAGAGAGCTGAGTGCGGGGCAATTAGAGGTTTCCTTAATGCCATCAGCTAGTCCTGGGTTATTTACAGTGTCAAAGCAGTGCTCAAAATCCTCTCTACAAATGCAAGTCCATATAATTGGGTTTAGGATTTGAAAGTGAAATCCCCCCTTGAGGGTCAGCACAAGTCCTATACACCATGTAAGTCCTATTTTAGGAATATAGGAATTTCCTTACTGGAATAGACTGGGTCTCTCTAGCTCAGTATCCAGTCTCAGCAATGGTCATTATCAGCTGCTTTAGAGAAAGGTGCAAGGAATCTTGCAGTAGACATTTATGCTAATCTGTTTCCTCCTAATCTCTATTAATTGGAGATTGCCTTAAAACCTAAAACAGTTGGGTTTATATCTTTTCTAAAATGGTTTTTATTTTTTAGTATTTACTATAAGAACTCTGGACATTCTTGTAATTTTGGAGGCATAAGTGGTTCATAGATCTTGCACTGGTCTTTTTGCATGGAGGTGAATAAAACCCTACATGAATCATTGCCCCTATAAGTAGCTATTTTCTTTATGGACCTAATGGCCAATGAAGCAACCACCCACCTGGTCAGTGAGACTGTGAAGCTCAGTTGTGTGCCAATCAAGTATGAAATAAAGACTAGACCTACAGAAAGTTTTGAAAAGAAGAGGATAAGAATATGGGACATCTGACTTTGATCTATTCAGAATAAGTATTTCTAACGTTCCCATCACAAGGACACTCCTTTTTGGCTACACTGGAGTAGTGCAGGATCTAAGACACAGCAAAGAAGCAGGATGCAGGCAGGTGAGAAAATATACACCAAATTATTTACTGTACCCTTAAGGAATAATGCTCCTGGTGGAGGATTATACGAGGCAATAAATGGTGTTTGCGGATGATTAAATGCCAACTTGAATCCCAGGTCTCAAAGCCATTGACATTATTCTCCTTGCACAGAAAAAATTAAGTTCTGCTGTACTGCAACCCTAGCCTAAATAATTGGCTTTTTTCCCTGTCAGGGTTTGAAGGGCATGGGTATGTCAGGAGCGCCTAAAGGCTGCAACCAAGATCAAGGTCATTGTGCCAGGCACTGTACAAAGACACTGTAAGAGAGAACCCTTATCTTGAACAGCTCACAGCCTAGGCAGGTAAGGGAAAAAGGGAGAGTCAGATGAGTGTATGTATATGTCACTTGCTCTGTGACCCTAGACAAGTCATTTCCCCATTCTGTCAGAGACGTGGGTTCCTATTCTCCAGCTTGGCCACTATCTTAGGTACTTTTATGGTCCTCATCACAATAGTACCAAGTACTTCACAATCTGTAATGAATGAGGGCAGTGTTATTATCCCCATTTTACAGATGGGCAACGGAGGCACAGAGAGGCTAAGTGACTTGCCCATGGTCATCCAGAAAGCCTGTGGCAAAGCAGGGAATTGAACCCAGGTCTCAAGTCTTAGTCCCTTTCACTGGATATTTCCTGAGTCTCAATCTAGTAGTTAGTCCACTAGACGACAGTGACACCCTCTTTGAGGGGAGGTTTCGGTGTGTGTGTACATAGGGCTGAGAACCAGGAACTGCTCTTTTCTAAGGCAGTTTCAGTTACTGGTGATGTTGGGCTTGTGTACAATAATTTAGCTAGCTCCATGGTGTGTTGTGATGACCAATGAGTATCCATGAAGCCTGTGTAATCAGTGTGTCCACGAAAACTGAATGTGGTTTACAAGGTGGAATAGTATTTGATTTTTCTGCATTTTGGCTGGTTGAAATTATTCTCTTGTGGAATATACATAGTCATCTGCTACTCTCTATCCCCTTCTATCCCCCAATGCAAAAGAAAGAGACTTTTATCCATCAACTGGACAACCCTTCACTGGCATTTTCACTAAGGCCTTGGCTATACTGGTGTCTGGCCTCTGCTGGTGGAAATCCAGGCAAATCTCCAGTGTCTCTGCTCTAGTGCACACACTCACTGTGGAGAGGATGAATTCCTGTAAGCCATCAGGTGCACTGGTGCAGCCCAGGTTTAAAGTTCTGATGGATGTTGCTGGTAGCTGAAATTGGGGAAAATCTCCAGTGCAGGGCAAGGCCTAAAATCACCAGCAAGGCAGACAACAACAACAAAAAACAACTCCAATGAAAATGAATCATGTTGTCACTTTTATTGGTTTCCTGTGCAGTAACAGAAGCTGATGAAGCCTGGCACAAGGCAGTTCTGGAGGCTGTAAGACTGGAGTTACACACTTTTTGCCAGAGCAGAAAAACAAACAGCCCTGTATTCCCCCGAGCTGAAAACCATCCTAAAACCAGAGTCGCCTACAGCTATTATGTCCATTATCTCTTTTTCAAGAGGCCACCTGGCAACTGTCTGAGTTTCTCAGCTGGCCACATTGATTGTGTTTATGAAAAGTCCTCAGTGTGTTTGCTCTGCCTTGTAGTGCCACACTCTGCCAGTGCTTTATAACTTCTATTTCAACAGCTAGCAGCTACAAATTAACTTTTTGACTTAATTCAGAAGAGTTGCCTAATGATCCCCCAATAGAAGCACATGAAAACATTTGCCCAACGCCCCAGCAATCTTCCCTCGTCAATCAGAAACGGTGTAGCAGCAAAGCAACATATGGATAGCCTCGCAGGCTTGGTCAGAACCATAAGTCCATGTCCTTCCAATGCTGCAGGCTCCACTGAACAGCCTGTGTGGTTGGCAAGAAAAGTAAACCAGAGACACCTCTACAGAAGTGGCCCAATGCAAAGGGGAAAAAGTCAAGATGCTATGTTGGGGTGAAGTGTAAATTTCTAAGTGATGTGTTGCTGACCAGCTAGAAAAGATATCAGCAACTGCCACATAAATATATCCACAAAGTCTCATGTCTGTTGCACAGCATGAGGGACTCCATAGGAAAACATCTTGTACAAAACAAGGTAACTACTTAAAAAGAAGCATAATAAAAGACAGCAACTCACTGGGGAGACGCACACAGCAATTGTTAAGGGGGTGAAATTGTTAAATTGATTCTGCACAGCAGATAGCATGCATTTTACAAACATGCATTTATATAGCGAATAAGAATAGCATCCACACAATTACACTATGATAGCTAGGACAAAAATTACAAAAGCCAAAACTGAGCCCAGCAGAATGGATCACATTAATTGAAACAGTGTATTTTAACATAAAACTGGAGGAGTCTCTATATTCAGTCAGTATGTTCCACATTGCCTTGCTATCTATACATTACCCTCTCCTATAAAGCTATTTAATATGGAAGAAAGAGGAAAGAAAGAAAGAAAAGCGGTGTTAGGACTAAGTAAAAATGAATTAGTTTTGCTAATATTTGCACTGATTATTATAAAAACTTTATTGTGTGTGAAAACACTATCACCACAGTATTTTATATACATTTAAAATAAACCAATTAAAGATAAAAAAAAAGTTATGGGTTGTCACATCCATGAATTTGTGGGCATAAAGGATTGTATTCACCCCATCCACCCCTTAACCTCTGAAAAAAACAGCACAAGGTCTAAGCACCACTTAATGTGACTCTCCTTAAAGGGGTGAATTTCATTCACACTGATTCCTATGTGGGAGTTTTGAGAGTGTTTTTCTCCCCTTCTACACCATATAGGATTTCACTGTCAGCAGAGGTGCACTATGTATTGGCCTTTATTTGAAACATCTTGTATAAGCCGCTGTTTAAGGAAGGATCATTCATTTCTTTTGGCAATGGCTGCTACTATCTTCCAAACGAATGGTGTTTACTTTTTCCCCGTTAGCATCACAGTTTTATTTTTCCAGTTTGATTTCTTTAAAGAAAGGGGGGGAAAACAAAAACCTAGTTCAGCCCAGAGATTCTCTTTTAAAACTGAACAAACATCTTCCCAATATCCCGTCAAGCTCAAGTGCCAATTTTCTTCCTAGATCTGGTTCCCTAGTGGGCAGCGACGAAAACCAGCACACACACAAATATAAAAACTAGAATCTCTTTCAGATCCGCAGTCCTCCATCCATGGAAGGTTTAACAGATAAACAAAGCCTGTAGAATCTTCTGGAAGTCCCCTTACAAAAAGCCCGGCCTTGGCAGCTAGGCTGAAGCGACTAGAAGGAAAGATAATAAGGTATATTCTAACAAAGAGTAAATTCATATCCAGCTTAAAACTTTTATAATTCGAGCTACTTTTCCCTTGACTCAGACAGACTTGGCACTCCATTAAGCCTGGGTCCTTGGAGCTTCCTGCCTACCTTCCTTTTATTGCTTAGTGATGGTAACAGAGTATCCTCACATTGTATACTACAAATCATATTCAATTCTCTTTCAGCAGGATGTGCTGGTAAGTGAATATGAGGAACGCAGAGGCTCAAGCATTGGAACTGAGCTGTCTCCTCAATGCCTCTCTCAATTTAGCTGCAATTAACACAGCTAATGTTCACAGTCTGAAAAGGGATGTGAACAAGTGTTTCGAGCTGGGGCTGGAGATCTAGGGTTCCCAGTCTTGTGTCTTTCACTGACTTGTTGTGACACTTCAGGCAAGTCACTCAACATTTTTCCTGTCAGTTTACCAATCTGTAGAATGGAGAAAATATAGTCATGGGCCATTACTTTATCAGTCATCTCAGAGTGATGGTGTGAAGCTTCATTGATATTTCTGGTAGTGGTGTGAGACCCCAAAATAGAATGGTTTTGCAAATCGCTAAGGCACAAAATTTAAAATCTGACTAATGCATCCGTCAGATTAACACTGGCAATGAAAATGATGCAAACAATTTAAGGAAATCATGCATTGGGCAGCTTGGGACATAATTATTGTCATGTTTAGCTACATGATTCACATTCAAAGTTACGCACATTGAGATTTTGAAAAAAATGGGAAAATAAGTGTTTTAGAATCATGGACAATGAAGATTAATATGCAGCTCTGAAGAAATAATTTAATGTGCAAGTAAACAGTGTCGTATTTAAGCTAGACAGTATTTTCCTTCACTTCCTATCCTAAACCATTGTGGAGGCTGTTAACACCCCTTTGAAGAGCTCACCCCAAGAAACTCAAGATGCCTAAAATCCCATTGAATTTTAGTGTCTAACCTCCTGAGAGGCTTTTGAAAATCCCAGCTGGAATCCATGCAGGAGAGATGGCTATATTTCAGTCATGGGCGAGTACTGTCTATTACAAGGAATGTAAAACATTTGGGGATTAAGGAGATGAAAGGTACAATAACTGAGATATTAATATAATCTCCTTTCAACTGTAATAATAGTTTGTCTTTTTATTTTTTGCAAACATGATCCATAGAAGCCTCTTGCCTCTGGTTCATTTATTAGTATTAAACCTAAGGCAAAAAGCTCTCTGGGGATACATCATTTTACAACAATTTCAAGATTATCTGCTCTCAGGACACCAACAGAGTTTGGATCTGGAGCCAAAGTCATTGAGAACAGAACGAGTTCGACATGTCTAAGCCAAAGCAGACCTGGCCAGTTTGGAATACTAATTGATCAGCTAATCATATTGTTTTACAATTATTCACATCCTTAAGTCACTGCTACAAAAATGGCACTTTTCTATCTCTCTTCAAAGGTTGACAGAGTGGCACATGGAAGCATAGTGAAGCCATTAAGGAAGAGGATAGTGTGTGTTTTATGTAGCCATTCAGTTAAACTGAATTGAAGTAGATGTTTGTTCAAGATAATCAGGAATGAACTACAGAACCTTTCACCTCCAGGACATCAGTTCAACTGGTCCTTTCTTTCACTGTGTAAATGACTGAAAGTTTTAAATCTGATGAACAGTTGGTGCCCTTTTCCAAGTGGGAAAGCATCCAAATAACTCCCACCACCAAATCACCCACTAACCCCACATAGTGGTGGTGTCATTAGGGGGGAAAAGCCAAGATCTGAATAAGGTATGGAGACTGCATTCCCCCTTTTAGTCCTTTCAGGCCTTGACTGAGGAACTTTGCTGCTTGAGATGATTGTTACTCCTATTTTTGAGCCTTGCACTTTGGTCCTCACTGAGTGGTTCAGTAAGGGCACTGTTCAGTTTACTTGCACAAGAAACAAGCAAAGAGCCAGTGGTGAGGGTGCGCCGCTGTGGGAGAGTTCCATTTACATGGCTTCACAGTGCTTGATAATGCTTCCTATCCTAGTAGTATAGTGGTTTGCCCTGGACACCAAGCAAATCATCATATTGAGACATTACAATACCAAGGCTTTGTCTACACAAAGAGTGTCTCCTGCCAACATAGCTACTGCTGCTCGCTGGGTGTCGTTTAATTATGAGCTCTCCCACCAGCATAGAGTGGCTACAGAGGACACCTTACAGCAACACAGCTGTGCCGTTGTAAGGTCCATAGTGTAGACATAGCAAATCATAGCACAGGGATAATGCCGGCACCATAGTCAGCCTAAGGCTGTTTTAGCCTTACATTTTTTGGCTGTAACCATATGGCTCTCTGAAGGTTAAACCTACGATTTTAAAGGATTTGGAATGGGCAGGATGTTCTCTCGCTCTCTGTACTACATGGGGAGAAATTGCTCTTCTCCAAGGCAATGGAAGAGATCCAACACCACTGCAGAAGCAGAACCAGCTTCTAGAGATTGGCAATATAGATGGACAGAGGTGACACTACACTGCTTGACTCTGATGGTGTGTGGATGTTGAAGATTTAACCTCTAAGGCCTTTGCTTCCCCTGATGCTTAAATGAGCGGCAGGTGCCTCATGGAAAGGTCTGAAAGAAAACCAAACCATTCTGTGTAAAAACATTTCTGCTTCTGTGCATATTTCACGGTTGTCGATTCCCCCCCCACACACACACACACAGACACCCCATTTTGTTATTACCAAGGGACATTTGCATGAAAATGGGATCTTTGTTGTTTAGGAAAAGCCAGCACTTGGAAGAGTCATTACTGAAAGGAAAAATGAGATTATTCTAGCTGTACATAATACAAATGTATATAAAAAAAGAAAAGGATCCTAAATGTTTATAATATAAATAAATGGAAAAATTAAGCATGTGTTTATATATCAAAATACACAATACGCACACACTTTATATATAGCAACAGTGGAAGGAGGAGGATGGGTGTTTTTGTGTTTCAAGCGCTGGCCTGGGAATCAGGAAACATTTCAACATTTTTTCTAAACATAACATTTTGATGATGTGGCTCAAAGCACATTTTTGTTTCAAAATTTCCTTCAATTTTATTTCAGACTAATTCAAAATATTAAAAATGGTTTAAATAAATAAAGCCTTTCATTTGACTCCATTCCCCCCCTCCTCCCCGTGTGGAAGGACAGCACTCACTAGCATCCCAAGAGGTGCCTGCCAAGTCCAAGCAGCACAGCACCCAGATTCCAACCCATACATCAGAGTTTTTAGAAAACAGTGCTGTTATTACAGTTTTTGTGGACAGTGGGAGCTGCAGGGTTGCCAGACACCTTTGGAAATCTGATCCTTCATTTAGGACCTAATTAGGAGCTGAGCTCTTTTGAAAAAATCTGACCCCTGTTGTGGGTGCTGAGCTCTTTTGAAAGTGTGTCCCTCAATTCCTTGCATCGCTCCCTGCATTTTAAAAAAAAAAAAAAGTCTCCCTCCCCCCCACACACATTACATGAAAACATTTGCTTCTTTATTGCTGAGAAGCTTGTCTGTTTCTAGCAATTTTTCATCCCCACGGTCTTCTACTAGCCACCTATTTAAAAAAAGTCAGACACAGGGAATTGAGATGGTGGGAAATAAGCAACAAATATCCTGTCTTTATGGAAAAGCCAATAATACTAATAGTCCAGGAAAGATAAATGTGTTAAATACAGAGTATAGAAACCAAAATAATGGCTTGATTTACAAAGTTTTCCATGAAGCCGCATGGGTCTTTAAAGAATCTGCTGTGATCAGAGTATGGAGTTGTAATACAGAGTCATGCTATCTCCTGTACTTATATTTTCTAGATCTCAAAGTTAAGAATAAAAATGGAAACTTCTTAAATTTGTGCTGCATTAAAAAAAATTAAAATATTAACATACAAAGAAGAATGTGCTGAGATTTTTCCTTGGATTTATTCTTTCAATAATGACTCTTCTTCCAAATGCTGGCTGCAGACTTATATGCTAGGACTGAGGCTTTGCAAATAGCAGCCTCATTAAAATAAATACAATAGTGTCTTACGGAGATTTTGGATGTGCAAGTGGGTGTGGCCATAAAAACAAACAATACTGTGTGTTTTACTGATAATCTTTGAGCAACAAGTATTTGTGCCGAACAGTTTGTCATTTTCTAAGCAGGTGAGGGGACCGCAGTAAAATATTATGCACAATTGTGCACCATTTTATACCCAGGCTTATTTTAATCCTACAGTACATGGTGCTATTATGCATGCAAAAAGGTAATGAGGCAGGCAAAGGTTATTACTGGGGACACTTTTGGAATGATGAGAGTGCTACCAATGCAGAAGACTAACCTCAGGCTATCTGAAATTGAAATTTTTGGTTAAATTAATAACTCAACATGAGGCCAGATGGTAATGCTGTCTGTCCCCTGCAGGGTTGAAAACATGTCTTTTGCCTCTGCATATTCCTCCACAGGTAGGGTCCTTTTTTTATTTTTTTAATGGCAATCAACTCAAATATGTCAATTTTGCAGAGGCGTGGGAGGTGGGAGAGTGAAAGTGGAAGGATGTTGCCTCTCCTGAGCTGTTAGACAAGCTGAGTGAAATCTCTTGTTGATCATGGGTCAATTAAAGTGGCAACCCCTCAGGTAGCATTTCTTCCTATTGCTTCCTTTACAGCATCTTTGTAGCACATAGAAAGGGAAGCACCTTCCCATCATTATTATTCTTACTGCACCCAAAAGTGTCCTAGGTGCTTTAGAGAACAGATTAAAAAGACTGGCTCCTTGTGCTGAAGAATTATAGTCTAATTTAGATGTGGTGCTGTGGGTCAGAACAACACACAATGTGTCAAGGAAATGAGGTGAGGAAGGACAAAGGTTACAGTCATAACAACATGCGGTTAATTCACTGTTGGTATGTGCACATCTGGATGGAGGGCCTGACTAAACTGGCACGAGATTCAGATATCAGAGAAGCTGCAAGACCTCTCTCTTTCTCTCATTTCTTCCAAAGAAAGAGAAGCAATAAATATATAAATAAATAAATGGCACGAGGAAATTAAATGATACTGCACCATTAAGCTGGCACTGCTTCTGAAATGGCCGACACTAGCAGATATCTGCAGAGCTTACACAATCCCCTCAGTCTCAATGCTATCAAATCTGGACAGATTTGCTGGCAATCGGAGTACAGGGCTTGAAGATGGAAGACAAGGGGAAAAACACCACAATTCAGAATGGGGGCGGAAATAAATGAGAATTAAATATATAAGATAGTGGGGTGTTTGGCTGCTATTGCAAATTACTGAGGAAGATATCCTTAATTCCAAATCTTTTTGGTGGGCCAGTACATGCCTTTTTTATCCAGTCAAGTTCAAGGGGGAGGTGTGGGGGAGAGAGACAAAGATGACCCAGGAAAGTCTGGTGAGAGCATGGCATTTTCCTTCTCTTAAAAAATTGAGGTGCACTGTTGGACAGATGCCAGCATTCTGCTTCCAAGGTGGTTGCTTTCCAGTGACCAGGGAAGCATATCCATGCTTGTTAAATGCTTGTAGAGCCTTCTGCATGAACAGAGTTGTATGTAAGAACAGCCTAGGTTTCTGTACTGGTCAGAACCCACCAGGTTGGAAATATAGGATCAGCCCTTCTCTGATATTAGACTAGTGTGCTTCTGCTTTAGGGGACTGGATTCATTTACACCAGTGCAAAGTCAGCGTAAAATGTTACATATAAAGTGCTGCTATTCTGATTTGGTACCATCACCTGATGTAAATAGCTACACAAGGTGCAGTACAATAGCGAATCAGACTCAGTAAAGAGAAGTAGCATCATGGTACCACATTCTTCTCCTAACTTTGCCTCTTGCTTACCCCTACTTGCAGCCTGGCAAAGGACCAGATTTTCAAAGTGGGTTCCAGCATGCTCAAGTTACAGGTCTGTATTTTTTACACGAATCATCTGGGGCCAATATTTATAGTTGCAAATCAGCAACTATATTGGCCACAGACAACTCCGGTTTAAAAGTCATTTTTAACAGCTTGCCCCAAGTAATCCCCCATGCCAATGTTTGCCTGTGCACGGCCATCCAAAGCAGCAGGTCACATCTAGCTCTTGCGCTCACAATAAGGGAGGCTCTGTAAAGAAGAATTTTTGTAGCCTGTTCCTTTCTGTAGTACAGTATGTGTGTGCGCTCTCTAATCTCACTAATTATTCTACTAGACTTTAATGGTGTTCACAGGTTATTTAGGATTAATGAAACAAATGTCCTCAATCAAGAAGCAATTTAAGACCACATTGCTAATTCCAGTGAGTTCTGTAAAGGAGTTAAATTAATACTGGTTGACCTTCTTATTTTGGGGGATGATTTGTGGCTCTATTTTCCTGAGTGATGCCTTTAAACAGTTACAGTTTGAATGGGTGTTTCTGGCCCAGTGGTTAAAAGTAACCAAGTTACAAGAATCAGAGGCGTAGCCGTGTTAGTCTGGATCTGTAAATTAAATTAAAATAAAATAAAATAATGGAGATATCCTATCTCCTAGAACTGGAAGGGACCTTGAAAGGTCATCGAGTCCAGCCTCCTGCCTTCACTAGCAGGACCAAGCACTGATTTTGCCCCAGATCCCTAAGTGGCTCCCTCAAGGATTGAACTCACAGCCCTAGTTTTAGCAGGCCAATGCTCAAACCACTGAGCTATCCCTCCCCCCAAAAGCAGCAGAGAGTCCTGTGGCAACTTAATCTCCACATCACTATGATGAATGCCAGTAACTTTCTTAAGGAAATGCACTTCTCCTGGCTTGCAAGCACATCACTCTTGTAACTTGCAGCAAAGAGTCCTGTGACACCTTATAGACTAACAGACGTATTGGAGCACGAGCTTTCGTGGGTGAATACCCACTTCATATTAATGCATCTGACGAAGTCGGTATTCACCCACGAAAGCTCATGCTTCAATACGTCTGTTAGTCTATAAGGTGCCACAGGACTCTTTGCTGCAAGTTACATGAGTGATGTGCTTGCAAGCCAGGAGAAGTGCATTTCCTTAAGAAAGTTACTGACATTCATTCCAGTGATGTGGAGATTAGGGTTGTGCCTCTCTCCTATATTGGGTACAGTGAGCAAACAAACACCATCTTTCTGTGATGGGTAGCATCTAAGTCAGAGCTGCTAATTGAGCAAGTCCAACTTGTGAAGTGGTATTTTTGGCAAATGTTGCTACAGGAACTTTTGTGGCTGTTCTTCCTGGCTCTTGGCTTGTATGAATTTTCAGTGCTGCTGTCTTGTGGCAATGTACTGTCTTTGCGTGCATGCACTTCAGCAGTTGGGCTTTCCTACAGAGAATATGGGAAGTGCTACAACCACCAGCCATTATGAGAGTTTTCCTTTAGGCTGGGTCTACACTACCCGCCTGAATCGGCGGGTAGAAATCGACCTCTCGGGGATCGATTTATCGCATCCCGTTGGGACGTGACAATCGATCCCCGAATCGACGCTCTTACTCCACCAGCGGAGGTGGGAGTAAGCGCCATTGACGGGAAGCCGCAGAGGTCGATTTTGCCGCCGTCCCTACAGCAGGGTAAGTCGGCTGCGATACGTCGAATTCAGCTATGCTATTCGTGTAGCTGAATTTGCATATCTTAAATCGATCCCCCCCTGTAGTGAAGATGTAGCCTTAGACAGAGTGACAGAGGCATGTGATTTTGGAGCAGGTGGTCAATCAGATTGCTCTGCACGTATGCCATTTATATAGTCACTGAGCCAGTTTTCTGTATTGTGGGCCTGATTCTTATCTGATACATCAATTTTGCACCATCTCCTGATTCACAACACTGTGGGTATGTCTACACTATGGGATTAATCCGAATTTACAGAATTAGAATTTTGGAAACAGATTGTATAAAGTCGAATGTATGCTGCCACACTAAGCACATTAATTCACCAGTGTGCATCCATGTACCGGGGCTAGCGTTGATTTCCGGAGCATTGCACTGTGGGTAGCTATCCCATAGTTCCCGCAGTCTCCCCCACCCATTGGAATTCTGGGTTGAGATCCCAGTGCCTGATGGGGCAAAAAACATTCTCGCAGGTGGTTCTGGGTACAGCCTCACCCCTCCCTCCATGAAAGCAACGGCAGACAACCGTTTCGCGCCTTTTTTCCTGGGTGAACACAGCAGACGCCATACCACAGCAAGCATGGAGCCCCCTCAGCTCAAGACAGCATCATGAACATTGTAAACACCTCGCGCATTCTCGTGCAGTTTATGCTGAACCAGGACCAGAAAAACGAGGCAAGGAGGAGGCAGCGATGGCAGCGCAGCAATGAGAGTGATGAGGACATGGACATGTACACAGAATTCTCTCAAACCGCGGGTCCCGGTGCTTTGGAGATCATGTTGTTGATGGGGCAGGTTCTATCTGTGGAACGCCAATTCTGGGCCTGGGAAACAAGCACAGACTGGTGGGACCGCCTAGTGTTGCGGGTGTGGGATGATTCCCAGTGGCTGCGAAACTTTCGCATGCGTAAGGGCACTTTCATGGAACTTTGTCATGGGACTTGCTTTCCCCTGCCCTGAAGGGCCAGAATACCAAGATGAGAGCAGCCCTCACAGTTGAGAAGCAAGTGGTGATAGCTCTGTGGAAGCTTGCAACGCCAGACAGCTACCGGTCAGTCAGGAATCAATTTGGAGTGGGCAAATCAACTGTGGGGGCTGATTGCTTTGGCTACTTGCATGACATCATTGAGTTGCTGCTACGAAAGGTAGTGACTCTGGGAAACGTGCAGGCCATAGTGGATGGCTTTGCTGCAATGAGATTCCCTAACTGTGGTGGGGCAATAGATGGAACCCATATACCTATCTTGGCACCGGAGCACCAGGGTACCCAGTACATAAACCACAAGGATTACTTTTCAATGGTGCTGCAAGCACTGGTGGATCACAAGGGACGTTTCACCAACATCAACGTGGGCTGGCTGGGAAGGGTTCATGATGCTCGCGTCTTCAGGAACACTACTCTGTTTAAACGGCTGCAGCAAGGGACTTACTTCCCGGACCAGAAAATAGCCGTTGGGGATGTTGAAAATGCTTATAGTTATCCTTGGGGACCCAGTCTACCCCTTAATGCCATGGCTCATGAAGCCATACACAGGCAGCCTGGACAGGAGTCAGGAGCTGTTCAACTACAGCAAGTGCAGAATGGTGGTGGAATGTGCATTTGACCGTTTAAAAGGTCGCTGGCATACTTTACTGACTCGCTCAGACCTCAGCCAAACCAATATCCCCATTGTTATTGCTGCTTGCTGTGTGCTCCACAATCTCTGTGAGAGTAAGGGGGGAGACCTTTATGGTGGGGTGGGAGGCTGAGGCAAAAATCACGCAGCCAGACACCAGGGCAATTAGAAGAGCACACCAGGAAGTGCGGCGCATCACAGAAGCTTTGAAAACCAGTTTCATGACTGGCCAGGCTACCGTGTGAAAATTCTGTTTGAGTCAATAAAGGGAGCGGGTTTTCATCAAGGAGAAACATTCTCTGTAGGCAACCCACCCTCCCCCTTCGATCACAGCTTGCTTTCAAAGGAAATAAAGTAACTATTGTTTAAAAATCATGTATTCTTTATTAATTGATTATAAAAAGAGGGAGAGATCGGAGAAGGTCGCCCTGGTGGGATTTGGGAGGAGGATAAGAGGGAAGGAAAAGGCCACTAAAAAAAAGGTTAAAATAATGACAGCCTTTTGCTTGGGCTGTCCACTGGGGTGGAATGGGAGGGTGCACGGAGCCTCCTCCCCCCCCCACGTTCTTACACATCTAGGTGAGGAGGCTATGGAACATGGTGAGGGTGGAGGGGGATTATACAGGGGCTGCAGCGACAGTCTGTGATCCTGCTGCCGTTCCTGAAGCTCCACCAGACACCAGAGCATGTCCGTTTGCTCACGCAGCAGCCCCAGCGTTGCGTCCTGCCTCCTCTGATCTTCCTGCTGCCACCTCTCATCTCGAGCATCTCTCCTCACGTTGGTCCCTCATGTCCTCATGTTCACTGGCATCTTTCCTATACTTTGAAACCATGTCCTGCCATTCATTCAGATGAGCTCTTTCATTGCGGGTGGATTCCATGATTTCCATGAACATCTTGTCTTGCGTCCTCTTTTTCCGACACCTTATCTGAGATTGCCTTCGGGATGGAGGAGGGAGGCTTGAAAAACTTGCAGCTGCTGGAGGGAGGGGAAAAAAGGAGAGAATTTTTTAAAAAGATACATTTTACAGAACAATGCTTATACTCTTTCACGGTGAACAACACTATTCACATTACATAGCACATGTGATTTCTGTGCAAGGTCGCATTTTGCCTCTTAATATTGAGTTCCTGTGGCTTTGCTGCTAGAGATCACAGACACAGATCCGGGCAACAGAATTCGGCTTGCATGCGACCATGGTAAGCCATTGTTTTTCGGCTTATGCGCCCTTCTTTCCCACATACCAAGCAAAGCTCATTGAGTGCTGGGGTTTTCCTGTTAACCTTCAGCAGCAGAAAACAAACTACCCCCCCTCCCCCCGCATCCAATTCTCTGGGATGATCGCTTTATCCCTCCCCCCACCATGTGGCTGGTATCAGGGAAGATCCCTGCTAGCCACACGTGAAAAGCTCAGCGCCAATCCCCCGCTCCCCCAGCGCTTGGCTAACTACAGGGAAGGATTTCTTTTCAGCCACAGGCAAACAGCCCAGTAGGAACGGCCACCTCTGTCCCCTTAATTAAATTCCCATATTTCAACCAGGTTACCATGAGCGATATCACTCTCCTGAGGATTACACAGCGAGATAAAGAATGGATGTTGCTTGAATGCCAGCAAACACCGGGACCATACACTGCCAGGCTTTGTCATGCAATGATACCAGATTACTTGCTACTGGAATGGCGTGGTCAAGTGTCCTACCATGGAGGACGGAATAAGGCTGCACTGCCCAGAAACCTTCTGCAAAGGCTTTTGGAGTACCTCCAGGAGAGCTTCATGGAGATTGGGGATGGAGCGGAAATCCTCCAGGGACGACACGTTAACAGACTTTTCCAGTAGCTGTACTGGCCGCGAATGCATCCCAAGTCCTCAGGGCAAAGTAATCATTAAAAAATGCTGGCTTTTAAACCATGTTTTATATTTTAAAAGGTAAACTCACCTGAGGTCCCTTCCGTGGGGTCATGGTCTTGGGTACTGGCTTGAGAGGCTTGGGAGGGTACTTCAGTCAGGCTGAGAAAAACATCGTGGCTGTTGGGGAGAATGGAGTGCTAGGTGCTCTCCCCAAGCTCATCCTCCTCTTCCCCGTCCGCAGAATCCTCAGGTATGGCTGATGAGATTACCCCTGCCTCGGAATCCACGGTCAGAGGTGGGGTAGTGGTGGCGGCCCCCCCTAGAATTGCATGCAGCTCAGCGTAGAAGCGGCATGTCTGCGGCTCTGACCCGGAGCGACCATTTGCCTCCTTTGTTTTCTGATAGGCTTGTCTGAGCTCCTTTACTTTCACGCAGCACTGCTCAGAGTCCCTATTGTGGCCTCTCTCCATCATGCCCTTGGAGATTTTTTCAAAAGTTTTGGCATTTCGTCTTTTCGAATGAAGTTCTGCTAGCACTGAATTCTCTCCCCATATAGCGATCAGATCCAGTACCTCCCATACAGTCCATGCTGGTGCTCTTTTTCGATTATCGGCCTGCATGGTTACCTGTGCTGATGAGCTCTCTGTGGTCACCTGTGCTCTCCTGTGCTGGGCAAACAGGAAATGAAATTCAAATGTTCATGGGGCTTTTCCTGTCTACCTGGCCAGTGCATCTGAGTTCAGATTGCTGTCCAAAGCGGTCACAATGGTGCACTGTGGGATAGCTCCCGGAGGCCAATACAATCGAATTGCAGCCACACTAACCCTAATTCGAAATGACAATATCGATTTCGGCGCTACTCCGCTCGTTGGGGAGGACTACAGAAACCGATTTTAAGAGCCCTTTATTTCGAAAGAAATGGCTTTGTTGTGTGGATGGGTGCAGGATTAATTCGATTTAATGCTGCTAAATTCAAATTAAACTCAGTGTAGACCAGGCCTGTGAAAGCAGAATAAAGCTATGTGTGTGTCAGTGAGGGAACTTTACTTCTACATACAAAATTGCTCAGGGTGCTTTCTTGGTGTATTTTGCATATGCTTCTTCTCACAGATCCCTCATGAGAACCAATGGACAAAATTCAACTCTCAGTTACACTGGTGTGAATCAGGAGTAACTGCTTTGATGTAAAGGAGTACCCACCACAAGCAGAACTAGGCTCAGTATACTTATTGAGGATTTTCTCTAGTTTTTGACAAAAATTTACAGGTACTATTTCTACCAAATGGCTGTCCTTGCTCTCTCCCCCTCCTCCTACCATCTTTTCATCACAGCCTCCCATTTATGTCACATAGCGTGCTCTATGCCTGAGTTATGCCGACCATATGTCCTATTTCCAAGCCATTCGAATGAGATAAAAATTGCACCTTTCTAAGTCAGGATCAAGGGAATTTCATGGCCTGCACAGAAAGATTTTTATTATAAAGCATGACAACATGCTTTCAAACAAAATAATAATTGTATGTGCTGTAGAGCTACTAATATATCTGTTTCAGAACTTGAAGAGCTATCAGTTCAGACTTTTCCAAGGACAGCTAATGGATCCATTATATGCTTTATTATCCTTTGTGTATGTGCTTCCTGGAGGTTGGGCCTAGAAGTCTCCATGAAAACAGGACTAAAAGGAAAAAAAAAATAGTATGAACGTCTCTCTCTGTGTTTTTAGGACAAATAGGAGCTATTTAGACAATCCAGTATGGTAACATCGGCATTGCTTGATGTCAGACTCTGATCTTTAGAAGTGGATGGACTCAGAACTGAAGTGAATCTAGTGACACTGCAAGGCACAGAATTTTCACAAGATCCACATTAAGACCACAGAGCTCGCTGCCACAAAGGGGGGGAAAAATGATTAAACTCACCACGTTCAGAGCTAAATACAAAACCAACCACTCTGCCCAAGCTTTCCTGCAATTGTACCATCACTCATCTAAATGATCCCACTCTTCTACATTCAATAATAATTAGAAACAAAACCTAAGGGCCAGATCAAGGTCCACCCTGTGGATCAGCAGAAGGGTGTAGAGATGACATCACCACCTTAACTCCCCTGCACCTGTGTGCTATACTATTCCCTTCAGCATGGGACAGGAGAAGGGGAAGAGAAGGCTCCATAGAGCTGCTTTTTCCCCACTTGCCCCATGCAGGTTAGTGGATGGGGGCAAATTTCTGACTCTACCCCTCCTTCAATGTGCCTAGGGGCATAGTTATGCCAGTGCATTGGGAAACAAACTGCAACCAGTAAATGGGTGCCAATATTAGATCGCAGTATCAGGGAGAGAGATTGGAACTAGTCAGAAAATGGTGATAATTTCATTGAAAAACAGAAATCAAAATGTTTCTCCACTTACTCCCCTTAATTGCATATTCTTGATACAAATAAAATTTAGGTGGTAGCAGTTTAGAGAAAAATGTTCTTTAGATTCTGGACAAAATGCTATCTATTTAAATTCTGGAGAAAATTCCCCACTAGATTATAACAATATGAAAGCAGGTCAAACTTTGGGTACTGTTAATTAACCAGCCATTTGTTCTCTGTGCCAGTATATTGGTCTTGATACGAAGGAGGCAACAACGGAATTTGAGAAGCTGTAGCTCAGGCAGGCAATAGCTTTGTCTAAAATGAAATGGCTCTTTCATTCTCTGTGTTTTTCATTGTAATTAAAATGGGATGTGCTGAAATAATGGTAATGGATAACCAGAATTAGTGTTGGTTTCCAAGAATATGAGGCAGATTATTGCTTTGTTCACATTTAGTTTCCCCCCACAATAGTGGTAAGGCTGGGAATTAATGAACACAATTAGGCCTTTTTTTAATTTAATATGATAAACCTTTGTAAGTATTCATTATTCTGTTAGTGGAAGGTTGCTAATTTTCTTCTAAATTAATGTATTCCTGTTGTGATGTAGATTGCATTTTACTATGTAATTTAGCTGGCTTTCTCCTACCCTTCTTTGTGCATTGATTTCAACATCCTTTGTTCCTAATGTCATTCAGGTGAGTAATCAACTTTCAAATGAAGACATGCACTTTTACCTACTGACTAGCATTTATCATCATGTCTCCCCTCTTGCTTAAGTAACCAAAATGGCAAAGCAAAAATAGTGGGCCTGATTCTCACCTACATCCTTCCCTTCTGCAGTCATTACCTCCAGTGCACAGTGGTTGTAAACTGGGACCATTCTGGTTTGCTAGAGTTTTACTCCAATTTTTGCACAAGTGGGAATGACAACTATAACAAAGTGGTCTGTGGCTACACTACAGAGACTACAGCAGCATCACTATGTCCACGTAGTTATCGGTCATAACCCCGGACATGGATGAAGCCACACCAATGGAAGGGGGTTTTCCATCAGTATAGTAACTTTGTTTGGGGAGATGGTGTTATCTTCATCCACTGAAGTATTCTTCTATTGGCACAACTGCATCTATACTGTGGGTTAGATCTGCATATCTATGTTGGTCAGGGGTATGGTCCCCTTCTACCCTCCCCCCCCGGTAACTGGTGTAGCTATGATGACCTAACTTCAGTTTAAATCAAGCCTCGGGCTCCTTATCTGTTAATTGTATTTTAAAACTTTGTACATGTTGAATACTTTTTAGAATGTCAAAAAAAGATTTCAAAGTATTTCCTCTTTTTTCAGTCCATATATCATGGATAATGTCAACTGTGCAGGATTTTAGACATACATTTTATTTTGTGAGTATTTTGCAAAGTGACAGGTGAAACCACACAAAATGAACAGGACAGTCTAAGAATGGATATTTTCCGGCCCTGGCAGCAAATTACTTTTACACCTCCTTTTTCTCCATATTTAAAGGTTAATGAAACCAGAATCTAGTTAGACCCCATTGGGTATGCCTACATCGAGATAAGACACCCGCAGCACACCTGCGATGGGCCTGGGTCAGCTGACTCAGACTTGCAGGGCTCAAAATCACTATGTAGACATTCAGGCTTGGGCTGCAGCCCAAGCCATGGGACCCTCCCCTCTTGCAGAGTCCCAGAGCCCAGGCCCTAGGCAGAGCCCAAATATTGACACCAATTTTTCAGCCCCAGAGCCCAAGCCCAAGCCAGCTGACCCAGGCCAGCTGTGGGTTTTTTATCCCTGTGTAGACATACTCACTGTTTCTCAGTGTGATAGCTCTGGGTAGTGTGCTTATGCAAACTTAGTTTAAAAGAAGTTTCTCTGCTTAATTCCAGTTTCCAAAACACTGAAATGAAAGCACCAGAACAGCAACCAGACCACCGTAGACAGGCTGCTTAGCTGCCTAGACAATTCCACTAATCAATAAGACTACAATTTAAAACTGGATCAAAGCCATGCTTCCCACAATACCTGTTAAGGAAGATGCAATCTGTTAGTTTGAGTGTAGCGCTCAGAAGGGGAAGAAAAGCCTAGAAGAGCAGCAGCAGCATCGTAAGGTAGGTTTAAGCTGGGGTAGCTGAGAGCAGGGGGAGATGGTGAAGCAGGAAGAGAAGCTTGTGTGATGGGACAGGGTAGAGCTGATCTGGGAAAGCAGAGCTCAATGGAATGACAGGGGGCTCCTGCAGCATGCCACAGAGTTAAGGAGTAAGGAAACTCCATGCTAAGTGAGACAGGTGCGAGCCTGGGAGCATAAAATGAGTCTTCGCCAGACTCTCAATATCATCTGTCCCTTCAGTTACCTCGTTCTTTCAAAATTCCTTTAACCTTCTGCTCTATGCTGAGACAAACTTTTTTCCTCCTTTTGTAAGAGAAATAGAAAAGCTTAAGTTATACAAACATTATGCTGCAGTAACAGAGGTGAAAGCCTGATCTGGGAAAAAAGAAAGGCCTCCAGCAGTAGGAGGCCCAGTTGTATGAGTAGACAGGTGTGTGTGCACACGTGTCTTTTAATGCAAGCATTTCCCCAGGATCTTAAAAATGTAATCAAATGTGAATTCAGACTCTCATCCCACAGAGAATTAAGGTTAATGCACCAAAAGTAGATGCACAGTCTGAGCATTTGTCAGCAGGTAAACATTCTTAAGGTGGCTATTGGTGTAGCTATAAATATTTAGACCTTTTCTCCGTCCTTTCATTCTTTCCCATTGACTTTAGTGCTGCCCAGTGACACACACCAATTACAGGCACTTTGAAGCTTGCCACTGGTACCAGCTGGTGAGATTCTAGGGCTGAGAGATGGCTACTTTGAGAGTCTAATGCTGAGAGTCAATTGAACAGACTTGCAGAGTCCTGTACAAAATATAAAACATGAAGAGGGATGTTCACAAAGCTGTTAGTACAATAATCATGCTACAGGGCAATAATGTTTTTGCTCGTGAGGGGGTTAGAGTAGCTGACTTATTTACTTTTCTAACACCAATTTCCCAGCATTTAAGGAAAATACTTCATGCAGTTTATATTTAGCCTGTGGAACGGAGTGTCACAGGACTTTGAAAATAGAGTTAGCGGTTATAAAATATCCCCATCCCTTTAAAAATGTTGCAGCAGTATTTGATTTTTGCATTCTTTTTGCAAGACAAGGAAATTGAGCTTCATACTTCAAGGCTTAAGCGACTGTATTGGGGACAGGACGAAATGGCGTCCTGTCCCATCATCTATAGACCTTTGCACAGCTGACAGGTTCATCACAGTCTTGCAGTTAATGGCACAAGGCCCAGGACTCAGGAGATGTGTGTTCTAATTTCAGCTCTGCCACAGACTTATCGAGTGACCTAGGGTAACTCACTTAATTTTTTTCTAGAATAGTGAACACCGTGCTATCTCAGAGGGTTTTTTTTAAGGCCACCCAGTAGTTTTACACCATCCAAAAATAGAAGAAAAAAATAAATTAACCCCTCCCCCCTTTTTTTTCATGCAAAACCTCATTTGGGTTAAGCATATTTGCAGTTTTAAAAACCTTTTTGCTCAGCCATCATTAAAAAGCATTAGAGACAAGTCTAAATGGATAGGGGGGTTTTGTTCACTTGTTCCCAGTTATGTTCTTTGGGTAACCTTTATTGGATTTAACTGGAGAACAGCTTCTTGCTATACACAGTCGTATTGGATTATTGCTCCTTGAAGATTTATGTAATGAAATGGACACATCTCCTTCTGCCTTCATTCTACATTCTTGCTTTAATTATACACATTGTCTGTTATGAAACCTTGTCATGTTGTCACAAGTGGCCTCTGTGCTGAACTTTGCCTTGTCAAGATAGCTTTATCATTCATAAATATTTCAACAAGAACCAAAGACTGCTTATAAATGATTGATTCCTTACAGTTCACTGACCCTTCCTTCGAGGCCTTTTATTAAAATTAAAGTAAACCCCATCCTAGAAATCTGACCATTAATTGTTAATCTTATAGGCTGACTGAAACAGTGTCTTCAAAAAAGAGAGGAATAGCATCACCGTCTTAAAGTGATATATCACTGTAAAAATTAAAGGCGATCCACACAGATTAAATATGTTAATTTTCAAACTCAGAACCTAACCAATGTCTTTAAATTAAAATCAGGCAGGTTGAGCGCTTTGGAGGCCTCTTGTCAAAATTTGGTTCTGGAATGCTGAGCAGCAACCAATTAGATGTTTGGGCAGCTGGGAAATGTGGCTGAGTTGTTGGCTGCGGCCTGCTACATTATCTGGGTACCTCGGTTAATGGCACTGCTAGGATAATGTATTTTTGCCATCAATTCAGCCACAGAAAACTGATCAATAATTGGAAATGGTGAGATGGAAACAGCTGAGGTAGATAATTTTAAGGCCTGATTTTCAAAAGCATCTTGGATTTTTGTAGTCCCCTTGCAGATCAAAGAATTATGCATTCAAGTGTTGTATTTTTGCCCAGAAGTATAGGTGTAATTATTTGCAGAAGCAAATCTACTGCTGGGGGTGGAGGGGAATATGGAGGCTCTGGAGTCTAAGGTTCTCAGGGCAGAGACCTTGTTTTTGTGTGCATCTAATGCACCAGAGATGCTGTGTAAATAATATATTATTGCATTGACTGAAAGCACCCCGACAGTTAGGAGTTGCCTCTTTAACTGAAGAAGAGCAGGACAACCAAAGTATTTTGCACTTAACAGTATCTTGGTTCCATTTCTCCAGTGCATTTTCCCTTTTCCTGAGGATCCCGTCCAGCTCCTCGGGAAATATGTAAACACCACTAAAGAAGTTTCAGAGGTGGCCTGAATTAAAGGTGTACTGGAGTTGCATTTGTCAGCATCAGATCTCATCCTCCCCCTTTAATGTATTTATGATTATCTAGGGTTACCATATCTATTAAATAAAAAAGAGGACCCTCCACGGGCCCTGGCCCCACCCATTTCCCCACCCCCAGCCCCACCCCAACTCTGCCCTAATTCCGCCCCCTCCTCCCTCCCACTCCCAGCCATGCAGAAAGGGCTACCTGAGCGCTACCGGCTTCACGGTTTGCCGGGCAGCCCCCAGACCCTGCGCCCCCGGCCGGCGCTTCCCCAGCACAGCTGGAGCCCGGGAGGGGAAGTGCCCGGCCGGGGGCGCAGGGTCTGGAGGCTGCCCGGCAAACCGTGAAGCCGGTAGCACTTGGGCTTCGGGCAGCCCCCTTGCCTCCGGACCCTGTGCCCCCAGCCGGGCACTTCCATTCCCGGGCTACGGCAGCGCAGGGTCCGGAGGCATGGGGGCTGCCCGAAGCCGGTAGCGCTCAGGCAGCCCGGCTCTTAAACAGAGCCGAAGAGTCTGGGAGGAGCAGAGCCGCCATTTTCCCGGACATGTTCGGCTTTTTGGCAATTCCCCCAGGACGGGGGTTTGAGTGCCGAAAAGCCGGACATGTCCGGGAAAAAGAGGACGTATGGTAACCCTAGATTATCAGCTCTTTTATTTTACACCACAGAAAATATACTGGCAGCCCCAATAAGGTAACTAGGGTGACCAGATATCCCTATTTTATAGGGACAGTCCCGATATTTGGGGCATTGTCTTCTATAGGCACCTATTACCTCCCACCCCGTCCTGATTTTTCACACTTGCTGTCTGGTCACCTTAAGGGTAACTAAGAGCATTTGGGGTTATATTTATGGTCTGTGTGTAATAGAAAAACAGCAGCTGTAAACTGCAAGCTAACCTGACCTGGGTCAATTTCTAAACATCATACTCAACCTCTATAGGAGCCATTGCTAATATACAGAGTTTTATTAGCGGGACTTTCTACACAATGATCTGTTACTGAAACTCCTAGTTTGTTAAGTGGGGAGGAAAATATCTTCTTAAATGTCTCTTAAAGTAGAATACATTTTTTATGCAATTCTGTCAGGAATCCAGACCTGTCCTAGTTTTCGGTCTTATCTACTCATGATATGCCAGATGGCTTGACAGCCATTTGGGAAGCACTGCATGCTGGTGTGCTTACCTGCAGTAGCTACAGACAACAGGACTGAGATTTTTTAACCTGCTTTCACCTTTGAAGACATTTGAGTAGCAAACACAACTCAAGACAGGAGGCCAAGGAGTTAGGGAGAGGAGGAAAATTTCCAAAGCATTGCAGATGTTTTCCTATCAGCAACTGAACTATGGAAGGCACAAAGTCTTCGCATTGTCCAAAATCAGGCTTGCTCTCAGTTATATTTATAGCACCTTTTTTCCCCCACCTATTTCAGGTCATTTTTTAAAGATCAGGTAAATCAAGTTGAAAATTACATATGCTGGTATTTTGAGACCATAATTTGAGGTTCTAGATATCACAGTGTTCTATGTGCCACACACACACACACATTCTTGCCCCAAATAGCTTCCCATCCAAGGCTCCAAAGCTTGCAGACCACTGCTTTCCTAATTTTTATTTCAATGGGAAGCCACCAATGTGGACTCATTGGGCCTAAACAGAAGAGACAAAGAGTGGGATAAAAACAGGATTAACCACCTCATGTAACAGATGGTGAACTGCGGCAGAGAGAAATGAAATGATCTGCCCAATGTCACACAGGAGGAGGAAGGCATAGTCTGTGGTTAAGGCACTCAGAAGATTAAGGTCCAGATTCTGGTTAGGCTAGATTCCCCTATGTCTGCTGCTCATCTAGCTAAGGGACATGTGGAAAAGAACTTTCACTGGGCAGGTTTTGCACAGCTCAATATGTTATTTCATTTGAAAGGAAATAAAGTTTGTTATCATAAATGCAGGAATATAAGTAATAGATCAATATGGGGGAGAAAGCCCCCAGCAATTAACCAAGGATGCTGATGATATGTAGAACTCATAATACTCTGGCTTTACCAGGAATACTCCTGCTGAACTTTGTGTTAAAAAAAAAAAAAATCAATCTGTATTCAACAGATTGATTGCTGTGTACTAATTTCATCAATAGAAGCCCGCTGTTCTGAGAAGGGGGTTAAGCTAGATATTGCACGGGGCTTGTCATTTCTGACGTGCAGAAACCGAGCAGAATACAAACAAACTCAATTTTTTTTCCTTTCTTTCCTTTAAAAAAAAAAAAAAAAACAGGTTGTAACTTTTCACCCTGGACCAGAACGCTTCTTTTCAGGCAAAAAAAAACAAACAAACAGGAGCACTTTCCACCTCCTGATTACTCAAGCGCAAGATTTCATTTCTAGAGGAGCTGTGAGGCCCTGAGCTTTTACAATGAGAAGTAAATTGACGCTTGAAAGTCTTGATTATAGTGAAGTTCTGATGTCACGGAGAGAATATAAATAAATTGCACAGTCCTACATTATTTAACATGTATCTCATTTCAGGGGAAAAGATTGCGCCAGAAAGATAAATCTCTGAGTCTCTCCACATCTTGAGGCTGTGGGGGAGCTGGCACTCTGAGCCTGAGCATTGAGCATCAGGTATTGAGGGAGAAATAATTTAAAACGGGCAAACAAGAAAAATGAGACCCAAGTTATGTTAACATTGTTAATTGCACTGGCTAAATCTTGGTAGGCTGAGACAGGCCTGCAATGATCTGTGTATGCCTGGTATATCATGCTCTTCATTAGGGCTTGAATGCATGGATTAATTAATTGTTGTAGGGTCTCTTGTGTATGCTGGGCACACCATATTATCACAGGTTTGCACAAATTTGCTGGGTTGCTGCCATGTTGTAGACATTTTATATTTTTGTGCTTCTATAGCTCTCAGCATAACAACTGAGCACATCACAAGCAGTAGCTAACAACCATATTTATCTGTAAGGTAAGAAACACAGGCTGGATGGTCTAGTGGTTAGGATGCTGGCATAGGACTCAGGAAACCCAGGTTCTGGTCCTGGCTCTACCATAGGCTTCCTATATGAGCTGGGGCAATTTTACTTAGGGTAGTGTTGTGGTCTCCATTTCACAGGTGAAATATTGAGGCTAACTCACAGGGATCATGTAAGGATAAATTAAAGATTGAGGTACTTGGATACTAAGACAGTGGGGGCCACGTAGAATGTACAATGCTCATTTTATATTTGGGGAGTTGAGCCAGAGAGATATTAGAAGATTTGCCCAGGGTCACACAGGAAGTATGTGTCATGGCTAGGAATTGAACCCAGGTCTTGTGGTACCAGTCAAGCATCTTTATAAAAAGAAAAAAATAGAAAAAAGTTAAGTGTGACAGGTTGCAAGGCATTCCCTAGCCCAGACCCTAAAGGTTTAAAGCAACAGCCAGTTAACCCTGACCTACTAGAGAGCAGGGGAAAAATCTAAGGACTGCCTGGGAGGTAGTACAGGGGGAAGAGCAGAGCCCCACCCAGAGATCTATATGTGGAAACTCCTGGTTGAAGTTTGTGTTTTGTTCCTGCTGTTTTGCTCTGTTTGGTCTCCTTATTAAGTTCTCATAAAGGTGTCCCTGAGAAGAAGGGATCCCAAGTAACTGAGGACTGCCTGACTTTTTTTATTTTGTGAGCTAGGAAACCAGTGCATTGCCTCACACTAAATCATCACCATTCTTTACAGTCTCTTTCTTAATGTTTATTATTAAGAGTGCTAGCAAACTACAAGAGACAGAAAAAAAGTAAAATCCCCCTCAGCAACTTCAAAAGGTAGCAGTAGATGCTGCTTTATCATTTAAGTCCTGGTTAAGATGGTGCTACAGGACATCTGGAACCAATGCACTCAGCATTCTTCAATAATGCAATTAATTCAATTGAGTGAACTTCAAAAGGTGTGTTAAGTGGTAATGTCTCAGATCATTAACTTTAACAATGTCAATGTGTTCTCACTATTACATCTACCATAATTAGTGTACATATTATTTAATAGCATGCTAGATACATGGAAAATTCTCTTGACTGAGAATCAATAGTGCAACCCTTAGACATATCAGTGGTTGGAAGCCAGAAACATGCGTGCGCACACACACACACGCACACACAACATAGCTCCTGTCATGTATATATTATTCTATTCCCCCTTTATAGAGGAGCAAAAAGGAATCTGACCTTCATGAAACAGGCTGCTAAAACCATACTATAAATATAGATCCGCTCTAAAAGAGCAATGAGGGAATTAGGTGAACATTTTATACAGACACTGTTTTGATGATATAATCTGTATGTGTATACACACACACAAAAACTTGTGAGTGATGGTAGGGACACTCCAATAATAACAAGGTTGTTGCTTAGCAATGTATCTGCTCCTGCTGCTTATTCCCAGTATAACTGCCTGGGTCATCAGCAGGGTTTGAACTCCAGCACCAAAAGCACAGACTTGAGTTAAAGGAATAAACTCTCATTACTAGTATCACTAGTAGATTCCTATCCTCTTATGTGGACCATTCACTTTGGTGGAATATGCCTCTTGCTGGGCTATTGCACATTCTATCAGCAAGAGGAACAGGCCACACTGGGAGAAGAGAATCATAGAATATCAGGGTTGGAAAGGACCTCAGGAGATCATCTAGTCCAATCCCCTGCTCAAAGCAGGACCAATTCCCAACTAAATCATCCAAGCCAGGGCTTTGTCAAGCCTGACCTTATAAATCTCTAAGGAAGGAGATTCCATCACCTCCCTAGGTAACCCACTCCAGTGCTTCACCACCCTCCTAGTGAAAAAAGTTTTTCCCAATATCCAACCTAACCTCCCCCACTGCAACTTGAGACAACTACTCATGTTCTGTCATCTGGTACCACTGAGAACAGTCTAGATCCATCCTCTTTGGAATCCCCTTTCAGGTAGTTGAAAGCAGCTATCAAATCCCCTTCATTCTTCTCTTCTGAAGACTAAACAATCCCAATTCTGTCAGCCTCTCCTCAGAAGTCATGTGCTCCAGCCCCCTAATCATTTTTGTTGCCCTCCACTGGACTCTTTCCAATTTGTCCACATCCTTCTTGTAGTCTGGGGCCCAAAACTGGACACAGTACTCCAGATGAGGCCTCACCAATGTTGAATAGAGGGGAATGATCACATCCCTCGATCTGCAGGCAATGCCCCTACTTATCCAGCCCAAAATGTTGCCAAGAAGGCTAACGACAAGGGCACAGAGAGGCATTCCAGCAGAAGGGAAACAAGGGACAGAGGGGAAGGTTCCAGATTATAATCCCTCCTCTGGACCAGCATCCACTATATGTATTCCCTAGCTGTCTCTATGTATATATTGTGCTCACCACTTTGGCATCTGAGTGCCCTATTAGCACTTCCCTAAAACCTAAGAAACAGGGCTCCTTCCCTTCAAGTGTGGCAGTTTCCTAAGGATTAAAAACTGTATTTGAATTATATAATCCTTCAGAGCTCCAACCTCTCTCATTTGCCTGTCAGCCATACCCAGAATGTCACTGTTGCTCAGAGCTCTTTTGCATCTCTGTACTACATGGTGTCTGAGCCTAAGGAGCAAACAAGTGCTTAGGCATTGCTGTGGCTGGAGACAAAGTTATTTCCCTGTGTAAGAAAGTGCTGTTACGAGGTTACAGGACATGTGCGACACCAAGAACACAACCCCCAACGTTGTTATTAAGATCCTGGATCTAAGGCAAGATTCATATATTCTGCAAAATGGCTTCGCTCAGTCAATTCAGTGAATCAACACATTCCCCTAAGACACAGAATGGTTGGCAGAAGAAGTAAGCTCTTTGCTGTTGTCTTTGCCCATAGCATTCCATGGTAATCTTGTCAGCGGTGCAAGTGTAACAAATTGCATCTGCTTATTTCTGCTGTTGTCTCCAAGGCGATAGTATATTCCATTTAAACTGAAATCCTTTCCTCCCTGATGCACATGTGCGCAAACACACACGCTTTGAGATTGGGGCTGTAATTGCAAGGACCGTGGGCTTTATAAAATGTATTATGGATACCATGATAGATCAAGTTGGAGTCCCTCCAGTTGCCTATAGAGAAAGCTATGGAATGCCAGGCAGATTTTATGGTTTGAATGTGTTTCTTGTTGAGTTTGTAACTTCAGGTCTTAAAACAAATGAGAGAAACTTTTAATTGATTCAGTGGTTATTTAGTGGTCTGCTATCCTGCCCTCCTGCCACCCAGAGTGGCAGATACTGTAAAATGACTCTTGACTTCACTCAAACACATGAGTTGCAGTTGGACCCCCATAGGCTACAACTTACAAGGGAAGGAAGGACAGATAGAAAAGAAGATACACTGTTAATCTGTCACTGAGCAGGAGGTTACTTCCTGAGGAAAGCACAGAACTGACAGCTAAGGATTAGAAGAGGCAGATGAATTTAGAGGAACTGAAATATACTCTGTCAAGCTTCTGGTTGGGGGGGTGGGAGGGGAAGGAGATGAGGTGGGGTCAGGGTGAGGAAAAGAAAACAAGCAATCACGGGTAATTCCATTTCATAATGGAGAGCATAATATATTCCAGTCTCCCTCCTTGTTGGTCTTGTTAACACCTGGTAGCAAAGAGTTTTGGATTTTTTTTGTTTGTTTGTTTCTTCACACCCTTGAAATGGAAAGGACTTCACTTTCCATCATAATTTATCTGCCTCAGTCTTCGCTAGCACTAATTACATACAATCCCCTGAAGCAAGCCTCTTGTGCTCCCCGGTAAAGGGGATTCCACTCACCGCACACGCACCTTCTTGTGGCTAGGTCTGGGAATCAGCTCTTGCTCCGTCTGGTGCCCCTTCCATCGGTTGGTCGTGCTACGGCCCCTCTCACTCCATGACTCAGGGCACTTCCCCTCCATGACTTGGTCCTCCAGCCAGCTCACTTTAGAGTCCCCCTTCTGGGGTAACAAAATCCCAGACAAGCTGTCTGTATGCGATCTCAGGTAGTCTTCTGTTCCCACATCTGGTCCTGTGGCACTTTGCCAGGGGCTGGTAGGGTAAACCAGCTCGCCCTCTACTCCAGGTCCCAGCCCAGGAATCTTATGACTAACAATCCAGGTCTGCTCAGTCTCAGATCCTGTTGCTGGTTCCCTGGGCTCCAGAGAGACAGGGTATTTCAGGCTCTTTATTCAACCTCATCTACAATCTGCAGATAATACACACAGGCCCAGATCCTTTCTATCTTCTTGCCTATCTGTGGGATATACAGAAATTCCTCTGCTCCCTGTGGTTACTTCACCCTTCTCAGCCTCCTGCCCAAGTCCAGGGCAAAACCCCAGGACTTACTCTCCCCCAACCAGTAGCCAACTCTGTTTCCCTCTAGGAAGTGATTGCAGACCATCTCCCTGCAACAAACTAACCAGCCTGCTCCTGCTCAGCTGGGCTTCATGATCAGTTAAGCCTGGCTACCCTCCAGGTGCAGCCAGGTCCCATAATTGGCTTCTGAGGCTCATGTTAACCCCTTTAGGACGTGTGTGGGTTACACACCCAGATCTGAAACCAAGTGTGCAGCTCAAATTTTCCTCTCAGATAGGCCAAATCCAGGAAAAATCTGGATCCAGACTACAGCTAATCAAAGAGTATTTTTTCCCCGCTGCAGAAAGCTGCAATGAAAACATTTTGATTTTTCAGCTGAAATTCACATACCAAAAAGAAAAAAAAAACTTATCAAATGTTCAGTTTTTCAATGAAAAATTCAAGTTTTCTTCCAAACACAAACACTTCTTTCTCACACATAGTTTGTTGAAAACCCAACACTGAAAAATCGCTCAATGTCATGCTTCAGGGCATACACTGACCTCTAACTAATAGAGGTTAGGAAGAAACTTTCCTTTTGGGCAGGTGATTTCATAATTGCCTATTGCAGGCTTTCTTGCATCTTCCTGTGAAGAATCTGGTATTGACTATGATCAGAGAAAGGATAGGAGACTAGAGCAGTGTTTATCAAATGCAGCCACCAGGGTTTTTCCTGTCGCCGCTACAGCCTCATGGGCAGAGATGGGGAAGGAGGAAAAGCTGTGGCCCCTCCCTGCAGTGCCCAGGGGCTCCAGGGAAGGGCTTCAGGCTCCCCATCTTCAGCTGCAGGACTCGGGGGGTGGGGTGGGGACACTTCATCCCTCCTTTGCTGGTTCAGCCAGAGGCTCTGGCAGCAGGCTTCACCCTCCCACTCCCCCCAGCTTCAGCTGGAGACTCTAGTGGCAGGCTGTAGCCTCCTCCCCCACCCGGCTAAACAGTGGGAAAGGGGGGTGGGCTTAATTCCCCTCCTCCCTTCAGCCTTGGGGCTCTGGCAGCAGGCTCTATGCTTCAGCCCTCCCCCTCCCCCTTCAGCTGAAGGGCTCCAGACTCCAGCCCCCTCCCCTGGCTCTGGCTCTGGGCTTCACCCCAGGTTGGTGGGACTACAGCAGGGACCACCTTACTGGACACCATGGTCAAGAGGCAAGGAGCAGGGTGAGCCTGGGGTGCAAGGCCGCAGAAGGGAGCTTGGGGCAATGTGGGGAGGAGGAAGCAGCGGAGCCCAGTGGGAGGCAGCAGGAGCCAAAGGCACCTAAATACAACTGTATATTATTTTTATTATTGAGACTGCAAAAAAAAAAAAAACCTTACATAAATAAATTACAATGATTTAGACATGTATATGTGAATATTTATTTGTTTTTCCTAAAGTTAATTAAGTATTTTAGGAATATTTGTCAGAGCGGCCACCAGCAAGAGTTGGTGGCCACACCCTGAGCCCCCAAAATTTTTTGAGAGACCCTCTGGACTAGATGGATCTCTCGTCTGATCTAGGATGCAGACTTTCTATGTTACTATTCAAAGTGTCATAATGGGGAAATGACTGACAATTCATTTCCATGTTGCCATTGAGTAATCTTGAGATTTGGTACAACTCATCCATATATTGACACTTTAATTACATATTGCATCATTTCATGTTACAAGTACAGGCTGCTGAGTACAAGGAGGTGAGCAGGGAAGGGCCACCTTTTTTTTTTTTTTAACCTTTGACCTTTTCAGCAGAGGTCTCCCAGAAGGTCACCAAGTCTTTATCAACTAATTTCAACCATTCAAAGCCTGAAATTTGGTCACTCATTCATTATGGACTGTTGATTACAGAAAAGAAATGAAATTAAATACATCTGATAGTTCACCTAAAGGTCCTTAGTCTAATGATTTACAAAAATTAAATTAATTTTCTAAGTGAGGCCGTCGTATTGAAAATTAAGCTTCCACTTTGAGAATCTACTGTGCTAAAATCTGTTATTGAACCTGTGATCTCATATGACCTTAATTTCTCCAAAGATGAGCTAGACTAGCTTGCATGTGCTCAGAATGACATGAGGAAGTGGGCTTGACATGTGGTCAGTCTGTGCTTGATTGTGGATATGGCCTAAATTTCCCAAAGTGTAGATGCCTGACCCAGGGGTGAAAATGAAATTGAGCTGTTACCAGTATGGGGGCTGTCTCCGCCCCTCCCCCAGAAGGGGCGGGGCCTCATGCAGAAGGTCAGTATCCCCCAGCCAGCCCATCCGCGCTGCCTGTCCTGTGCTGCTCGTGGCTCCAGCAGTGATTTTAAGGGTCCGAGGCTCCAGCCGCTGCCGCAGTAACGGCAGCAGCAGCCAGAGCCCCGGGCCCTTTTAAATCACCTGCCACGGCAACGCTTTACGCAGGGTCCTTCAGCGCTTTAAAATCAGCTGTACGGGCCAGTACTGGTGGCCACTTTTTACCTGTATGCCATGCCGGCCTGTATGGTCTTATTTTCACCCCTGGCCTGACCTGAGATTTTACTGAGCACCACCTTCTGAAAATCAGGGCCCCGCTATGGTGCCTTCAATTGGAGACTGTGGTGGGTCAAGCCCAATATCCCAAACTGACAGAGGGGATTTTGAGCTGCACACTTAATTTCAAATCTGGGTGTGGGAAACACAAGCAGGCTCAATTCAAGCCCTTATTTGTGAAGATCATCGACCAGGACCCCAAAAGCTACATTATTGTTTTCTAAATGGAAAGAGAAGGAAACTATATTTTACTTCGGGAAAATCCAGGATATCCCATTGGATTCCCTTTATTTTTGCATTCATTGACTCCACTAGGAAAGATCCTACAGCAGGTCAACCTACCCTTCTGTCAGAGGAGAGCAGAGCAATCCTCTGTTCTCAGCCTATCAAAGCTGTTTTTGTGTTGGTCATAAGGGGTTGGACTTAAGTGTGTCCTGATGTGCCCATATGTCTATGGGGGTCTCTGCTATGCTGGATGCCTTTGCCAGACCCACATGCCAGGGAATGAGTTCCTACTTTCTTCCAGTTAAATGTATTTCTTGAAGCTTCCAAGAAGGATAATACAAATGAAAATAATAATAACCCATTAGAAAAAGCACTTGAGAATGAAGTTTTCAATGTGTGTGATGAAGGGCCTGCTGATCACAGACTACTCCTCCTGATCTGCTTTAATCAAGCGGCTGCTGATTAGCAACATAGCCCAAACTGCAGCATTCAGACTCCCATACAAATTTGAACTTCCCCAGAGTTCAGAGGTGTGTGGAGAAGTGGAGGGGCTTGGTCCATCTCTACTGATTGTGAACAGAGGCGTAACTTGGTAATGTTCCCATCCCTCTTCTAGCACAGCTACACACACAGACTCTCTCTCTCTCACACACACACACACACACACACACACGAGAGATTGCCCAGTCCCCAAGGGAGAACTTTACTTATAAATGGAAGCTTCCTCCTGATGCAAGTTTGTGGATGACACTAAGCTGGGGGGAGAGGTAGATATGCTGGAGGGTAGGGATAGGGTCCAGAGTGACCTAGACAAATTGGAGGATTGGGCCAAAAGAAATCTGATGAGGTTCAACCAGGACAAGTGCAGAGTCCTGCACTTAGGATGTAAGAATCCCATGCACAGCTACAGGCTGGGGACCGACTGGCTAAGCGGCAGTTCTGCAGAAAAGGACCTGGGAATTACAGTGAATGAGAAGCTGGATATGAGTCAGCAGTGCGCCCTTGTTGCCAAGAAGGCTAACAACATATTGGTCTGCATTAGTAGGAGTATTGCCAGCAGATCAAGGGAAGTGATTATTCTCCTCTATTCGGCACTGGTGAGGCCACATCTGGAGTACTGCGTTCAGTTTTGGGCCCCCCACTACAGAAAGGATGTGGACAAATTGGAGAGAGTCCAGCAGAGGGCAACAAAAATGATCAGGGGGCTGGGGCACATGACTTACAAGGAGTGGCTGCGGGAACTGGGCTTTTTTAGTCTGCAGAAAGGAAGAGTGAGGGGGGATTTGATAGCAGCCTTCAACTACCTGAAGAGTGGTTCCAAAGAAATTGCAGTGGGGGAGGTCTAGGATGGATATTAGGAAACACTATTTCACTAGGAGGGTGGTGAAGCACTGGAATGGGTTACCTAGGGAGGTGGTGGAATCTCCATCCTTAGAGGTTTTTAAGGCCCGGCTTGAGAAAGCCCTGTCTGGGATGATTTAGTTGGGGTTGGTCCTGCTTTGAGCAGGGGTTTGGACTAAATGACCTCCTGAGGTCTCTTCCAACCCTGATCTTCAATGATTCTATGATTATGATCTCTTTCTACAGGACCTCCTGCCTTTCTCTTTTGCCCTGGAGACTCAAGCTTCATATATTCCTGATTGGAGCTCATCATACTCATCCAGGTCTGGCTTAACTGGGAGAGTCAACAGATAGCTCTCCAGCTCCATAGGGGACACTACAACTTGATACTTCCATTACATAAAACCACTTGTAACTCAGTATTTTAGCTGAGTTATAGATTCTTGGGCAGATGATTTGCCTGGCTCTGATCCAGCCCCGCTGTCAATCACACTATAGATTTATGGAGCTTTACAAACCAAGTTTTAGGTGAGATTTGTGTTAGTGAAAGTTGTGTAGATTACAGTCCTTTCTACACAGAGCAGATTCAGCATGGGAAGTGGCAATTCAAGATTTCCTCGGTGTTAGCATTGGGTGGAGTGACAACTACGAGGTCATTTCAGTTTCAAGGGCTCATTCAGCCCTTTCCCTTGTTGTCAGCAAGGTGGACAGATCTGATCTGGACACCTGGTCGAATAGCATTTGGCCTGAGACTCTCTTCTCACAAGCTTATTAACACAGGCCACCAATCAACTGTCACGGAGGGGGTCACACATCATTGACTGGCGCTGAGGATCCAGAAGCAGAAGATTCACATCCCATTCTTAACCAAGTTCCATCCCCCCTGTAAATTTTTACACTTTGGCCCCATTGCTCATTTTGTTTCACAGCTAAAACACAACACAAAACATGTTGGGCTTGTTTTTTTTTCCCTTCCCTTTCCCAAAGTAACAAGTAGTTGACACCCTTTTAAATATTCAGCAGTGCAAGTGTTTTGTCATTTAGGCTCATCACGTTGCTACATTGGGGAAACTCTGGCTCAGTTCACCTCTTAGATTTCCCAGCAGAAATAACACCAGAGTCTGGTGTGAAATGAACATTTGCGATAAGCAAACTTCGTCCTGCTGTTCATGAACCGAAACCTGACACAGACAGCAATGAGAAGCCGCCTTGTTGTTTTTTTTTTCCTCTCCAAGTGGCTGTCATTTTCTTGTCTTTACAGAAAGATCAGAAGCGTCATACTCTAGCACTCCCTCCCCACTCATTTCTTTGCATCTGCCTTCTGAAAGGTACCCCTAAACATGATACAGAACTCCCATAACTTTAAGATGAGCAACACATGTGGTTTTGAGGGGTAGGTCTAGGGGGGAGGAGCTCTTGTTTATTTAAATGTTCCAAATATCACGAAAAAACATCACTGGGACCCTGCTAAATGAAAAGACGTTGCTCTTCACACACAATTATAGGAAAGAAAATGAAAACGAGATGGAACCATTTCTCTGCTTTGAAATATTTATCACCTCAAGTCTCACCAGCAGGGATTGTTATTCCTACATTAGGCTGACATCTGGCAGAGAGGTTGGGATAAAGAGGGAGCGGAGAAGAGCCTAGTGAGAGGTTGCCAAGAAGATGTGATAATTCATTTCTCTGACATGGGACCAAGCATGTCATTAAATGTCAAGTGCTAGATTAACAGATGTAGAGAAACCAAGGGACTGAATTCCTGTTTTAACCTCTAGGCTCTTAGCACAATATGGTGAAATGGTTTTATTTTCTCTTTTGAAATGGCAGTGCAGAAAAGCCCCCTCAGTCAGAGCCAGGCCTTATGGCTAGACTTGTAGGTAGCTGTGCACTGTTGTTACCTAAAACAGCTTGTAGATAATGGAGGGAGAAATATTGGTTTGCATTTAGATAGAGATGTGCTGGAGCTGTGTGGTCCCACCTGTAGACTTTGAGGTTTTGGATAAAATAGGGCCTGGATTCTGAAACATTCCTGACCTGGATCTGAAGTGTCTGCAAAACCAAAACCCACTCCCTGATTTTGCCCAGACCAAACTTTTATACTTAAAAATGATAAACAAAAGAATCCCAAAATCAATAGGTACTAACTTAACTACAATGTGATCCTAGATTGTTTAATTGGATACTGAGACACCAACATGACTGTGTGGTATGCACAGACGCACACTTATTTTGTGCAGCTTCTCTAATATACACTGCAACCCAAAGCACTTTCCAGAGTTCATGGAGATAATAGCAAAGGGAAAGGGAGCTCACTAGTAGCAGGAACAGGAAAGGTACCTTCAAGCTCATGTTTGAAATGCAATGGGGGGAGGGAGCGGATAAGGCAAAACTGATATACAAAGACTACTCCAACTGACAGGAAATGCAGAGAAAACTCTCTTTCCAACCAGGGTGAGATTCGGTGATGGCACAGAAAGGATGTCTCTTAAACATATCCTTATTCTAGTGCCTGAGCCTCCAAAATTTTAATTCACCTTCATAGCACCCCTGTCAAGTTTGGAAGGTCATTAGCAGCCTCAGTTTACAGGTGGTTTACAGGAAGGCTAAGTGACATTTCCAAGGTCACACAGCTGTGCCTGTAGCAGAACCACATTTTCTGAAGCCAAGTTAAACATCTTAACCACAAGAAAAATCTATCCCCTCTCATTATTATTATTCATTTGTATTTCAGTAGCACCCAGGAGCCTCATTCATGAACCAGGACCCCACCATGCTAGGATATGTACAGATACTGAACAAGACCTATATTCACAATATGCAAACAAAGATGTTGGATAAAAAACAAAATACTTTTTCTGGAAGGTTGCAATGTGACATTACTTTATTTCTTAGAATCCAGAACCTTAACGTATAACAACCAAAAGCAGAGAGGGATAAAGCAAGCTGCTCCCTAAGGCAAAGATGCACAACTCAACCTAGTTTGTTCTAGGCTGGTTCTTTACAGACTGTAGGGAAGCATGGGATATAGTTCTTGAGCATCAGAGTCCCTCAGCCTGCAAGCAGGACCAGGAAATACCTTACATTTAAAGTGATAGCATGTAATTTTAATACAGTATTCAATACACACAAAGACAGTCCCTCTCCCAAAGATCTTACAATCTGAGTGAAGGATGAGTGCACGATTTTAGTGCATTTGTCTAGGGCCAAGCCTGCTCCTGTTGAAGTAGATGGAAATTTTGCCACCAACTTTCGTAGGAGCAGATTCAAGGATTCCAAGACTAGAAGGGACCATTATGATAATCTCATCTGACCTCCTGCATAACCCAGGTCAGAAAACTTCCCCAAAATAATTCCCAAAGCAGATCTTTTAGAAAAAAAATCCCATCTTGATTTTAAAAATTGCCTGTAAAGGATAATTCACCACAAACTGTGGTAAGTGCTTCCAAAGGTTAATTACTCTTACCGTTAAAAATGTACACCCTATGTCCTGTCTAACTTCAATTTCCAGACATTTGATTGTGTTATACCTTTCTCAGGTAAATTAAAGAGCCCGATATTAAATGCTGTTCCCCAAGTAAGTACTTAATAACTAATCAAGTCACCCCTTAACCTTCTCTTTATTAAGCTAAAGAGATTGATTACAGGATTAGAACACCTACCTTATAGTGAGAAGGCGCTCATTCTCATGGCTCTTCTCTGAACCCTCTCCAATCATCAACATCCTTCTTGAATTGTGGGCACCAGAACTGGATGCAGTGTTCCAGCAGCTGTCCCACCAGTGCCAAATACAGAGATAAAATAACCTCTCTACACCTACTTGATTCCTCTGTTTATGCCTCCAAGGATTGCAGGAACCCTTTTGGCCACAGAGTTGCCCTGGGAACTCAAATTCATCTGATTATCCACCATGATCCCCAAATCTTTTTCAGAGTCACTGCTTCCCAGGATAGAGTCCTCCATCCTGGACGTATGACCTACATTCTTTGTTCCTATGTGTATACTTTTACATTTAGTCATGTTAAAAACACCCTGTTTGTTTGAGCCCAGTTTATCAAGCAGATTACTCTGTACCAGTGTATTTACTGGTCTTCATTATTTACCGCTCCTGCAATTTTTTACTACTGCAAAACCTTATCAGTGGTGATTTTATATTTTCTTCCAG